>NW_002060943.1:3697308-4140956 GCF_000150275.1 Trichoplax adhaerens | reverse complement strand
TACCTGTTGAATACCTAAGTAAGCGGACGTAAATAATGCAATAAAGACCATGATTGTTCCTATGTGCGGATAATTTAAATTTTACGATATCAAGCTTTAATTTCACGAAGCCTCATGTACTATATGATAATTGTAGTTTACCAATCGTCATTTCATGTAAGTCTGAATCAATCTGTGCCTTGTCACTAGCCTCTGCTGTCTGGATGATGTCAAGATTATGCAAAGAATGAATAATGTAATATATAGAAGCATGCTTCTAGCAGGAATCAAATTTCGTTGATAGACACCGTAAATACGCCAAGTACAGCACGGAATCCCTAAAAAAAGTGGCCTGTGACTGCATAGAGGGAAGTCCTTATAATCGTGATTACGCGGTGATAATGTATAGTGAACTCTAGAGACCCTAAAAGAAAGAGAGGATGCAGAAAATGCTTATCCCAGTCTTACCTAGGGGCATTGATCCCACCGTATAGGACGCACGACCCAAATTTAATCCACAACATTGTGATATTAGTGTTCTATATTAGGCCATAATAATTCATGAGTTATGACACAAATAGATCTTGACATAAATTATGGGAATCCCATACGTGGCTTACTTAGAATGGGTGAATCCAAGCTCATGATCAGTTTTATTTTAATGCAACATTGATGGCTTGTAAACATAACCAGTTAGTGAGTTGTGAGTTGTGCAATCATCATACATATCCCAGCGTGGAATTGAAATCGTGTCATAGGTTAAATTCATTTCGACAACACTCCAATATTTACCCTTTATGATATTTTGATAATAGATATTCTAAAATCATTACTTCATGAAAGTTTACATGTCTATATATATAGTACTTCACGTTGAAATACAACCTACGTTCTTAACCAAAGATCTAAAGTCTAAAGAAATTCTAAGTAGCAGTTTCTTTTCTTTCAGATTTGTAAGGTTGTGAAATTCCCAGTAGAAATCGTACAGATACTTTTATGGTAAAATGTATACTAACTTCACACTATTATTAAACAACGTAAGCAATATTGATAGCGTATACTGCGGTGTGAGTAATCACTCTCTTTGTCTAATCAAGGTTAAATCACAGCGATACAAGAATCGAACAATCAAGTAAAAATTTCACTTCAGGAACCTGAATTAAATCAGTGTATATTTCTATAAATCATAATAACCTAGTACTATTAAAGGATAATTCAAACTTTCCACTGAAAGGACTACGAAGATGTGGATAGCTATTATAATCTTCATAATATCCATCCAAAGCCAATAATCGTCAACATAGTTGTTCAATTAACTCCAAAATGTAGAGTACTGTATGAAGCTCTTTCGATTAAATTGAATTTTAGAATAGAAATTATCATTCAATCTATTCTAAGGAGCAGTATGACCTTCTAATGAGCCCTTTATTAGTCTTTTTCGTGAAATAAAATTACCCAGCGTATGCATCTTTAGCACTATTCAGTAGTTCGTAATTGTTATTCTTAGAGAGGTAATCAGCACTTAAAATCAACAGCAAAACGGTAACAAATCTTAAAATATTTTAGGCCTACCTTATATTTTATAGTATAATATTTTAATTTCATTCATACGGCATTGCTGCGACCTTGAAATACAATATTTTATCTCATTTTTTTACTGTCAGTATACCGTGTTGAAGCATTGAAATTTATGCTCCCGTAACAATTTATTACACTATAGTACATTATATCATTTACGGCTGATACTGGCACAATCAAGGCAATATTAATATAGCTGTATACAGGTATCAGTCTTATGATCTTGACAATCGGGATTATAATTTCAAAATAAATATAGAACACACCACATATTGTACTGTAGGCTGTAAAAGAACTATATTTATTAGTCATATACTATTATATTATGATCGAAAACGTATTAATTATGAATATAAACAATAAACTCAGAAGTTGCAGTCATACATTAATAGTTTAGATATTGAAACTGTCAATTTGGAAATATAGAATGCCTCACGACCTCGTATTAAGTTAACAAAAGTATCAGCAGTGACAATAAACACTGTGTGCTTCGAGCTGGTTTTAAGTCAACTTTACACATATCGGTACATAAATGAAAGCTCGTCTTATAATAGCCATAACATTGTTGACGTTTTTAATTAGATCTTATTCGTACATTAATGAGTCAAACCTTAGTTCAACTATAGTGATATGAAAGAAAAGTATAAAATATCGTTGACAATTTATGAATTTAATATTTTCCAAGATTTCCCAATGAATGCCAAACAATTCTAAGTCTTCTCATGCAAAAAATTTGATAAAAAATTGGATTGTACGATATTAATCCACGACAGGTCATTTATCTTTCTATAGTACAGTAATGTAATTGAGAATTGCAATCAAGTATTTCAACATAGAAAAGTTAATGTTTCTACCTTTTTATACTATAGAACTTTCAAACTTTCTTTCAGAATTACACGGTAAAAGCATAGGATTTTATGTAACACTGCGAATTAGGTGATCAATCCTCTAATACAAAGTAAATAGAAGTCATAAAACTGAACTATTACCTTATTAATGTACAGTAATTGAAAAGAAAATAAAATGCCTCAGTTTTAATCTTAAAATGTAAAATTCAAATCGTCACATTTTTCATTACTGTATCAGGATGGACGTCAGTAGAATCGCTGATGTGGTATTGTTTAACTTGATCGTATGCCTTAGAATGTTTGATTTAAAACTATAAATTAATTATTACGAATAAATAAATAACCGTGTAATTACATTCATGTTATCGATGGGATAGAATGAGTAAACTAAAAATACAATAATATTTTAATTCTATCGTCATTATAATTTACCTCGACTAACTACTTTATAATGGGGATCACTGACGTATCCGGTAAATAGCATGGTTCCTTATATTTTCTATAATCTTCTGATTATGGCATGAACAGCAGTATTATTATTTAATGCTATCGCTAGCTATTGTTTACTTTCGAATCAATCACAGTTTCTTGTTTTGCTAGCTACCGTTTACCTACAGTAATCACGACATGCCATTCATAAATAATGTTACCAATTTAATAACCGTTTTTAAATTGCTGTACTACGTCTGCTAGTTTATCTCAGCATAAGATATCATAGATGATAACTTACTATATCGATATTTCCATTCATGAGTATATACGTCCATTGGAGAGAATAAGCCAAAATGGAACGAAATCAAATCTCGTTCTATAGTATACAATATCCATTAAGAAGCGCAATGACTCAAAATTCGAAATTAGATATTGATTTAATCTCTATCAACAACAGTTTCCCACTTAGGCATTTCTTCAATAATTGGCATTCTAGTTGGATCAAATTGAAAAAATAACTATTCGGCGAATATATTTAATACTTTGTTACTTTATCAAAAAGAGTTTCGGCCAGACAAAAGAAGGTTATCTCATATTAGACTGATGATTTCATAAATCCATATTCGGCTCTTTGAAATATTATCTATGTCGGGCGCTTCATGTAAAGGAATAAAATGATAAAATTGATAATAAATGATAAATTGCTAGCGACATCATAAATCTTGTTCTGTTTACCTAATAAAACTCTGTGTCCGATACTAACAATTATTGTGTTTGAAGGACGATAATTATCATTTGATCAATTTCAACATTAAATCAGTAAAGTAGTGATCATATACCGTAGGTATACAGTAAAAAACAAATTTGACGATTAGATTTTGCCGTACTATGACGAAGGCAAGCTCGTGCATTCTTGTTCATTATTATAATTATTAATCGATTTTATTATGGTTACTTAAAAATGTCAATGTTGTTGTGAAGATGATGTTTGCCGTCGACAACAAACACAAGTTAGTTCTAATAAAACAATCTTATTAGGCCTGTATTTGTTATCAACATGTTTTGATGGGGTTATATTAAATGTTGTACATTAGTTTTTGTTGTATAATGCAATACGTAAGTTAGGATAGTTATGTGCTCTGTTAATGTCATGCTAATCATG
Organism: Trichoplax adhaerens; assembly: GCF_000150275.1. NCBI lineage: Eukaryota > Metazoa > Placozoa > Uniplacotomia > Trichoplacea > Trichoplacidae > Trichoplax > Trichoplax adhaerens. The sequence goes on along the minus strand of NW_002060943.1, from coordinate 4,136,957 downwards.
GCAATTCTTATGTCAACATTGAAATAACTAACACTGATACTATATGAAAGGTACGAAAACAAGAAATATGAACACTAGAAATTAAAGCAACGGCGTAATATATCTAAATGAATCAAGGACGTCTTAAACTATTCCTTTAATGCTAATGACGTTGTAGGCGCCATAACCCAAGTGTGCGGCCTAAATCAAGCAATTATCGACCTTTTGAAAAATTAAATTGCATTCATTAGTTATAGAAATTTAGCAATTAGTGGTATTTTTGTCGTAATTCTATTGTTTCAGCATTAAACGATCGCGATATTATTGTGAATTGGTATAGACATCAAAATGTAATACACGCCCAGTATACTATAGAATAAAGCTACAATTTGATCTAATAAAGATATGATTACGGAATAATTTTAAAATGCTGCAGACAGTATCTTAATTTAGCGGCACTCTTTTTCAGTTATGCTATTAGTACAATCAACTGTATATGTCCATCTAACTTGCGTAAATCACCATATATCGAAAAAGGAAGTGATAAACCAAGAATGAAACTGTATACTGTGTATATAGATACACCGGTAGCTAATCAGTAAGTTCCGGTATGGCTGAATTAATTTGCTTCTATTTTTTATAGTAACCTCTGTTAGGGTGCATAGCTCAGGTTAGTCCGCGTCAAACTAGCATGATTGGATGATTAAAGAGTTAGAATTTATTATCTGAAAATAACAAAATTCTACAAATAATAACTACAAATAATAGAATTCGTGGGATTTATCAGATATGCAATTGAATGCGTTGAATAATTTATCCGATATGACAATGCTACTTTAAATGGAATCTGTGGATATGTCAATGGCAATAGATCCACTGATGTTACGGTATGTTTTCAAATAAATTGCTTCGAGTGCATTTTATATAGCCACTTGGATATCTAGTATCTTAACTAATATTGATTTTATTAAATTTCGTAAGCTGAAATCCCATCAATATTTGTTTGAGTCTATTCTCCGGTTAAAAGATGACGGTAATCAGCAGGTACATATTTGTGTAAACGTTTATGAACGGTAATAATATTAGTAAAGCAATTTTTAATATTTTCGAGCAATGCTATAACAAATAACGATAAAGGAGGCTTTAAGAATCCATCTATAAAGATATCATACGCAAGATGAGAGAGGAGCAATAACGGTACCGTAGTATTCGGCGTATAAACGGTAGAGTATAAAGAGGTCAACAAAGGGAGGTCTTTATTACTTAGTAGACTTGTCTGGTAAGAATACTTATCGCTAGCTAGTAATTAATTACATCAAGGCGCCGTCTACTCAGCCTTATCAACGAAATTCGTCATCCCGAAATATTTATAAGAAGGTGATGAAGATAACTCTGCTACAAATCATTAATCAATCTAGTATACTTTAGATTTACAGTACGCTTGGATCTGCATATCAAATATTATTGGACTTAACTTCACTTACATAGGAATAAATTAAGCAATACTATTGGCATTTACGATGAAAAGGACCATCAGTCTCATCTTTCTATTAATATGGTTACCGTGTATATGGTTGGCTCCTCTCCCTAATGGTTGTCAACCTATGAAAATGTCTATGTGCAGAGAAATTTATAATCATACAAAATTTCCAAATAGGGCATATCACGAAAATCAAGATATTGCAAAATCAGAAATCGAACGTTACATACTTCTAGTGGACTACATCAAAGCAATTAATAGATCATGGTATGAAAAGTTACGTTTCTTTCTATGCACTCTTTATTTTCCAATATGTTCCGAGATGGCAAAGCCGGTGCCACCTTGTCAATCAGTCTGTGAGGATGCTCGCAATATAGCAGAGCCCATTATCAAAAGATTTAATAATCAAACTTGGCCAACTGCTTTAGCTTGTAACAAATTTCCAGTACATGATTTTGGTGTCTGTATCAAGCCGAGTTCAATTATTTCTGGTATATATTTTCTTCTGTTATTAAATAGTCTTAATTTTTTATTTGACTTACTTACCACAGTGGAATAGCGTTTTTTTAATAACGTTAATAATTTATATATGTACAGGTACATCAACACCACCCCCTATAAAAAGCCGAGAAGGTACGGTAGCTACTATGAACCCATCTGCATTTTATGTAAATAGTAGAATTGATCATATTAACATTTTAAATCACAGAGTCAATACAAGGCAATAACAACTTGTTTATGCAGCTAAATTAAGTAGAATTACATTGAAATATATCATGTCAATTAAAATTACTAGCCCATAACCTTTCAAGCTTATTTCCTTTTATAGTATTCTAAAAAGTAAATTGTAATCTGCTATTATTCCAGAATGTGAAACCACATGGTCAAGTTGGGGTAACTGTTCACGCGAGTGCAACGCAGGATATGCGAAGAGATACCGATTTATTCACATTGAGGGTTCATGCTCTAAAATTAACGAACTTAATCCTTGTCACCTTAAAGACTGTGGAATTAGTAAGTTTGATTTATAGCAAAAATGAGAGTTAACAGTCATAAGTGAGGACTGAAATCCTATAGATATAAAATGAGTTAATGATTAAAGATCTCATTATTGGTTTTTTTCCGCCTTTGTAGAATATTGCCTAAATAGATTTGATAAACCTAGTTTGTGGCAGTTTCGTAAGAGACGATACACATTTGGTAAGGGTACTGCATCTTCCATTTAAATGGAAGTCAATAATAATTGCTTTAGATATTATAGAAATATTTATGAGTTATAGCTTCATAACAAATTAATTCTATTAAAACGGCTCGATAATTTCATATAGGTATTCGTGCTCGTGTTATTTCAGTGGAACAATTCGATACCTCTGCTAAAGTTCTTGTAAGAATATCAGAGGTTTTATTTGCGAAAGCTCACATAAAGAAAGGATTTACCACATTACATATTAATTCTACGTGTATCGGTGCAAATTTGATAAGCACCAAAGATTATATAATTATGGGTCATATGGACGCAAACTATCCTCCTCACTTGGTATGACATGCAACTAATGCATATCATTATCATTAGTAATTTTGTATTGCAATCTTATTATATTAATTAATGCATAATATAATTAATCTCTCTTATACATAGACTATCAGCTTATCCGATAGTGCATTAGACGAATGGAAATCTAGGTGGCGTACTCATGTTCCAAACTGGGCTAGAAAAGTTTGGAGAAAGCACAAAGAATTGTATATTATAAATGATTACGTATCTACTTAATCCGCCAGGAACACCATAGGCAAAAGCTATACATTCCTTTTACCTCACCAATTGATGTTCACTAGTACAGTATAATTTGCACTTATAAATTTATTAGTGATTTTTATACAATAGCAATATCATGCTAATTTAGCTAAATTTACGGAATGACTCCGATTATGAATAGGAAGCAAATGATTCATGTCTAAAATCAAACTCTCGGTCGCTCTACGTACTTGATTGATTCTATGATATGAAAATTATAAGTGAAATAATTAATTATAGTTATTACGGCTTTTAATCGTATACTAATACAAAGTCCTTAGTGAGATTAAGCCAGCAAATTGGGAGAGCGTCTATACTATTTTTGTTGTGAAGTAAATTTAAAACAACTGAGCGTCTACGTTAATATTATAATCATCGACACACGCAGAATGATCTACGAACTAATCAAGTATAATAATTATTATTCTATTAGATCTTTCTTAAATCTGAAAACATCGTCAAATAGCTAATGTAGGTTTCTCACATATCAACGTCAGATTTAGGGAGGCCGTATTACGTTAAAAGATTCAATCTTTGGTTTAAAATGTGCTAGTAATAAACTCGACAGTTAGTATTTTATTTATGATGTTTTAAATTTGATTTTTTATTACACTATGTATTATTCTAATTTGAGATGATTGAGCCGCATAAAAAATTAGTAAGTAAATTCTACGTTGATTGCTTTGATCTTAAGCGTGGTTACACTATTAGATATTTTTTTAATCGATGAATGAATGATCAATAAATAAGTGTTTACAACTTTATTTTGTCGTTAAAATAAATAGCCGAATATTGAAAATTTATTTCCTGTATATAAAATAGGACAATTACTGAGATAAGGCAGTAAGATATAACACTTAGCCGGCCATTTTGAAGGGATTGTATATACGTAGCGTATAATATATACCTATCAAAATCCTATTGGTTACTGGATGATAGTGGGTAATATACTGTATATGCAGTACGTGGACTACCATACTTACATTATACTGCATGGGATTTACGTTATAGATAGTATAAAGAGCCAGAATATACGAGTAGTTAATCTAAATTGCGTGGAGATTGATTTTCTGTAAGCATTTCTTCATCGCTCACGCGTAATAACTCGCGTTTGTTGTAATATTTTTACTATTCACCATTGCTTTATTACCTAGTACGATATTCTAAAAAATGAATTAATAATAAAATAATATTTTAATTTCTCTCTCGTCACAATGCATTGGAACCATGATTAGTAATGGACTATTAAGGCGCTTCTGCTAGTACTCTAGTTTTGGTATACGTAGTCACGTATAGTATATCTATTTACTGTATACATTACTGTATAAATAGACAGCACAATACGACCATTGCGCAGCCATTGTAGTACACTGTATAGTTTAGAATTAGGTACCCGAATACATTAGTTTGACCAGTGTTAACTATATTGCAGACCGAGTTGCTAACACTAGTACTAATTAAAAATTCACTAGCAACCCAATAACTGTATTAGTGTATAGCTTCATAAGAGTTATATTAACCTTTCTGACGTTTACAGCTTAAATCTTGCGATCATGGATGTTTCGATGTTGGGATTCTCTAGTCAATTATAACCTTGATAGCATATTATGGTCGTGCTTCTATAATTTCACGATTACAGTATTCGCTTACTAGAGTTAACGGAACTTAATTTTAAATAAACAAACTATACAGTAATGCTCAAATCTTCCCTATGGAGTCCTACGACAAACTCAAGTTATTAGGCAACGGTAGTTTTAGCCAGGTCTTTCTAGCGCGCTCCCATATTACTCGAAGGTAAATTGTAAGATAATATAGTCCTGTTAATATTCAACATGGCATTCCATACTATTTTATTCATGATTACTTGTTATAACTGATCGTAAGTTACAAATTTGTACAGTTTAACATTACTGTAAAATAAATGATCCAAGGGTGAGCATATTCTATGGAACTTACCTTACCAGCAAATGGGTTATGAAGTTAGCGAATTCGTAATAATATCTATTATAATGAATCATTTCTTCTATGGAGGCTGTCGTTAAAAAATTAAACTAGTATATGTATAAAAAGTAGTGATGATTCGTAACCTAATTGCAAGCTAAGCATAGATAATACAAGATACGAGTATTTCTATTAAGGCAGAATTATTAAATTGTCCTAATGTCGTATAGCTTAGTATAGGAAAAAATCTCTCTGCTATTTCGTACTGTGTGTTTGCAAATTATTAAAATGAATTACCCCTTCCTCTCGATCTGTTATTAAAAGATTGGTTGCTATTAAAGAAGTACGATTGGATCAGAAGAGCAAGTATAGAACTGCAGAAACTATTAAAAGCGAAGCTAAGTAAGGCTTTCAAACGTAAACGGAAGGAATTTACAATATGCATCACGATAAAGTCAGATAGTTACCGCAGAACTAGGATTTTTGTAATATTGTCAAGCTTTCAAATATGATAGTCCATGAACTACTAAAAGAAAACCTAGTAGTCCATGGATAGTTATATTCTAATGTTGTATTAGGAAATTTCAAAGCTTTCCGTTTCTTAAAGAAGTATGCACTCATCAAATTTACTTGCAATTCATTAGCAAAAATTAAACTATGAATCCTCCGCTTTTCAACTATAAATGTTGCTATAATTTCTGACTTTGATGTATATTCATTTATAAACATATCGTTAAATATAATCAGAATATTGCTGTTTTCACTCAGTGTCAGATTTTTACGTTTCCTGTACTATCTACTACAGTTTAGAATCATGCTATAGCCCTATATAATTACATAATTTTGATCTATTGAAGGATACTGTCGAAAATGAAGCACCCACACGTAGTGACTTTTCAAGATTCGTTTTTCGGCGAAGGTGGTCAATTTTTATATATTGTACAGGTGAAGATATACACCGAATACGTTTGCAATTAAGTTATATGTAAAAGAAATAATAAATTACTCAATTAGCTAAATTTTTTCCATAGGATTATTACGAAGGTGGATCTTTATTTGATAAAGTCTGCGAAGCAAAAGAAGTACGTAGTAATTTCAAGTATAGAGCATACTGAACTAATTTCCTTGTTAGTGCGCTAAAATATACAAATATAACTCATGATAATACACTACTAAAATCATAAGTTAATGCTTATTGATATATGATAGAATGAAACCTATTTTGGAGAGTCACAGATTATGAAGGTAATGCAATATCAGGATTATGTTTACTTATTTATTATACAGAAATTTGAGCTCTATTCTCAGATCATGTGGCGTATAATACTCTACGCGTTAGATTTAAGTGGCATTAGAGTAGAAACTACATAATAGTATATAATGCTAACATTATTATTTTTATAGTGGTTTGTGCAACTGTTAATGGCAATTCAGTACCTACACACTATGAAAATATTGCATAGGTAGGTAGTAATAATGTGATGTGATTTATTAATTATTATAAGAAAAAAGTAAGTTAATTCGTTGCTCTTATTAATATAACGGCTGTACTAACGAAAGCGCTGATCATACTTAATCGTTTGTTAAATATTGGATAGAGATATCAAGAGTCCTAATGTGTTTTTAACCAAGAAACAATTAGTCAAATTAGGTAATAAAATATATTACATTGCTTTTTGTACTTGCCTGATTTCATTCAACTAGCTATGTAATAGACAGATTTGACATCTTATTGATGCAGGTGACTTTGGTGTATCCCGTATTATGGATAATACCTTTGATATGGCTCAATCTAAAGTCGGAACTCCTTGTTACTTAAGTCCAGAATTATGCCAAGACTTGCCATATAGTTCAAAAAGCGATATTTGGGTATTCTTTTTAAAATTAAAATACCACAGTCTTTCTTACTGCAGAATTTCATATCAACTCTACCCTAACACTCACAGTGTTGTTTTTAAATTAATTGCATATAGAAAGTAAATACACATGCATATGTAAATTGTTAAGATATATCTATTATTGCTATTGCATTAGTCCATGGGATGCCTGCTTTATGAACTGTGTGCCCTAAAACCAGCCTTTGATGCAACAAATTTAGTTACTCTATTTTATAAAATTGTCAAAACTGAATACAAGGTAAGAATAACTCCATACGTGTCCACTATATAATGTTACAACGATAAAGTCAGTTTAATAATGATATATTATACTAAAGTTGGTTTTGCTATATCTAAATTAAATTATTCATCACCTAACGTTATCCACTCCTTTTAGCCATTACCGCCACAATTCTCTAGCGATATAAATGAACTTATACGAATGGCACTAACGAAAAATGCTGACGAAAGGCCCAGGTAATTTCAAACTTTTGTTGATATATATATATACGTATATATCACGAAAGATATACCCTCAAAAATTCTAATTTAAAGTCTCATTACAGCCTGCATCTCACTATTCTCTCTGATATTGATGTAGTGCTGGCGCTTTATTAAGTACGGTATACGTCAAAGATAATCTTCAATTATTCATTTCGGAACAAGAAGCAGTTGCAAATCGGGCTGATACCAGGTATTATATCCATTGGATGTATAAGATTCGATTTTCTATAATTCTACCGGATATACGGTTACGCGTATGTCAACATTATAATAATTACGCAACTTCTTAATCATCATTAAAGTTACGTTACTTTAATCATCTCTATTTAATACGTAAAACATTAACTTTTAATCAAAAAATTTCTGCTATACGCTAGGCAAGAAAACTCTTCCGGTGGTAGCATTAAAATGGCCAAGAATAGCAGTTTACTATCACGATCGAGCAATGATGAATTGAAAGACCAGTCATTGAAATCAGAGAATGATTATTCCGATGACTTCGAATCTAGTGACAGTGGAGATACTCATAGTTGTGGGAAGGACTTTGAAAACAGAACTGCTGCTAACGACAACTCAACACATTCGTCATGCGGAGATTACTCTGATGATTTTGAGGATTATGAATCGGACGATGATCAGGTAAGCTGTCATAGTAATTATAGATTTTTATTATCCATGTTGAAACTTCTAAAATATATATTTTTGCATCGTCATTAGGTCATTTTAACCTCGGCAAAAGCTGCTAAAAATAAGGATCAAATTGAGGATTTGGTACAGGATAATGAAGGAAGTGAATGCAAGGCGCGAATAACAGAGTAATGACTATAACGTTAAATTGAAGTGTTTACTTTAATATTATTCTTTGTGCTTTCGCATAAGTATTTTGCAACACAAAATGAACACGGCAGGTGGATGAATTATTTGAAATTTTGTATCATTCATTTAGGCACTGTATCAATGAACTTGGAAGCGACCTGTATCGAAGAGTTCTTGAAGAGTGTAGTAAATCGTCGTCTGATCAAAACTTGAAGTAAGCTACTCTATTTTTTGGTATATTGTACTGATAACACCTCATAAATTGGACAGTCTTACTCTGCGTGTCAATTTGATATTTAACAGATGCATTTATTTTTATTTGCAGTGCTACATTCACAGTTTTGGCAGACGGTAATAATCAAGTAAGGGATACATTTTATCTCGTTAAAGAGTTGTTGATACACGATGAATCTAAAATGTCCAAGTCATCGTGATCCGATACGTTATTAATAAAACTAGGATAAAGATATTTTGTACAGCAACAGATGTATATTTTAAGATATAGCAAAAAGCTTCAGCAGTTTCGAATATTTCACATTACTAAATTATTAACGATGATATACTATGAAAGAACCTGATTTGTATAAAGCCTATTTAAGATCTATAGTACATTGGGTTGTATTGTAAGATAGCAATAATTGTTGGCTATCCGAAGCTTGAAAGAGCAAAGTATAGCCTATACAGTATATTAATTCATCTGTAAATAGTGGATTAACTTATCAATGAAAAATACTAAATGAGCTTGAACGTATTCTATTGATATTATATACGAGATTGAATATCTGGAACATATAAATTAACAGAGAATAAAAGCAAGCTTCGTATACGCATATACAAGTTATTTCGTGCGTGCGATATGTTGTAATATTCAGTAAATATTAACTGATTATACTGCCATGTCATTTCTTGCGTTCAAATAACGACATAATAACGCTCCGGTCAGCATTGTTGAGAAACTGTAATAGCTTTAGGTGATTCTCTCCATCTTGTAGTAGCTTTCTTACATTATCGGGGTTGGACTCTTGCTTATAAACCTCAAACATTTCCCTTAAGTTGTATCTTAGTTTATTTCGCATTTCGGTAACAGGAAAGTTGTTTATTTGCCGCAAAAGTTGCGTATATAAACGAAGGGGTGCCTTACTAGTCATCTGAGCGCTAATACATGAAGTAGCTTTGCTCTATTTCAGTAGATATATATGTTACTATACGGTGTTAAAGATTAATTGAAAAGGTATTGGGTTAGTCTTAACCTTAAGATACTGAAATATACGTACGAGGTCAATATTTTGTAGAGATCCAATATTGATCGGTTAGTAGTATAGCCAATTCCTCTCTGACTAAGATGATACGCGTTCGTGAAGGTGGTCTTTCCTTCACCACGAGTATTATTACACGTATAGTTTGATTCCAACGCTGAAACCTATTATAGTCGCAGATTTAAATTTGGCATCCTAATCTTGATCCAATAAAGCAAAATTGCAAAGAGGTATCTCTCAGTATTGCAGTAATCCAGAAAGATGGTGTTTCTTGCAGCTTGGATGTTATTGTACGTATGGAATGATTCCAATATTGAAGCTAATTCTAATCGGAGATTTGAATTTGACGTTGCAATTTCGATAGACTAAGAAGAGGCAGAGAAAAGATAACTACGCTGTACAGTATTACTATATTCGGAAAAGGTATCTATAATACAGTGATGAGATCCTTTAATCATAGCTATAAATCCTGAGCTTAGAATAACTTGAGTGGAGCTCTATGGCGGCAGACATTCGCCATATTATGTCAGAGAGCACAGTTCTAGCTCATTCTACAAGCAAATATCCTACCGTTGCAAACATGAAACGATTATCGCTGTCACTAGATTAGTTTTCTTTAGTAGTCGAGATTTACGATGGATAATTAAGAGATTAGCCAATTTTATAATTGCAATTAGTATAGCTTGGACATCGTTATTGATGCCAGCTCTTGTTGAAGATGTCTGGTCTCCACTCGTCGTTGCTATACTGCCTATAGTATACAGTCCAGTACAGTGCTATGCTATACAGTGTATAGTATGGTGGCAGTAGCATGATTGTGCGTACGGTCATCGACTCTTTCCAGGCTGCTGTCTGTATAGTAATCAGCTAAGACAGAAGTCCCTCTACTTATAGTAGTGCATATTCCAATTGGAGTGAGCAGAACATTTCATAAATTCAATTTCAAGACCCATGGAAATGGATTGAAATAAGAAACTCATCGGTTTAGTCATCCTAATTGCGGTACTATTATGAAATAGCTTACAGACAAAATGACGAATAGAAATAGAAAGGCAGTCGTGAATCAAAAGGATAAAAGTAATCATGCTTTGAGGTACAGAGGGAGCAGCACAACACCACAAGATGATGAAGATGATTCGGATGGAGAGAAAAGAATATGGGGCCTAAGCGTGCGTTTGATCATTCTATCAGCTTGCTTCGTTAGTGGTTTTGGTTTTATTATGCTCTACTTTAATGCTGCTAGTGAAATGAAAAATGTAACCGAAACCAATTACGCAGAACTTGTTAATAGCGAATTCAATCTACAAAATTATTCCTTTGCAACTGATCGAGTAAACATTAGGGATAATGCAAGCTTGCAGGAATTTACCAAGTACTTCGATTGTCAATTGTAAGCGAAACTTTGCAGTTCAGCTATGGCTACAAGTAAAGGAGATGATTTTGCTAAAATAATATTTTTATAATAATCTAGATGCAAAGTCCTTCATTTTAGGCCGATAATACTACTATACTTGAAGTGCACTATTTCACTTGTATTCATACGTAGAGTTCCCAAAATGCAGTACAGTACTCCAGTAGATGAACATGGCTACAAGTCGTAGAATATATTGCTAAACTAAAGTCTTGCTGCACGATATTACGATGTTTGCATATTAGCAACAGTGATAAACAAAGTCCTTATTAACATTGTATTGCAATAGGCTAAAGCTATTTCTATTTAAACTATTGATCATCTATGCATTCTTTAGACCAGTATTAATACGTGGTGTAGTTAATGAGTGGCCATCCATGAAATGGAATCGCGACTTTTTTAAAAGCCATTATGGCAATCAAAAAGTACCAGTTGTCAGTGTGGAGGTTAGTTTCATCAAATTATTCTACCCCTTTTACTTCAAGCGTGTTTTGTGCAACATTACTGAAGAGATTCGATATGTCTACTTGTGTATGTAGTAGTAGTATATACTGTACCTTGAGCATTTATAGTGCATTTATTTTAGATGTACGTACAGTATATTGGTACTAACACGCGTTTGGTAACAGCCTGGACAATTTCTGTAGTATTGCTGATCAACTAATTTTCAGTATTTACCGGTAGCTTGATGTATCCAATTTGTAAATTAGCTTAATTTGCATTATTAATCTTCGTTGGAACTAGGGTGCTATGATTAATGCTGAGGTCAAAACTATGACAATAGAAGAGTTTAGTCAGGTTGTACCAGATGGAAAGCCATCGAGATGGCATTATGTACAAGATGAATTATTTATCAACCGTCATGACAAGCTAAAAGCTGATATTGGAGAAGCTGTAAGTATAGCAATATTAATTTTCATCGTGTAAATACCTATAGTCTTTATATATATATATATACTGTATAACGTACATTACAGTAAATTATCAAAATTTAGTTAACCTCAAATTTTGTATTTCTAGTTCTTTAATGCTCATTTACGTAGAACATTGTATATCGATCTTGTATTTAGGATGATGACTAACGATACCATTCATAATTTTGCATATTTTATAATTTTAGATTTATTTCAAGGAAAATTTTTTTAAATTATTCCCAGAAGAGATACGTCCTTGGGATGCTATGCTGTTATGGGGTAGCGCACATTCTAGATCGCACTTGCATATTGGTGAGACGAACGATAATTATAATATATGAAATTTTATTATAATACGAGTATCACAAGAGATTGCATCTTTCCAATAAACAGATCCATATAATTGGACTGGTACAAATGCTGTATTACACGGTCGAAAACGTTGGAAGGTACAGTATTGCTATCATCAGAGTGACGTTATACATGAACAGTAGATTAAATACTTGTTGATAATTTTATTCTGAATTATAATTGTCGGAAATGTACTTAATCTTTTTTTGATAGCTTTTTCCCCCTGGACAAGACAACAAATTTTATATTACTCCCAATCAAATGTGTGGTTTTCCTTTGAATTGTTATAAATATAACAGGTAAATAAATTGAATTAACCGAGGCTGTGTAGTTTAGCGATTGAACACATATTAACTTCATGCTAAACTCGCCAAACCTACAAATCGTAAAATAATACATTGCATTTATTTTATATACAGTCCAATTGATAGCTTCAATATTGATGATGAAAAATATCCTCTATTTCGCAATGTTAATTACATTGAAATCGAGCAAAATGCAGGAGAATTACTGATTATACCACCTGGATGGTTCCATCAGGTACCAGCTTTAATCATCAGACCTTGCTCTGATAAAGAGTGCTTTAACTACAGCAGATACATGATAAACTGTGGAGTAAAGCTAATTTGATAAAGTTCTACTGAACAATATCTGTTATTGTGGGTAAGAACTATCTCATGGTCTGCCATTTTTTTTCCTTGAATGACAAAATTTACTATTAGGTTTATAATCCAGTTGAAACTATTGCAATCAGTAGTCAGATAATGAACAGCAAAAACTATAAGTAAGCATCTTTAACTCATTTAATTTCGTTGAGATTTGAATGATACTCTGTTCGCGGAATGTAATTGTGTGTAAACATTCTGGAAATTACTTATAGCATTATCTTGAAGGAAATTATTGCTGCTAATAAACTCATTTCCGATGCTTTCCCTGATGATATCGAATCATACTCTCCTAAAGAGAAGGTAAATTGATCTTTTATTGTAAAATCCGTTATTGAATAAATGTTTTAATTACGGAGATAGTAATAAACTGACAAATTTGGCATTCATTCTAGGTGCTCTTTATACTGGCCTTGCTACCAGACGAAGTCATTCAACGTGGTCGTATGATTACTGACCAAATTATTCAACAGTTTTACGGCAATCAGTGATGTTGCCATGCTATTTTAAAATTTTCAAGGACTAGTTCCTGCTTTGGACGCTTAAAATAACGTCATCAGAATAATAATTTTGCATCCTTATTTCTGCACTATGTAAATACCCGCTAAGTTAAAATTATTTATCTGCAATATTAGAGTCTGTGGAGTTGGACTCTCGTATAGCGAATAATTACAGTTGATGCTTGTCTGTATTTCCTCACGGTTACGTGAATGCTTAGAAATATGACAATTTACGCTATAAATTGGCTTGCAAAATTTAGTGTGCACTACTAATTTATTGACACTATAATAAGGAAAGTGCACTAAATATCATGCCGACTACATAGTACATGCGTACGTAGCTGCTCCATTTAATATTGTACTACGTGCTGATGTCATGCACTTTTGTCACAGGCATCAACTGCATTTGTCGCTGATGATCATCAGTAAGAGCTAATAAACTGCATTAAGTAATCGTGTAATGTCTTCCTATTAATTACTATTATATAAAGAAAGAAAAACTAATACTACCACATACCGCAGCGCTTTTTCACCTTTGATATATGACGGGATTCGCAGCTGTCACTTACTTTTAATCACTGACATGACATTGCTTGTCAATTATTTGGGAAAGGTATGATCATGTACACAATTAGGTCCTGCTAACGAAAAGAACAAATCTACAGATTTTGAGCAATAACTGCTAAAGATCCTAAAGGATCTGCAGTTAAGCTATGCGTATATAACCAAGTTGCAGTTTGAAGTCGTAGAATCTATACTATAGGGTAGAAAGTAGACTGGATTGCAAACTCTTGCATTCTATAGCTACCAGTTAAATATAGAGTACCGTAGGTATTTCAGTGGACAACATCTCTAGTTTATCTTTTAGTTGCAAATAACTTGTAAATAAACCTCGGTAGCCAAAACAAAGTTAACAACACCGGAGATGTAGATATTCACAAAAATGGCTTTTTAATATTTTGCAGTTCATCCATAAAATACAATTACAGTGGAAAGAAACGAAGCTTGCATCCTTTTTATGCTTCAGCCTCTTGACTCTGTAACCTTGCTTCGCGATTAGTTATCTTGATAGATAACTCGTCTGCTCGTTGGACAATCTTCTGACGTTTACGACTTGAAATGTTATGAGCGATTTCAGCTGCGTAACTTCGATTCGCCATTAGCAATACTTCTAATTCCTGCAATTGATCAAAATATCTGTATTACATCTATTCTTTACCCTAAAAAATTGTCCGTAGGGCATGATGTTTACCTCGACGTTGTGTATGACAAATTTTTTAAATCCGTCTGGCATTTGGTGTCTAGTTTTGGCGTTACTACCATAGCCAATGCTAGGCATCAAGTATTGACCTTTAAAGCGTCGCCTGACACGATTATCGATACCTTTCGGCTTTCTCCAGCTCGGCTAAAAGAATGAATATGTTAGTATTTCGCGTTAGAAAGAGTTAATAATTTTCTACAGATAGAATTAGTGATATCTCAGCATCATTTACTTTGACTTTAACATATCGATCAGATTGATGACGAATGAATCTTTTCGTCCTTTTCTTAACAATTTTTCGCTTATTTACTGGAGTGACCATTTTGTCTTTATTTTAAGTAAAAAATTGAAAAAAACATTGTCAACAAGTGTAAAATGGTTGTATCTATGATCTTTTATTGCTAAAATCTACCGATGGAGATTAGAAATCATGTAATATCGATGGATAGTTCAACATGTCGAAAGAACCTACCTGCAGACTTATGGCGATGGTGAAGAAGAAAGCGAGGAATGATGCGCTTGCGTATTATTGATACTCAGTATAGTACTGTACTGTACTGTTTGCATTGCTCTCGGTCTCGGTCCGGTCCGATATAGTCCTAACTCTGACATTCAGCCTCAGACTGACAGACGGTACTGTACTGGACTGTATGGCTGTACAATCAATTTGACAGTACTGTACACTGTAATGTGCTACTGAAGTAGTGTTCTATCAAGTGCCAATTTTCCATACTACAGTATAATAAGACTATGAAGAAAAAATGCCAGTATCAATTATTTACAGTTGCAATATTGTACTACTGTATACAGTAGCTGTATCATTCTTGACTGTCCAGTGTCCAATTGTCCACTTCCGAGCTGTCTGCCAGTCATCTCTGTCTGTAGTTATATATTCTGTTTCTCCATGGCCAAACTCTCGAAAAGAGATCTTTGATTAAATAAAGGACACTATTAACTACAGCCCTTTCCGTATTCTCAGGCAATTATTTTCTCCTTCAGTTAAGTACACTTACTACAGCCTTCTTGTTTGATTACTACGGAAGAATGAATCATAACATTAGTATATGACACTAGTTTAGCACATCACTGACATCTTTTCCATATCCACCTGTATACAGTATAGTAGAAAAAGATCGATCTACCTGATCTCGAACTAGTTATCCTCCACATTTTCTATGCAGTTCGAGATTTACACAAGTACTGCATGTGTACACTGGTGTAGGAGGTTCTATTAATCATGTGCTAAATCATGTATCTCCATGCTTTACTCCATTAATAGCTGTTTGGAATGAGCACAGTCTTGGTAGACTGTGCTCATAACAGTATGCGGTACAATATTGAACCCTAGCGGTGTCTTGACCTGTTTATAGTACGCTTCTGAACTGTGCAAAAATGTGTCACCCTTAACCGCTTATATCTATTTCGAGCCAGCGTGCAATATAGCCTACACTATCGTCAGGTGTGCTACAACTCATACTGTACCTGCAGATTTATTCATTCAACGGATCGAAACAGGAATCAATGAAGGCTTGAGGTTGTCCATCTAGAATAGTTTACTGGATCGAATCAAGTTAAGAAATGCTTCAACGATTGAAATCATCGCTGCCTTATCGGTCTAGTTTAAGGAATTTATATCAGTTTTATTTTACTACTAGCAATAATTGTAAATATGTTTCTACATGGAATCAGGGCTGTACTATCGGGTCAGCCTATCGCTGCAGTAGGTTAGGAGCGAGTATGGAAAGGATAGGCAATCTACCTATTGCAAAGGTGGTGCTGCAATGTTGTCGTTCAATTTGCAATCGCTATGATGATAGCGTTGATAGAATGAGCTTATCATTGGAGAAATTCAAGAATATCACATTGGAAGAATTAGAACTTGAATACGAAAGAATGTATGAGAAATTAAATTTAGATAATCAATTGACTCAAGTTGTGATTGTACATCCCAATATTAAATGGGGAAGGAATAGGGATACATTATCAACACCTCAACTTCGAGTGGCCGAGGCTGTAGCATTAATGGATACCCTAAAGGGTAAAGTTGTTGCTACAACAGTAGAATCGTTAAAAATAGAAGATAAAAAGACATTTTTTGGTAAAGGGAAAACTGGAGAATTATGCAATTTGATGAACAAGCTGAAGCAGAAACATCAAGTTACCGCTGTCTTCTTAAATACAACCCAGTTACAGGCTAATCAACGTCAAACCTTACAGAAATTATGGTCGCTACCTGTCTATGATCGATATGGGATTGTATTACAAATATTTAAGCGACATGCGCGTACTCAAGAAGCAAAAATACAAGTTGAATTAGCTTCATTAAAGTATTTAAGGTAAACGCTCCAATCGCTCATGGCTTAGCTCTATTGGCATATCAAATATACATCATAACAATCATAAAGTACAATTGTTGCAATACAGCAATACAGAATGTTAAGCTGTTCGGTATATACTGTAGATTGAATATATTATTAATAAACATAATAAGAAAATTCAATTGATGCAGTGATTAGAATGACTAGATTGTGGCTTTAGTAGATGTATAGGTGATATTATTTCAACATCTTTGCCATAAGGAGGACATTTCAAAGTGCTATACAAGGTGTTAAGTACTCGTACACATCACAATACTACACATGCTCAAGTACAAAACGCATATCAATCGTATATTTTCTCCTCTACTACGTATGCTTTAACTTAAATACTTAATCATTTACAATGACGCTATGCAATATAGCTATAACTAATCATACCCACTGAGTTATAGAGTCGAATAGGAAATATTGTACAGTAGAATTATTGTTAAAAGTTATTGCATATATTTTTATACTTAAATTACTGACGCGTATTAAAGTATTACTATAAATTTGCAAATTGATAAGAAACTCTGTATAAATTAGAATCAAAATAATTTCATTTTCAGATCGCAGCTATCCTTCACAGTTGAGGCGTATGATCTTGATCGAGGCCATCTTGGGCGTGCTGGTGAATCAGGTCAGGAAATAGGCCGAAGAGCACTGGAGTATAAATATAGGCAGTTATCGAGAAAGCTAAAGGATATTCGTCAAAAGAGGGCTACAGTGCGTTTAAAACGCCAACGAAATGAAATTCCTACTGTAGCAGTCCTAGGCTATACCAATGCAGGTTATTATCAGCTTATGGCATTCTGAATAAATAATATAAATTTTTAGACAGTACGAATGGCATTGTTAGCCTATTTTATTCTTGGTAAGTTTATTTACTTTATCCAATCGTGTGGGTATACTGATGTCATTAATTGATCATGTTCATATCCTATGTAACCGTATTTCTACTTCAACCAATGTCAAATATAGGAAAAACGACTTTGATAAAAGCCTTGACTGGTGAGAAGTCAATGATTCCAAAGGACAAACTATTTGCTACTCTAGATACTACGGTCTATTCTGGGCAATTAATATCTGGCTTTCAGATTCTTTATATTGATACAATTGGCTTCATTTCTGACCTGCCGCATGATTTATTAGAGTCTTTTTCTGCTACTTTGGAAGATGTCATCAACGCTGTAAGTAGCTGTCCAATACTCTATAACTGTATAGCGCTGCTACTTGATCTAAGTGTACTCTTAAACCAGCAATTTAAGGAATGTTTTTTCTCTTTGATAATATATTAATTCCATTTTCAAATGCTAGGATTTACTCCTTCATATTCGTGATATTAGTCATCCTGAAACTGAAAAGCAAAAAGCAAGTGTACTTAATGTTCTAAGAGATTTATACTTGCCGAGAACTGCCCTGGAGAATATGATTGAAGTTCATAACAAAATAGATTTAATGTACGAGACAAAATTAATTTTTTAAATCTTTACCCTTGTTTTTACCTATAATTGCCAGCGGTTTAGTTATTAAATAACGCTTTCATTTTCGTTATATATTGAACTCAATGAAACAGAGAAGACTATCAATCCAATCTTTCGACAGATGATCACAATGCCGTGGCAGTATCAGCTACAAAGAAAGAAAATTTCGAATTATTGAGTCAAAATATCGAAAATGGCTTAATGAAAACAACTGGCAAGCAATTTTACAAGTTACAAATCCCAAACGGTGGCCAACAGCTTAGGTAATAGTATTAGTAATATTTCATATGTGATGATTTAGAGTGTATATTATGACAGACAAAAATCACGAGTTTATGAGATTTCAATGATCTTTGATACTTTCCTTTTTCGCTTATGATAGTTGGCTATATCGAGAAGCAAATGTATCAGACCTGGTACCAAGCAAAAATGGAAAAAGCCTGATTGTAAAATGTATTATGAGTAATGGTGTATATAGAAAATTTTGTTCAAAGTTCGGCCAGTAATGATATAAAAAGGCGATATTAGTAGTATCGCTATTTATATTTACTACATCAAAGTGACGTAGCCAATATATTTTATTTATTTAAGCTATGATTTTTAATTTCTGTAGTGATACATATGACTAACTGATGAAAGAAGTTTCAAATTTACGCTATCATAAATATTTAAATAGGAGAATTTATACGAATAATGTGTACGTTTTATGTTATCCTTTCAGGAATACTACTGTAACTTTTATTTCAAACAAAATATTTTGTGATGTCAAAACTTGCTTTATTATAATTATATGCAGATCGATACTTCTGAATATATGCATTACCTTGATGCTTCAAATATATATATAATTTCTTATAAATACTACGTAATTAAAATAACTTTTTTTTTGAGTCAATCTTTGTTGTTTGAGTGCTGTTTATACGAAAAGATGTTGTTTGCATGATTTGTGATCCACATGTACAGTATTATTAGCCCTCGTAAATTAAAAGGCATGCCATAAATGTAAATTGCGCTGTGAAATGAAAGCATTACATACCGAAACCTCCACTGCAACCCGCTGTTATATAAAATAGTTATATTAACTCTTTATCGAACATTTTTGATGGTGACAAAAATCTTTTATAAATTTATATGTGGACTAAAACTTAACTACGATGTTATTCAACTATAAAGACTTGATCATTAATTTTACATTAAAAATCGTTATTTAAAAAATTTAGTATTCTATTTATGTTTTCTTGCCCTGTAGTTATTAAAATTGAATGTCACATAAAAGAGTAATATGCGTATTATGACAACTGTAACATTTTAATTCGACCCTATATGGGCATGGAGTAATCCTGTAGCACATTTTTAAGCTACGTGATTGGACTAGTAGTGCAATTTTTCAAATTGATATCAGTAAAATCTCATAAAAATCGCATTTAAATCCAAAAACCTGATGATAATTATGGTTCGCTATTTTTTATTATGTAGTGGATATTGACATGACAAAGTATTAGAATATTAAAGCAATATAATTAGTTAAGTCCATAAATTGTCTAACGAATAAAAATGAATTGATTCTCACAGTACATATGCAGCCTTCATAAAGTTTAAGCAAATGGCAATAGCGTTACATATACAGTAACGTACAATGACAGTATTGAAAAGACGTTATTTCGAATCTTTCCTGAAATTAAGATGGAAGCAAACTATAATTCTACAGTACCAAGTACATAAATATCTACCAGCTTATTAACCAATCATCGTTCTTACAGGTGTTGCGCATTTAGCGCAAAAATAATTATAATTATCAAGATAAAAGAACTCGCCAATCTGTAAATACAGCATCATAACCCTATTATTTACATATATTTTCATATTTTGCCTGTATATTGCAGGTCAATTTTAAAGTATGTCTATTTTATAATGTGAAAATTTGTGAGATATCAGCCGATATTCTCCCGGCCAACGTACCAATCAATCCAGAATAAGAAGCTAATGTCAAGCATCGTTTAACTTTTAAGTGGAACACCCTGGAAATGGACGGGACCTGTACGTATGGAGAGATTCGGTCCTTTTCTGAGATCATATTGTGGTCCTTGCAATTTGAAATAAATTCAATCAGCATTTGCGTATCAAAAAAAGCTAATTTAAAGAATAGGATCAATAAATTAGATTTTAATTAAACCTTTGGGTGTCTGCTTTTGAGAAGGAACGACAGAGGGACCGGCGTGAATATTTTGGGGTCCATTACAATTCTCAATACTAGGGCCGGCTACAATCACACGATCTTTCCTACAATTATATTAAAATTAAGATTGATTTCATAAATCATAATAACAATGATATTAGATGGTCAGTGTCCTATCTTACGATAGATTGTCTAGATTTGCAGATTTTCTAAATTCGGGTTGCGGGCCAACTGGAATAGAAGCTATTGCCGACTTGTATTGCACTTTATTTTTAGAGGCCACTAAAGCAATCATTTAAAGAAATACGATGCTATTAAGTAAAGACTACAAAAATTTTATATTTATTAGAATATATGTTAGATTTAGCAGAACAAACAAGTTATTATGGTAGGATGTGGTTCTAGTTCATTAACGAACAATTTACCAGGTACAGTAGGCGAAACTCTAGCAGATCTTTCTCTGGAAGCTTGATTACTTTGTCTGGGTGCTGGTTCTCTGGAAGCTAGATTAGATTGTTTGGGTGCTGTAGAAGGCACTGGCTGAGGAATTGGCATTCTTATAGCTTCAGTACTAGCACTGGTACTGCTTTCGGGTTGATTAAGGCTATGGTCAGGTCTGTTTCCTTTCAGTGTTTTTACTACTTTGGCTTGGGTAGTGCTTGTCTGTGGTGATCTGTTAATAAATTAACAATTCGTAAAAGATGGGCTAGCAGCATTTTATCAGATAGCACAACTCATTTAGAGTGCACCGTTACATTACGTTATTAACAGTCAGCTTATAATTTACTTAAAATAGCTTTTATAAAGACAATAATTAATATACGGAAAATAAAGAGAATTAGTAGGATAACTTACCTTGTAGCCGAAGATGTTGTTGTATTATTTCTATCTATACGACATTGATACATATTCATTAGATTTTAACAGAGTAATCACTAATATAAATTGCTTTCATTTTATTTATATCAATAATTTGCAGTTACGACGTATCCATGAAGCCTACTATTGAATAACAACACATACTATGGTAATACATAAATTATAGTATATTACCACGGTAAGCTTTTAATGCTGCTCTAGCCTTCTTTTCATCATAGCCCACCTAAATTTAATAGATAGCTTATTATTCCAACATAGTTTATCGTGAAGACTAACACTGGAATATTAATTTACTCATCAAATCAGATATGTATAATTCATATAATTTGAGGAGAACTTACGAATTTAATTGTTGATTCGATTATTTTTTCATCTATATCTTTAAATTCGCCTTGGAAAGTAACTGATACTGTAAATTAAAGGATACAGTTTTATAATTTAAGAACAATCTCTTTGCAAATGCGGCCAATATAGTTACATTGAATGAATTTAATACGCTTAATATGTGCATAATAAGACTTACAATTATCAGATGCTCTTTGCTCTTCGAGAACTTTCTCTTTAGCTTGCCTTTCTTTCCTACTTTTTTCTTCCGCTTCCTTTCGTGCATTTACTTGAGCAACCCTTTCGGCCCTCTTTGCTGACTCTGCCCTGTAACATTACCGTAGTTAGCATTAAATCGGATGAAATTCTCATAGAAATAGTTTTATACTATTATGATAATTTATAGTCTTAGTTTTAGATACACTAATACGAACAATGATAACTGAATCTGAATGTTATATATTAAAAATTTTTTACGGTATAGTTTAGAATAAAAATCTTGCATGAAATAAGCATTCCTTTACCGCCTTTGTTCTTCTCTCTTTCTTTCATCTATTAGATAATCAGTGTGAATATATGCATCAATTTTAGTATGTTTATGATCTTTACTATTTTGATTATTCAACAATATTAATCATGATATGGAAGGTGAGGAAGCACTAACTTTCTTGTTCTCGAAGTATTGTTGTTGCTTTCGTTTCATCATAGTTTGCCTAAAATACAATATATCAGCGTTATTGAATTATAATAACATAAGCTCGATCTGGACATGATATAAACTATGAGATTTACTTAATTTTCAAAAACGCAGAAATTTTGTAAATCTATCCTTCAGATACAACCCATAATATTATTCAGACTATTCATACTTACAGCGTCTAATATGCCAGTTATAACAGTGGAGTCGATTCCTCTAAACTCTTTCTGCAATTTTTGTAAAACTATCAAATTGTTCATAATGGAATTGTTAATGATTATAAAGTCAAATAGATTGTTAAGATGATACAAACAAGTACAAGTTACTTTACATACGTTCTGTTCGTCGTGCATCTTCCTTTTGTTTACGAGCACGTTCTTCTTTTTCCTTGCGCAATTTCTCTTCTGCTTCTCTCTTAGCACGTTGTTCTCTTTCTTTTCGTAAACGTTGTTCCTCCTCTTTTCTGTAAAATTTCGTCATATTTATGGTATATATCACGATAATACGACTGCATTTAACATGATAAATGAAATTGTATCGTCTCTGGAATGATATATCACCTCTTTCTTTCTTTACGCGCCTCGTCTGATTAATTTGAAAAATAGCAATAGCATCAGTTTCATGGATATCGATTGATTTTGCATTGTCATTACACTATACGCATACTTTCGTAGATATTAATTTCATGGTTTCAATTTTAGGAAAATATAAAATATAGACTAACCTTGTTGCTCTTTTAAAACAAATCTAGTATCCTGTTCATTAAAGTTGGCCTGTTATCCCACCATTAATTTACCAACGCAGTTGTGTTCAAGAGTAGTATAAAAAATAGATCTAAATTTAATTTTACGGCAAAGAAATGCTATCTAAAGCGTATAGAAGAATAAATCTGACGTACGCTGTTTAGAACGGTGACAACGACATTTTCGTCAACGTCCTTAAATTCACTTTTCATCAATCTTGTAACTAAGAAAATTGATATCGAGATTATGTTTCCTTTTCAAATACTAAAGTATTATTATACATATCAGAATAATCCTAACTTCGTGCTTTATCATCATCTGACAACGTAGCAACAGTCTCCCTTGACCCATGAAGCGTACTCTCATGTTGAGGAGTAACCTATGAATAAATAATATGTAATTAATATATTCTTAATTATAACTTTTAATAAACTGTTGCGTAAGCAGTTGACAAGGTACACAAGAATGTTTACTATAACAGAGTGATAACAAGTAACTAGCTTCTAAAGTGAGATGTCTACCATGGTTATACAAATAGCACACTTGACTAGAATTGATACAGCCGTACATTCAACATTCATAAGTAAGGCTTACGAGCAAGTAAAAATTTCAGAGAAAGTATCATGTTAATACTGTTATCTACAGATCAAAACTGATTCCATTTCACATTAAAGATTAGTTAATAATAAGTAAAAGGCAAAGAAGCTATTACATGCTTTGATCGAAATTCTAAAGCTGCAAGTTTATAGAGTCATAGCTATACATGTCACAGCTATAACTAGCTACGAGATGAAACTATTTGAAGCTGAGTATTAACAGCCATCGGCCAGAATTATCTTTACGGTCTACATACAGTATTATGACGCTATCATAGCGACTTTTAAGTTAGTAGTATGATAAGGGTAATTACATATATTATCTTTCCTGCGTATATGGACTCTTGACCATCATATCGGTGCTATTTAGCTAAATTGGTCGTGATGTTAAAGTTCATAGTAAATGTGATGCCAATAGATGATCATTATCAATTAAGGGTAACTGTTTCATCTTTCCTATGAATATGGACTTTTGATAATCATATCGGTGCTATTTAGCTAAATTGGTCGTGATGTTAAAGTTCATAGTAAATGTGGTGCCAAGAGATGATCATTATCAATTAAGGGTAACTGTTTAATCTTTCCTATGAATGTGGACTCTTTGACAATTTGAAATTATACGAGTATCATTTCTGTACTGGCAAAATGTCCCTTGTGCAATGATGACACAGTCAACGGTAAATTAAAGTACATTTTAATACGCATATAGAGTATTGAAGTAGTCTGTGATAAACTATCAATTAGGAATCTACTAAGTCTTTGCCACGTACAGTATACTGTACAATATAGGGACTCTTGACGATTTGAAATTATTGCAGTATTATTTTAGTATAGATCACCCAGTAGAATCCCGCCCCTGTCCTGATAATTAATTTTAGCGAATAACAAAGGTAAATACATTAGGACAATAAATTCGTATATAAATTATCGAAGTAAGATAGCGTTGCTATACTGGTTGTAATCCTAAAGTGAAGAGTACGAATGAATGTCAGTACCCGACCAACTATATAGCTAACAGTCAAGTAGCTACTATATCCTCCTACGTATATACAGTACAGACTTTGTCAATTTGAAATGATACTATTGCAATATAAATTGTGTCTGTGCTATTCAGTAAATGAGAAACATACTGTAAGTATACTTGGATATACGCGTATACTATCCAAGCAACACTGTTGTAGCGATGCTCAATTAGTCTATGTTATAATTTAATGCTATATTTCTACACCTTACCGATGTCGACCGCGATTGCGATGATGATAATGTAGTCATTTCAATCGTGTTGCTAGAGGTAGTTTGACTGGTCGACGGCGCTGGTTGTGTGGGCTTTGGTGGTGCAGCTGTCGGTGGCTGTGGAATAGTTGCCCGTGGCTGTGGAGTAGTTGCCCGTGGCTGTGAAGTAGTTGCCGGCGGCTGTGGAGTAGTTGCTGGTGGCCTTGGTGGTTGTGCTTGTGTTGCTGCTGCTCTAGGAAATTGAGAGGACTGTTGAGCAGTTTGAGACTGCGGATGAGATGATGGCACTTGAGGTCTTTGTCGCTGTTGTTGTTGCATTTGCATTTGGTATTGCATTGCTGCCTGTTGGTAGGCTTGAGGGCCGTAATAAGCAATTCTTGGATCCTGCCATGAAGTTGTCTTGGTTGAATGATCTATGAAAAAGCTGTCAAGAAATTGAAAGTTGGATTGGTCTCCAGTTCATTGATGGGTTACAAGTGACGTAACACGACTCGTATCCTTGGATAGACGAGTCACAGGAAAGTAAGAGCATTACTGGACGTATTCAATGGCGCATGATCTTTCATGGAAATACTTACTATTTTCCGGTGTTTCGATCGAATTTAGCCTCCCAACCAGGGGGTAAAGGTAAATTGGTGGCTATAATGGAGAAGAAAGCAAACAATTCAAGCGTCATCGATAGATAGCGATTGGTTACGCCAATTGAAACATACAGTGGGTTAGTCTATTCTAGTACAACCGAATATGAAGGAATATGGATTGGTTTGGTTGTTGTCAACTACAGCTTGACGATGGATATTACTGGGGATATGTTTATACACAGATGGGTAGAATATACAGTCTATTGGTGAGTCTATAAGTGACTTTTCAATCACTACTTTGATCAAAAGTCAATGATGGATCGTGTGGCCGAATGAATACTACAAGTTGGGCAGATGAAGAAGCATTTGCTAAACATGAAGCGATAACAAAACAACATCTTTTTCTACAGTTGGATTGATGAAAGGTTGAAGAATGTCACTTCTCAATTGGATGCCATTTCTCTTACCCATAATTTATGTTTGTATAAGATTTCAAGTGTGCAAATCGTCAATATTGAGGTAATTTTATTTAGGAGAGGATCAGCACTAATCTTCTACAGGAGTTGTCCAAGTAGTGGTCCACGAAATGGCAGCCAAGAGGTTGTTAGGAAGATTTTGGCTTGAACGGCGATCGAATCTCTGGTTGGATTGGGAGTCCAAAAAGCGTTTTACTTACAGTACACAGTGTACAGTGTCGTACTGTAGTCTGTGGTACTGTACATTGTACTGTACTGTACAACCGTACAGTACCATCAGAGAATGCACAATCGACGAGGACAGTACTGTATGTACAATACTGTACAGTACGCATACGCAGTATACTGTACAGTAGGTCAGGCTCAGTCATCATCTTACATCAGACAGACATTAGACAGACAGAATTGCTACAGTACAAAGTAGCCTTAATACTGTGTCAGAATATGTTGTGGACGAGCTAGTACCCACTCATCACCCAAACTTTATATGATCAGACTTAGAGTTCAGAAAATATCGACTATAACCTACTGTCGCTGTACTGTACACTCACTGATCCACGGTAAAACACTAGATCTACCAGAGTACCAGACCTGGATTCAGGTGCCTACTGTAACATTCTACATGCCCAATGGTATCATACACACCAGTTAGTCATGAAGAGGAAAAGAGTATAATACCATCACATTCGACCATCCATTTGACGGCCAGTCTTTCTCTATTGTCGAGCATTTCTTGACCAGCAAAAAGGGAGAAAAATTGCTTGGATTTGTCCAACATAATGCCTACCATGTTTACCAACGTGAGTGCTACTAACTTTCTTTCTTAGAATATATTCTTTTCATTTCATATTGCGTGAAAATTCACTGGGAAGCATATTTCTACATGGCTACTTGCATGAGAAATAGCAATTTCATTGATTCCTATCGGCTTGGTAAAGCGTAGTCCAGCCATTGTTATGTCGACCGACAACATCATTTCTTGCACTAAAACGACATGTCTTAATGACTACTTGGACTGGATGCTATCCAAATTTATTCACTGCTAACTCGCTTGAGTAACTTGTACATCCATAAGATTGCAGTTCTATCTCTTCTAGTTCAATACGAAGAGATATTAAGTCATTGTTGGATGTTTTGCATGGGGGTTATTCAATCATTCACTGTCTGCCCAACCGAGTTGATGTCCATTGAAAAATCACTCTTTCACTTCACTGATGACTTGGATTGGCCTTGGACTGGATACTATCCAAATTTATTCACTACTAACTCGCTTGAGTAACTTGTACATCCATAGGATTGCAGTTCTATCTCTTCTAGGTCAATACGAAGAGATATCAAGTCATCGTTGGATGTTTTGCAGGGGGATTATTCAATCATTCATTGTCTGCCCAACCGAGTTGATGACCATTGAAAAATCACTCTTTCACTTCACTGATTACTTGGACTGGATACTATCCAAATTTATTCACTGCTAACTCGCTTGAGTAACTTTTACATCCATAGGATTGCAGTTCTATCTCTTCTAGGCCAATACGAAGAGACATTAAGTCATCGTTGGATGTTTTGCAGGGGGGTTATTCAATCATTCACTGTCTGCCCAACCGAGTTGATGTCCATTGAAAAATCACTCTTTCTTTCACTCCACTGCATCATATCGTCATTGCAGTATCCAAACTGTGCTACGATCATTTGGCCTTATAGCATAGAAATTTTCCTTTTTAGTCATTTCATGCTGTCTAATCGTCTTGATAATACTATTCTGTCTATATCAATTGGAGATAGATTTACAGTCCGAGTAGAAGATGGAGAAGTGAAAAGAGGCACAAGTTCTGATATAGTACGGCAAGATAACTTGCCTGAATAGTCCTAGCCACTTCTTTTACACAATCGGTCGTAGCATTGACTCAAGCCTCTACAAAAATCCGTTAGTAACTCATAAAATCTTTTTTTTTCCTCCCTTCTCTACAATAGCATAGCAGTGTTGATGAATCAATGACTTATTCTTAGATCGGTTGAAGTAAATGCTGTGTAAGCCTTTCAAAATAGCCTAACCTGCTACGAATGCACAGTAATATTGCACTATTGCTCGATTGGAGTCGATGTATACGAGGCCTGTTCGTTATACTGTAATCGTATACTCTGTCATGGTTGGCATTGGATTATTAGAATGATCTATTATACAATTTATAGCTCGAAATGATTGATTGATGCCATTAAGTACTGATTTACGAGTTATCAAGCAATCCAAATACCATATTTTCCTTTAAATTGGAAAGTACTACTACGCGTCTATATACTCGTACAAATCGTTTAGTACTGACGAGCAATACCACACTACTACTTACTTCATTCTTGATTCAACACTAAATTGAACTGATTTATAGTTACCTCTAGCCTGATAGAACAACGGTAAGACGATTGTACATCATCGTCTTTAGCCCATAGAATCCTACACTACTTCAAAATTTCTTGTACAACAGTGTTAAATTGGATCAAAATTAGGGTATAATATTATTATTTATTCATTAAATGCTTCTGTCAAGTCTTCCATGGATATAACAACCTGGTGAAAGGGAAATAAAATACTAGAAATAGGGATGAGAATCAGAGAATGTATACGTTTCCCCACCAGTTACACTTGTCTAAAGCGAAAGGGCGAAAAGACTCACTTATAGCAACTAACGATTCCAATGAATCACTAGTGGATAGATGTGGATAGTAGTTTTATCCTATACAACTTGAACATACATTTCACAGTAAATTGCTTATGGTAAGATATATTCACATCTTAGGTTAGGCTATACAGTATGTTGTTGTAATCTTAAAAATGGCTTCCGACATTTCAAATATGCCATTATAAAATGTCCATAAACCTTACCTATCCGTTAGATATTGATGGAGAATATACTAATAAATATCTATGTAGATTCTAGACCATAATCTCACTAATAAGGATCAACTTTTGTGCAATTCATTGTAGCCTACACTACGACAGAAGGATTCATATCTGCAAATTTTCTGTTGCAAACTCGAGTATTATACCAATTTGTTTCAATAGTGCATCACATTGCTGCATGTCGATATAGAAAAGAGCAATCAACCATGTCTCTGCATAACAGAGCCCTTATAAATCTAGCTTACCTATGAATGTGTATAATGACTTTTAATCTTTTCAAAAATATACCCGCAAAATCGTAATAGTTGGAACTGTCTTTTTCTGCTACTTCTATGACACGAGCTATGTACTGAACTGTAAATTGAACTTGAACAAAATTGCCACTAAACTAATTTTTATTTTTTATCTCTGTTGAATATATCTTTATAGATCAATAACAACGTTTCTCAACCTAAAACATGGGGTAAGGCAAATTGATAAGTCCTTTTACTGTTAAATGACCTTGTTGTATTTCTGTAATTGTATGATTGTATCAGTAATATAAATTTGTTATTCACTTCGTCATTACAAGTTGTGATTTATTGTCAAGAAAATTTTAATAACAAAGAATCAATTTTTTGACAGAACTTAGCGTTTACGAATTACATCGCCAGCCTCAGGCGGCCATAGACGACGATAGCGAAGTAACCATTTCATTACGTAGCTTGCATAGCGAATTAATGTGCCCTATCTGTTTGGATATCTTAAAAAGCACTATGACTACGAAAGAGGTACCAAGTTGTTTTCATACTGTACATTTTTATTAATAGCTTAATGGCAAAATTATTTCGAATTTGAATTCTGATTCTCAACATACAATCTTACTGTCTTTTAATTCGAGACCAGCTTAACATATGCGCATATTTTTCTTATCACGCTTCTCGTGATCATAATTTAATCACCAGCCTTCAATGAAATCATAATTATCTACCAATTTCGGCTTAGAAACTATAATACTTACTACAGTGAAAAAAATGCCACAATTATTAGCTCGAGCTTTTTCCTACTTAACGATCCAATTGACAGGACAATAATATCTTGCGGTAGCTGTTACGTGTAGAAACAATCAAATTTGAATTTTAACATTCTATTCTCTTGTTCTCATCATCATTAGTGCCTACATAGGTTTTGTGCCGAATGCATTACGACAGCTCTACGCAGCGGGTAACAAAATAAGTCACTTCTCTTAATTGAAAGTATAGTAATTTATATTTGATTTCTGTAAAATCTTTAGCTGAGGCGCTTTCCTATTTATTCTACAAGCATATTGTGCGTCTGAAGACTAAAAATTCTGATAGCTAAACTACCTCTTAACAAATAAATGCTATCGTAATTAGTTCATACAATTCAACTAGTAATTTGCTTCCTCATGTTTATCAGTTATTTCATTACTGAATGAATAAATTTCATCTACCACAGAAATAAGGAATGTCCGACGTGTCGCAAAAAATTAGTATCCAGAAGATCACTTCGCCCAGATCCAAACTTTGATGCATTAATCTCAAAGGTTATGTTATCTTACATTTAGGTGTAAGTTAATGCCTACCCTTACTAATTATTCTATTCGTTAATACAACAGATTTATCCCAATCGAGAGGAATATGAAGCCCAACAAGTATAAATTTTATTTACTATCTCGTAGTAATTTTCTCAGAATTTAAAGTTGAAATACTTAAGATTGGATAATAATTTTAGGAAAAGGTGCTAGCAAGGTTAAACAAACACCATAGTCAACATGCTTTACAATCTAGTTTTGAGGAAGGAGTGCGAATGCAGGCTACGAATCGGTCTCATTCTCAACGGTCATCGGTATGTTATAATTGTCAGGATTGATATTTTGCTACGCCCGAATACGTATATTTAGACAGCTAAAAGTCTCGTCTTTTATTAACCGTAATGATCAACAGAATATATCATCAGCCGACGAATCAGGTAAACAAAATTTTACCACTCAAATTACTGCTTGAGCTTAAAAATAATCACATGGTGTGTGCAACTTGTCTTTTTTCACTTTCATTAGCTCCGGTACCTAAGCGAATAAAAACACAGGATACTAGAGCGAATCAAGAGGGTAGTAATTATGCTAATAACAGGAATAATAACGATGCAGGTATAATTTTACTTTAGTAGTAAAATATCTCAAAATAATGCTTATAAATCTGCAATGGTATTTAATATTTACACTTCTCTTTGTCGTATTATAATTAACAGATTCTGTGAATCATGACGCATCTCCGAAGGCAGTAGATACAGATTCTGATACGGTTGAATATACTGAATCATCCAGCGTAAGATTTTAAAATTATCTACTATATTGTTAGATCTAACTGCAAGAATTACATTGTATTCAAGAATTCTTTATGCACAGGAAATTGAATTAATGTTCAAACCTCATCCGCAAGAATTAGACAAGACAAACTATTCGGATAACCCACTACGTGTTGCTGTGCGATATATCAAAACCACAGCTAATGCTACGGGTAAGTTTCTACACATTTATGTTTATGCAGTATTCTACTACATGAGATGAAAAGTAATTGTAGTAATAATGTTGAATATCGAATTGTTTTAATCATATCATAATACCATACCATATTTCAAACCTGGCATTTATTGTTTTTAGTGGAGCATTTAGCTAAATATCTTGCCATTAGAATGTCTCTTGAATCGCCTCAAACTGGTTAGCTTTTATATAGCTGCTTTTAGTTGTTCTTTTATACGTTCAGAAAAGGTACATTTATAGAATAAATGGACACTATTTTTGTATTAGACAATCCAACAAAGTCAGCCAATCATAAACAAAGCTCCGACACCCTATACAAGATTTATATTGCTACGACAGAAGGATATAAGGTATGGCTTAAATTACTGTTTTAAATAAGCTATCAATTATAGTTTACAAATCAATGTCTTTTTGATTTCAACGCCAGCTATTACAACTTTCCATGACGTTGGATAATATCAACGAAACGGTAATTTAATATCTCGTAAATTTTACCATTTCCTTATTATGCCAAGCAGTTCCTAATTTCTGTTCTGTATACCACTCCTAACTTTAGTATTGGAAAGTCAACAAACCTCTGGAGCTATATTACTCTTCGGAACGAAAATCTTGAATATCTATGCGTTATCACTTGACGCTTGGATAATGGCTTACAGTTAAAAAAGTTGTACTATTGTTAGTAATGATACATCTAAGAGCTTGTACTAATCACTTGTATCTAGGTTAATAATCTTTTGGCCTAGGTGTTTCATATAAATTAATAATTTAATTGAAGGTTATTAGTGAGATTAAAGTAACCATGATCTATGTAATGATTCTATAATGACCTGCATTATGCCTAGTCATTGGAAGCATTTCCAAAAATAATTATCAATACTCAATTTAATTGTAAAGTATTTGAAGATACTGACTTTTCTATAATATTACATAAACGTGTACATACAAATTTAAAACGACAGATATCTTCTTAAATAAACGATATTTCTATTACTAACGGGCTTGGTATGATTAAAATCATGATAAATCTATCTTGTTAATGATTCATAACGGCATGCGTACTACTAGTATGAAGTATCTTAAGAGTAACACGAAACATTTTCTGAATCCATATTTTGGAAGAAAAGTATAAGGTAACAACAATATTAATTTTCATTAGAGTGAAATTTGCTGTTTGTCTATAATATGCAGTTAGTATACCGTAAATAAATTTAATACGTGTATTTTATTCATAAAATTTAGTAATGATTTACTTATTAAACTATTGCGCTACTATACTGTATATGCGCTAGCGTAGATACTAGTTTAAAGATCCTTATAACAATTCCATAGTTTGGGTAAGCGGTTACTTTTATCATGACAAATCAGAAATTAGATACTGTACAATCAAAGCAAGCTGACAAATCCCAGAATGGTGTTTAGGATTTCAGTAATTTTGTATTATATAAGATCTTGATCAGCATTTTACCCTTACAGTTGATATTGGTAATAAAAACGGAGGTAAAAAGTTATCAATAGCACCTACAGATACAAGGATTTTATATATTCTAAGACATAATACATGTACGTTAACCAAAATAGAATTTTCGATCGATGTAATATACTGTAGTATGATGGAAAAGTTTCTTATATTTCAGTTCAAATTTCTTATTGATACAGCAATGAAATTCTAGATTAGAGTAGTAATATGTAGTCAATTTCGTATGCTTAATAAACACGAAAATTAAAACGAGATAATGTATTTAAATTCTTTTCTATTATACTATTAGACTGATCTAGATCTTATAAATACAGATAATTGCAAAATAATTTCCTATAAAATGTTGTTAGGACTACCGTAATAAAATACGTAATCGGACATCCAGTTTGAGCTATGGACAATTCCGATAGTTCACCAGTCTTATTAGTCGGTTTTAAACTTGATTTTATTCCAGGATTGATATATCCATTCTGCTCATTTTTAATTATTATTCAAAATATATTGTATAATCAAAGATTATTTATTTCCATTTTCTTTTTTAAAGCTTATAATCTATAATCTGTAGCCAGCCGTTCAATCATTTATGATACTACAGCATGAAGTAATTTCTGCTTATACTATAATTTGATTCGATGCGTAGAAGTTGCAACAAATTATCGACTAAGTATTAGGTATAAGTAGATGCAATTATAGACTGATTTATTCATGCTGATAGATTAATGCAAAGATTTAATCCTTTAAATTGTTATCAAATATAACCTATGAATAACGTATATTACACTTTATACGCTGTTATATGACGATAGTGGTTAAATTACAGATTGTTCAGATCTCTCCTCGTATATTTACAATTAGATGGTTAAGAATCGTTTATCAGGTCAAGCCCTATGGTTATAAGATAATAATTGTTAAGCATTACCTTTAGATTTGAAATAAATCATAATTATAGAAATCGTGAAATGATTTGCTATACCTGGCTATTGATTTCAGACCACTTTAAAATTATTATCTTAAGGTAAAATATTGGATAGTATCGAATGATGCTCCAGTTACATTTTTGATTGCTTCATAAATTGAAGCATCGCCATTAAGAAAATGCTAAGGTAACTGAGTGAGATTAGGACTGCATCGCATATTCTTATTTAAATCAGTATTGATGAAGGTTTAATGATGAAAATTTTAATCTATAAAACTGATCGTGTCGAAATATTGAATCTATTTTTATCATTAAAATGTTACCAGATTTTTATTTTCCTGGCATTGTCTTCAGAACGAATTTTAATAGATAGGTAATAATTAGTCACACAATCAATAAAACCAAAAAGATGCAATACAACACTTGAGTTCAAGCATTTTTGTTATTACAATAAATACAAGTTATAATGAGAAAGCGAGTTTTTCCAATAAAATTTGTTATATATTAATCAATCTAAATAGAATTCAATAATAATTAAGGATCAACAGAAGATTCAATAGAACTTTTCCAATAAATACAGTACAATAAATACATAATCATATAAAAAATTTAAGTCTATTCATGAATCATTGTCTAACTAGTCCATAGAGCTTTTAATTTGAAATGTTATAGTATAGATTAAATGTAATTAGCATCAGTGCATTAAATTAGTAAATACAGCTATAAATAGCAAGTTACGTTAAATAAAATCGCTATTGTTAGATCCTACTATTGAGCCGCAGATCAAAGTAACAAGCATCCTAGACTCAAGCTAGAGCCAATAAGTTAGGAGAGAGCCATTAGCGTTACATTCTATATTTATATCATTTATAGAGTCAGAAATTATAACAAAATAGTAAAATCTAGTTACCCAATATGAACAATTTTATATTAATTTACAATAGAAATCTCAAGATTATCATATTTAGCGAATTATGATGTACTCAGATTTAGTAACGGTTAAGAATGAAGGTAGGTACACTAATCAAGTAATTTCATTCATATCGTGATCTAAGTAGCATCACCACTAAAATACCTTAAGTTAAATACAGTAATAATATTTGAATCATGATTTAACATATTAATTTCTTGTAGAATTTGATGAAATAGCTAATAATTCACTATTACACCGAATATTGCAAATTGTAGTTTGTGATGAAGTTACTGTACTGTATAATTTGTTCTATTTTACAAAAATATTAAAGTATTTACAATAATCGAAAAATTAAAAAATTAAAATAGAAATACTCTCTAGACAGTACTCTACATTGAAATCAAAAATTTTTAAATTTTGCAAGTATGGGATAATCTTAAGATACATCCATACAAATAATATAAACAAGTTCTATACAGCTAAAGGTAACTTTGTCATTTGTACAATCAAAAGACAGGAAATGAAAATGGCTGTCAACGTACAATGAAACAAATCTTGAGCTATACGTCTGCAGCATTTTAATCAGTAGAAGGGCAACAAAGAGTAAAACATTAAGCATCCATTTATTTTAAAACAAGGAAAAGAAAATGTCATTCATACTGTAAATACTGCGAATAAGGATTGTGAGTAAATTTTTTCATTTCTTCATACAAAGAGCAATCCTACGACAGGCTTCTGAATCTATCGCTCGTGGAAAGAACAATATTTCGTTGTTCGTTAAGTAAAAAGCTTTAAAATTTGTCAGATCCATGTTAGACATGCCATTCCTTCTCTCGATTATATTGTCTTTACTAAATTCTTTCAATGAATCTATAAACATGATGGCAGATCCTGGAAACTAATGGAAAATTAAATATCTATATTAATCAATATTGCTTCGAAACAAAGGTAATTAAAAGTCAAGGGTATCAAAATATACAAATTTCGCTTAAGGTCTTATAACTATTTCTTATGAGACATAACAACGAGCAACGAGTCAATACACGTTATTGTTATAAAGTGAAAGTCAAAATCTACAAAATTGATGTGATACCTCGTTCATACCACTGGACTTTATCGTGCTATCAGTTAGATCAACAATAAAGTAACGACGATGTAGTGCGCGTTGAAGGATGTGATGATATAAATTCTTCAGTTGCTGGTCCTGCAAGCAAATCAATGTAAAATTATCGTGAGAACTAAAATTAATATTAGAAAATCAAAAAATTAATTTGTTATGTCTTACAATTTGCATGCTATCTGCGTTGATAACATCGGAGAACTTAACGACATCAACGTTAGAATCAGAACTCGTGTTGTTTAAAATTCGAAGATCATCGATACCTAAATCATACATAATCCAATGCATAGGAAATAGTATGAGTAAATAATGGAAAATATGTCTAATATAATAAATTTATCAATAGATGATTGGTAACATTTACATTTAAATTTGGGCAACCGTTAACTTACTAAAGCAAAAGAACATAACAATATAGCTATGCTTCATGGGATCAAAATCTAAATTCTTGGTAAAGAAGTTAGAAACTTGATTCCAAGTTGCCTCTTGATCTTTACCAGATACGTCAAAAGTAATCAAACGTTCAGTAGATTTAAAGTAATTTACAAAATTCTTTACGCATCCTTGATACAGTGCTAGTCGACGTTGTGTTTTACTCATATCAGCTTCATCACTTTGTGATAACGCTACTGATGTAGCACCCTTTGCGCGGTTATCTCTGGTCTTAATGGCATTTTGAGTTATATTTAATGAGATACCGCAAACAATCGGCCACTATGATCAAGTAAATGAAAGCAAAACTTAGATAAAATTGATTATCATATATATCGATATTAAAAAATATTCTCCACTATTAAAGCTTATATTTAGATAACTTTTATCAATGCTATTCTTGTATCCTACTTGTTTTTCGAATTCTTCCATTTCTTGTCGGCAATCTTTAACAAATTCTTGATGACGCAATAGAAATCTCATGTTGGGAATAACGTCAACGAGGAAGCAATCACTACTTGTTAGTAAACTTTCAATTTCTCGAATAATAAGTGAAAAGACCCAACTTAACGTAATATGTTTGGGTTCTGTGCGAATGATTTGCATAATATCGTTGATATCGTCTAAAGATACGACATTGGCTAATTTTCTAGGCAAAGATTTAATAAGTAACTCTTCCGCGGAAATGAGTTTAAAACGAAATACAGATATAATATCATGGACAATTCGACCCTTACAAGATCCTGGACCGCCTAAGTTAAAAAATGTGTTTGAAGAAAGCGTTCATTTGTGATAAGTATACTAGTATAAAATTCAATTGCTAATTTAAAAGTTACTTAGCAGAAATTGCTTATGATTCAGGATATAAAAAGTCATTTTAAAAGCTGCTTTCATAAAATGGACATTAACTTAAATAATTTATTGTTGAATCTGTCGAGTCGAAAAAAATGATATGTCGATAAGATACGTACATTAAAAATAAACACTTTCTTACAGGTTGACTGATAACTCGCTAAAATAAATGTATTTTTACATGGGACTTATACGGGTCTATCTGCACACCTAGCTATGTATTGTTGGTAACTTCCAGCTCAGAGTTGTCATTACTTAATAGATTAGTATCGGATCAAAGGAGACAGCCTACTATGATGGCTACAGTATTGATGATGTAAGTTCTTCCTTTCTGCAATACGTTGTCTTAAGTAAAATACTGTGATAGTTAATTTGCTTTCCTAAATTAATTATGGAGC
The DNA here is from genome assembly GCF_000150275.1 of Trichoplax adhaerens. Taxonomy (NCBI): domain Eukaryota; kingdom Metazoa; phylum Placozoa; class Uniplacotomia; order Trichoplacea; family Trichoplacidae; genus Trichoplax; species Trichoplax adhaerens. The sequence goes on along the minus strand of NW_002060943.1, from coordinate 4,099,115 downwards.
AAAACTTCGCAACTATGATATATTTAGCTAACTTTTCCAAAATCAAATAATAAACTACAACGGTAGCCACTACTATATATGTCAGCACAGGTCAACAGTAGTCATAGTATGGCAATAGCATCAAATCTTCTGAAAATCTTCCCAAAGGAAATGTACAACCTAAGTAACACTAGCAGGATTAGTAGGTTGTACATTTACAGAATCTACCCAGCAGCCTGTTAAGAACGAACTCATTGGTTACAGTTATTAACTTAGATATGTAACAGTATGATACTACGGCTTAGTAGCGCTTAGTAGCATAATTGTAAATTACTTTATTAAATTGAAGCAAAGTATCAAGAGCTGGAAATCTAGTTAACACTGTATGGTGTGTGGGTTTAGTTGGTGTTTAATATAAAATTCTAAAATACAAACAAAGTAATAGCAAACAATAATCTACTAAACAGATGTCATAGCTGGACTTTAAGTAATAGGACTAAAAAATTTATAATAATCAGTAAATGAAAATTAATTAAGCTACGTACGCCCATAGTTTTAATTCACAAGAAGTTGAACGAGCGAAAATTAGATAAAGTAGGAACAGCTTATAAAAGTAAGCTGAACATTCGAGTGTGAGTGAGTACAATTTATACCCAAATCTTTATAAAATATTGTTACTTTACTAATCTTCTATTGGAAAATCTACAGTTACAAACAGTATTTATCGCACGATACTAAAATCTATCACTTCTGCCATTTCGCATTGTGTCAATTCTATTTGGAAGCCATAACGATGGAAACATCATTGCTATGATATACACTTAACCAAAAACAAATAAATGATGCTCGGTAAGTAAATTATTAGCTTTCGACTACAGCAAACATTACGTCATTGTTGGCTCATTTAGGGTTATCATTCTACGGCATTAATACAGTATACTAAAGATAAATTGCATAATTTGCTTGCAAATTTACAATCTGAATGATCATAACGCTAAAAGTAAAGATAATAATGTATATAGAAACGATTTCCAAATTTTCTACTTCTAATTTAGTCTAATAATAGCGATAAGGTTGGCTGATTAATTAATTAATTAGTTTGTCCAATGAAAGAGTTGTGTTAAATACTCTAATTAAGGTATTGATGAATTCATTTAAAGATCAAAGCTTGATTCTTAAAAACCTCAGTAAAATTGGCAAAACGTAAAAAAGCTAAATTAAGACGCAAAGGAAGGAAAGGAAATCTGGTCAAAGCAATATCATTTAATAATTGTCAAATAACAATGTTGGTAACGAAGTATAAAATTAAAACTTTGATCTTTTACGTATCATCGATGTCAGGCTACTGTCTCTATTACTAAGGGCATATCCGCGTATAGGAATTGATGATTGGTAAGACAAAATTTAAAATTGCTTGCGTCTGGGATTTTACATTAAGTAAATTTCTCCTTAAGACTATGATGCCTAGAAAGAGCAATGTATTGTTTGTTGCACTATAAAATAAATTATATCCGTTTCGTTTGCTGCATATTAAATAAACTGGTACTTGGATTTAAAAGGAAGCCATTATTATAGTTGAAAAATAAGCGGAATAACAAAACGATGATAATAACAGGCCAATGTGTTATTTAATTTAAGTAAACTATTTCATCAGTATATTCATTGAAGATTTTTCACTATCTTTACAGATAGTGTACGTTATATGATGTATTAATAAGATATCTTTAATGGTTTAAGATAGGTCATCTCTTCTATATGATTCATGATTCAACTTAGATTGTAGCATGAATGGTAGACATATTATCTTTCTCGGATGAGTATTCATTAAGAAGTATCTCCAAAGACAGTTTTGATCAAGTCAAATACCTTTTCAGTTATGCCATATTAATCTATCTTTATCCTATAATATTACTGGACGACACTGAAACTCCTTTAGCTTAACTTAATTTAAAGGTTACGTTTACTGTACATTGGCCAAGCTACTATCTTACTCTTCTTCTTGATAAAAAGGACGAAATAATATAATTGGTTCAAGAGTAAATATCACTCAATGAAGATATTGTTTCAAATGGATAAGCAATGAATTTGTCGAAGTTGGTAAGATTTCTATATTTTGATTAGCAATTTTCAACATGTACTCATTTTTTTTACTGACGAATGGATTTAGTAGGTGCATAAAAATGATTATGAATAATTTTATATGAAGGTATCGTATAAGTAATAGTGCTGTTAATTAAGTGAATAATAGCACTATAAAAATAGCATTATTAAAAATTAAAAAACTAACACAGTCTAGCTTATTAAGTTACAGAAACATTGTTACTCTTATGCTTATTTTTGAAACCAATATTTTAATTTTATGCCAAGAATTGAAGTCTTTCTGTTTTGAAATTTTCTTATAAATATGTAGTCAATGATACTGTAGGTAACTTTTCCTGCATAGTATGAAAGTGATAAGGTGCGCACAGACTTGTATATTGGCATCTAGTTTTATAATTTAATAGCTCAAAATGCGCTAAGCGTGTACTTGCTGTCTTAAGATTTCTTTTTAGCATTATTGATGATGCATATCTTTCATTTAAACTAAGATCTTTGTCTGTAGTCATGCCTATACAATGCACACATGGAAAAATCTTTCTATTTATTGTTATTACATGAAACTATGATGATATAGAAAAGGAGAATTAATAAATTTACATCCTCTTCCTTGTATGAAATTTTACCTAAGTGGATCATATCTATTTTTTTCTATACTCGTATTGTATTGAAAAACATGTCTCATCACTACCTGCAATGATGTAGTCGACGTTAGGCCGTTATACTAGTTTACCATCTCTAATTCGTACGATATAGGATAATTGAAATTATCAACGTGTTGCAATTAGAGAAGATGGTAATCAGATTAATGATGATTTGTCACTTAATGAAACTTATCCATCAACGAAAATGAAGCAGTATAGAAGATGGTAATCAGATTAATGATGATTTATCACTTAATGAAACTTGTCTTTCAAGTAGAGAAACTTATCCATTAACGAAAATGAAGCAGTATAGCGTCTTCAGCATAATAAATTAATCAACAGGAGAGAAATTGAAGACAATATGGGATGTCAATTTGAACTTACCGAATAGGAAAAATATCTTGGCTTTCTGTGACCTTATCTGGATATTTTTTCCAATGGTAACTTGAGCAGTTTTCAGCACTTGATGAGTAACTGATGGTGAAGTAGGAAAACTAGAGCTACAACCCATAGTAATTTTTCGTTTCAATTTACCAACTGTGTCGATTTTATAAGCCCAAACTGAACTACAAATCTTGTATCATAAAATGTAACGCTGCGACCAAATTCTATCTCTTCACAAGGTGATGTAAACTACAGTCCAATGCTTTTCTAATTTTATCTAGTTATTAATGATAAAGCAAGCTGTTGATGTAGATAGCGTGTGCAATAATTTAGACAAGTTCAATCTTTTTCCTATTACTCCTGTTCAAGATGAAGGCAAATTAAAGTCTTTTTATATCGTTGTTGTCATATTCTGTTAACATTTACCAATGGAGTACAAGAGGAATTACAAGGTATCTCGCACTATCAAAAAGCTGCGCATGGATTATAAAGTTGAATCCTTAAGCAGTTCTCAAAGTAATCATCAATGATGTATTCAGTAGAAGATATCCAGCAAAGTTGAATTAAGGCTGTTTTGTCTTGTATTACCAGTTGACCACTTTGTTACTTCTCTTTATAACACTGGGATAGTTGGAGAAAGAAAGAGCGAAGCAAAATTTCATACAAAAATTCCAAAGATCACTGTAACTTTTATCTGATTAGTCTGTGATCACGGTGATCAATCATTGCCGATCAAGGCTTGCCTTTTTCCACAACTAAGCTTTCAATGGATAACTAATGAAATAGCACTTTCTTGCTGATGAAATTAAGACCATTCCGAGATAATCTATCAACGACAAAATTACAAAGAAATTGAAAAAATTAGCCCCACATTAGTCACTATCCAGTTGCATGAATCCCCCCCCCCCCCCCAAAAAAAAAATAGCAGCCATGTTTTCTTTTTTGCATGTTAGCCACAGTGAATGAAAGATTTAATGGCGAGTCAAGATTTAGTTACTGCTAATGAGTTTACTCGTATTGACTCATCATACTAACTTTCAATCTTAATTTAAATGGAGTATAAAGGATGAAGACGTACAGAATGGACTCGTATTGACTTACGACACTAACTTTAAATCGAGATTTAAAGGATTATAAAAGATGAAGACGTACAGAATAGATTGTTGATGAGATACGCGTAAATGAAGATAGTTGAAGAAAGGCAAAGGTTAACCGAATGTTGAATCATCGATAATTTAGTGCAATCATTTTAAGTTCTGCCATCAGCTCTTTATCCTGATTTAAACTACGATCATGAAATACGTATGGACTGGAATAAACTATTGACTTATGCCGCCACTAATTTTAAAGTTCAATTTAAAGCATCATAAAAGGATGAATACATACAGAATCGATACAAATTAAGATAGTTGAAGAAAGCTAAAGGTTAAGTGAACGACTGAATCATCGATGATTTAGCCGATCAATGTTGGTGCTAACGTTAGATCGACTCTTTATCCTAAATCAAATTTCTACCATGAAATGTGTACGTATGGTAAGGAATAAGTATTGACTTATGGCACTAACTTTCAATTTCAAGCATCATAGAGGATAAATGCATACAGAATAGATAGAAATGAAGATAGTTGAAGAAAGGCAAAGGCTAACCGAATGTTGAGTCATGGATGAGTTAGTGGATCAATTTGGATGCTGCTACTGACTTTCTATCCTGACTTCCAACTACTGTACTACCATGAAATAAGCACGGAAAGGAATCAGTATTGACTTATGGCACTAATTATAAAGGATGGATACATGCAGAATAAATTTCAATGAAGATAGGTCAAGAAAGACTGAAAGGTTAACTGAATCATTGATGACTTGGTGGAGCAATTTTGGTGCTGCCACTGACTTTTTGGATTCTAAATCAAACCACAGTACTAACATGAATGACTTTTGGAAAGGAATCAGACTGAAAAGATCGTTTAACACTACTTCCATTCAACTCTTGTTCAACTTGATATGAATATCGTAATGTCAATATACAGTACAGCATGAGTGAATCAAATCATTACTTTATAGATTGAAAATTTCAAGAGAAATTGCATGAAAAGTCTTACCAGTTTGAACTTGAGTTGGAATGATTTGAGAAAAATGATCGGCATAGAAAAGAAGAAGTGTTTTTTATCCGAATTGACAATAGTCAAGTTTCTTTATTACCAAATGTATTTCTTTCTTTAAGCTTCCTTGAATAACAGAATCAAATCTTTCTTTGTCGCTATGATGATGGACACAGTTGATAGAGAATGCATCGTTGTCCAAGATACGTCGTAATGACCGATATAGAAATTAGAATAGACATAACAAGTGAATCATTTTGAAAGGGTAATGTATATATATAAATGGGAAATTGTCCAACTTTATTTGAAAATATGCATTTCAACAATGGACGATCATCAAAATCATACATATTGCTACAATGAATGTCCTTTATCTTGCGCATATTTCACATTTGTCAAGCAAACGCGAACAGCATAAATGCGTTGGACAACTAAGACTTGAAACTATGGATACATATTGATCAATACCAATTAAAAAATAGCTAAACAATTCAATTTATTCTTGACGGAGCAATTTTTTATTTTCTCCTTCCTCTGCTATTCTAATACAGACAATTATAATTTGGTATCTTACCAATCGCTTTTAATTTTAAATTAGGTCACTGCAGATAACTGCTAGACGACTAGGTAGTAATTTGTGAATCCATTGGAGCATTATCATGACAAACATAGACAGTAGTCAACATGATTGCACTGCAGTAGATAGAATTAATACATATTATGGCTGTTTCCTTGTATCATGCCATGTAGGACTAATTTACATGACCATCATGACCAATTGACGATCACAGGACCGACCGTATATGAGAAAAGTTGGAGTTGAAAAATGAAAGTTTGAATCAGTTCATAAAAGTGAAAAAAATTCAAAATTGACGATCAAGTCAAAATGAATTAGTCTTGATTATGATCACTAATAATGAATTAGCGTGCAACTAAGTAGAAAAATTCAACTTTGATATCTTTCAAAGGGTAACATTGAAAGAGCAACGCAACTTATTGATCGGATAGACCTCTGACGATCGACAAGATAGTATTTGGTAAATCAAGGTGTACAGTAACGATCAATTTTCTGCTAATCATCTTGGTATTATTAACGTTGTATTGCCATTTTACGTACGTATTGTCGATATTGAACTACGGAAGATTTGCCGATAAAAGAATGCTGTAGAATATTTGCACACATTGATATACGTTTATCAAACCGACCAATATATTCCATAGGTTATGGATAGCATACTGCTTGTATATACTGTACGTCAATGAAAATCAATCATTCTTAGTTCAGCAGCAATTGGCACCAATTGAATTTGTAAATGGTTTGACAGTGTGAAGATAGCTCAAAACTCTCTACCTATTTTTGAATGGATAGATCGATTGATATTGAAGTAAATAGAAAGAAGTAACTGGAAACCGTAGGCGATCTCTACAAGGTGGCGAATGTATATACTCTGCAGACAAAGCATGACAATACAATTGTCTACGGACATTTAACTTGAACTTGTCGGTAATCAACAACAAATAAAAAAAAAGGACTACAAATAATAAGACGGCAAAAGTAAATCCAAAGCAAATTGTGTTGATGGCCCTGTGAATACCACACCAATAAAATGGGTTCAAAATTGCGACTGAAATTATCTTTCATGCAGTCGTTTCGACTTTCCTTACTCAGCCCTCCTCCCCCCCCCCCGGAGTTCGCTAATTTAGTGCGTTTATTATATGTCAACAAGGTATCTGTCGATCCGTAAGGTTTACTACGGGAAGTTTTTAAAAACTGATTATCTTTCTATTTATTAACTGATTGTAGTTGATATGGATAGGTAAATGCAGCAAATGGTCGTCAAAGAATGATCCGATCCAATCATACTCAAGGTTTTGGGGAAAAAATCAGGCAGAGTATGGTCTCCATTTGAAGGTACAATTTCTCTCTACTGTATAAATGAATAGGTGAAGAATGATAAATTTGCCAACGATTACGGCGTAAGAATGAAATAATTGAACCACTTTGGTCGCTATGTGGCTCGATTGACAGCTGGGGAAGCCGATGCCTTTATTGATTGGAAATCGGGTAGTATATCATTTCACTCATCTACTTGTAGATAGTATAGTACGGGTAAAGTGGTGGCGAAAGAAGGACTTTTATCAATGTTATTTATTTGGTATTTCTATTTATCGGATAGGTGTGTAAACTACACATTACTGAGGATATCCATGGCTGTTTAAAAAACTCGACATCAAGATGAAATCATTGTGTTGATGATGAATCATTCTTGGCATTATTGAAGAAGTGGACGACATATCAATCAAACGAAAGATTACTGCAAGTTCTCTATCTTTTATTTTAAATCGTTGCAAAGAATAAACAAATAATCAATCAATTCTTCTTACCGATTTTGAGCTTTGAAGGAGGAACTGCCAAGCTTTGGCGGAAGGAAACTAACTTGGAGAGACTACAACAATTTTGAAACAAATCTCTTTCATCTGTAACTAAGAGGAATCATGGAGACGAGCTACAGTCCGCAGTTGACCACTTATAACTACAGTACTTTGCTCTGTAGCATACAGTGTACAGTACAATTCAGGCAAAAACATGTACGTACAGTACTGTACACTGTAACGCACAGGACATTCTACAGTACAGTACCGCGAGAAGAAACTCGATTGATCACTGAATGATCAGACAACTGACCGCAGCGTGACGTAGAGAATGTGTTATGTCATAACAGTACAGTATTGCTTGACGGAGTCCATCCGCTCGTCCACTACAGTGCTCTATACTGTACAGTACAGTGTACACTAGGGTTAGAAAGTCTCTTCTACAGTGTACAGTGTGAAGTACACTGTCGCACTACAGTATAGAGTACTGAGTACTGGACTGGATGAGCGGATGGACTCAGTCAAGCGTTGTACTGTTGTGACGTAACCCATTCTCTACGTCACGCTGCGGTAATTCGTCTGATCAATCGAGTTTCTTCTCGCTGTAGCAAGACTCTACTTTGGACGTCGATTGTAGACGAGGGAAATGAATTGGAATTTTATTGTCATAATTTGCTTGAACTGGTTTATATTTAGCTCCACTGGTAGAATAATTGATCCATGGATACAGTGGACTACAGTATATGAAGGAAATAGCGAAATAGGACCATTATTTACTTGAACCGGTTTATATTTAGCTCCACTGGCAGAAGAATTGATGCATGGATACAGTGGACTACAGTATATGAAGGAAATAGCGAAATAGGACCATTATTTGCTTGAACCGGTTTATATTTAGCTCCACATGCAGAATAATTGATCCATGGATACAGTGGACTACAGTATATGAAGGAAATAGCGAAATAGGATTACTTATTGTACCATAGGATAGACAGTAGTCTACTGTACTGTATTCAAGTATACGGTATAATAGTAAAGCAGACATAGGGCATATTTTTAGCAGTCTTGATCAATAAAAAATAGAATTTCCTCCGACAGGAAGACCATGGCAAGGTATAAGGAATGATAAAACGATCGAAATGAATTGAAAGCAGTTTTGGACTGGACTTGAATTCAACTATAGCATTTCTATTTTCTTCATCCTCTTATATTCTTGAAATAGGTACCCTTGAGAATAATCAAGAGAGAGAGAGAAATAACGAATAACCGACTTTGAGGAATTCCTCTTTCTATTATCAATGATTAATAGAGCAAATGCGTAAACGTGATCTCCTTAAACTGTATTATAATCATGACTAACAGATCAGCAATTACAATGAATCATTTTGGGGAGTGGAAATGATATGATTTACAGGTCATGTATAGTGCACTTCTTTAACCAAGGAATAATACTAAAATGAAAAGTTACTTGACCGTCCCCCCCCCCCCCCCACTCCAAAAGGAAAAAAATAAGGGATAATTAATAATAACGACATCGATCGATGTACAAGATTCTACTAAAAATGGATCATGATTTACCTATTGAACCTCTCGATAACTTGTCTATGCCTATTACCTAATGAAATCTTGCAACTATTTTCTATTCCAATCTCGTAAACAATGCGTGTACCCTCGTTTAAATTAGTTTATCACTACCTTGACAAATTCCACCGCTAAAATAGCTCTATTATGACGATCAATATTGCCTAAACTCAGTTAAGCTGGTAATTGCTAATAAGAAATTATTATGGAATAACGATAGCTTTGAAAAATTTCATTTCTTGCGTATGATCGACACTCAAGTGGAGTATCACAGCGTATGAGATGGCTTCAATTTGCAAATAAGGCTTATAAATATGTATGATTTATTAATAATACATTCAATTGTAAAGAAGTAACAACACGCTTGATGGCAGTTACCTTTGGAAAATAGATAATAAGGTATTCATTTAAGCTAGACACATTGTTATTCCATATTACTCTCATATTTACAATCGCTATCGCATTCCATCCAGCAACTGTTCAGAAACCTTCAACATTTCATTTAAAAATTGATTTTATGTATGACATTGTAATAGTCTATACTATCGTCAAGAGGGAGCTAGGAGAAAAAAGTAAACAGATAACATTATTCAAGCTATATTGATGGATCTCGTGTTAACCATAATTTGTAATTTGTTTACAATTTTCCAAACTATTTCCTGATGTTGTGACAAGTGATACTTTGTATTTTACAAGTACTGTATTATCACTCTAACCATAGGGTATAAAATATCAGTTAGTTACTTTACAGGGCCATCTTTTTCCCATGCTACAACCTTCACATAAACCAATGATGCTTATTATTTCACCTAAAATACTATTCTAATTTTTACCACAGCCAATATGCGATTCGTATATCGTTTTACTAATACAACCTAATCGCTTCTCCTGATTTTACCAAATGTCCTCCATATTCCTCAACTATTTTCATTTATTGATTGTAATTGTTTATCAAATGCGATGAAGTAGATAGGTTTGTTAATGAATATCTTTCCCACCTCTTTATATTTCGCTCCCTTTGCCATAGGTTAGTCTCTATGACAACGGTTAGTTTCATTTTCGTCTAGGCAACAATCAAAATGATCTAACTTTTCCCTTTGGTTACACGAATTATCAAAGCATAAGTATAGAAAGATTTGAATTTGGCTACATTTCATAGTTGCTATGATGAGTTGGATTACAAAGAAAATCCTACGCCAATACTTATAGATATTTTTATTAAATGATATAATAATATTTAGGTACTGTTTACTTTTATGCTCTTCAAATATTGTTAAATTTGACGTTATAACAAATTTGATCGATTTCAGTGTTTACTATCGCCTTACCGTTACAAAATGAGTTTGACAATTGGAGAGCTAAAGTAATTGTTATCATCTTAGCATGGATATCTAATTTCTTAACCTCATTTTTACACATTATTTCAGCATGTACTTAGGACAAAACTGTCAATCTTTTTTGCCATTAAAAAATGAATTGCATCATAATCTGGAACGGAATAATTATGTACATAAGCCATATTTGGAGAATTAAATTTGTCCAAAACCAATTTTACCATTTTTGATGATCACACCATTAGATGGGTATCAATTTTGCTAGTGATTTATCCAGTTTCAATATCGCATCAAGAATTAAGATACTTTTCTAATTACAGGCAAGAGTATAGAATTATAATATCGAAATGCATAGCATTTCTTTTACGGTTTGATAGACCAGATAGCAATATTGAATAATCTTTTATTCCTTATGTATTTGACATTCAACATCAAGCTATACGGACAAATCTAATAAATCTTCATTATCGATAAGTCAAAACTAATTTAGCAGTTAATGAAACTAGCATTGAAAAGATGCCTAATTCGCTAAAATTGATTCGAATCGACGTAGTGCACATAATCTCATTTTAACTTAAACTGCTTTATCAGATCATATCTATTAATGCTACCTTGATCATACATTGAGATATCAGGCTAATTTAATTAGCCATTTTCCATATACTGTATATTACTTCTTCAATCTACGACCGTTTCATAGTCTTCCAAGTTCTTTAAAGTGTTTCTTACTGCAGTAGTATTTTATTACACTCCACTTTTAAGTTTAGCTCCGGCTTTTGCTACTTTGTAAGGCCTACGAGTATTTAGGCTAAGATAGTATAGGATAACAGATCAGTGAAACTGAATTAGTTTATCCTCATTTCTGATACTACTATTAATCTGCTGATTAGTCAATTAAACTGTAGTATTTCTGTTAGTACAATCATTAAGTCATAAATTAAGAAGATCTGCTAAGTTAAGCTAACATAGCTAATATACTTAATACCGTAATACTTCATTCATATAAGGATATGAAATCAAGAATTGAATTGTAAAGTATTCAATCATATCATATATAAGAAATATTCTTTATTTATAACGATTTGATACTAAAATATTAAATTCGATATTAGATTTATATTTTCATTACCGAGATTGAGAAGCTACGCTAAATGTAGGACCAAAATTCTTTATTTGTTGACTATGTTTTAGTTTAAATTTTATTTCAGTGCTCCACCATAATTGGATATCACACCACGTAAAGGAAAGTAATTTATTAATATAAAGAAGGTGTGATATGCTATCAGTAGCTATTCTAAAAGTCTAACTTAAAATTATGATTATTTTTTTCAGTGATAAATTAATTCATTGTCTAAGGTTAAAGTCATTGTGTAAGTTACCATTAGCTAATAATAAGTTTAATGACTATTAATGATAAATAAACTAACATAGATCTTTTTTATCGAGTAAATTTTATTCTCAATAGAATAACAAATATACTTAAAAAACAAGTCGATGACAATATCATAGCATATATATACATAACAAAAGGGAAACAGTTGCATCAATTAAACATGCAAAAAAAGGATCTAATTACAGTCTTGAATCAAAATAAAAGTTGAAGATCGAGTAAATGATAAAACAGGGTTGCTAATTGCTCATCGTAATAGAAATTGTACATTTATCTTTCAAATATAGTAGATAGAAAACGATAAGTTTGAAGTAAAAAAAGATTGATCAAATCACCCATTAAAACCAATGATACGATTACATAGAGTATAAAAAAGCACGATAGTATTCTAAATAAACTTACTTACTACACTTTGTGAGTATTTGAAGATTCTTAGATCAAAATTTGAACTATTTATTGCAGTCAAAATTAAACATGCCCAAATGTGAAGACTTAAGAGCACTTGGATAGATATCTTACACTCCATACCTGTAAGATTTAGTGTCAAGCGTAGAATATATAAATTAAAAATACTTGCGCTTATACCGTACATACACGAGTTTATCATACACTATAATTTAATTTATAGATCAAAAGTCAATCAGATGAAATATTCTTTCAGGAACATCATTGATCATTATTTATCGGTAATACAATTGCCTTCGGCAAATCAATGCGACAAATTAAAAGGTTTAAAGAGAGTACAGTATTTTCTGTATTTGTAGCCTTAAAAGTATACTACAATAATCTCCTATCAACCCAAATGTTAACAAACACTGCCTGAAGTAATCTTCAGTCAAGGAAATTGTAATAAAACATAAATTCCATATATTGTAAGTTAGAATTCAGACAGATGTAACGAACTTATATAAGCTGTAAAATTATATGTATCATAGATTTACAAAAAATTTTGTCCTTAGCAAATTAAAGATGGGTGAAAACCAATGGGAGATGAAATAATAGACATTTACTTAAACATATTCGGTAATTGTTAAAAAGTATCTTGCGTTTGTAACTAGAATCAATCAAATATTCGACGAGTAATTCCCTATTTGTTGAATATTGATCGTATTGTAGTTCTCTTATCTCGAAGAGATAATAAAGCTAGTAAACAGACTTAGAAATCATAAGCTATGTTTACAAAATATTCCATGAATAAAAAATGGTCGAGCAAATTTATCGTTTAGAGTGCTGGCACTAGTTATCTGATTGTAAACAGATATTTAATTACAGTACTACGAATGGTAATCGAAGAAGCTGCGTAGCACTTGGTCTTGCTTTTGGATCTCTATTACAAATAGGAGAAGAGAAAGTTAAGCTCCTTTGAAAAATAAGATATAGCAAGTTAAATAAAAACTCTAATTTATTACAGTAAGTTAGAATAAACCAGTGGTGGCTTAATCCTTTTCGTTTGTGCAAACTTTAGCAATTCATTTATTGGCGTAAGTAGAAAGTGGTAACAAATATTATATTATTTCTTATGCTCTAGATCACCTTGTTAAACAAGATTTTACAAAATTGACGCAATCTTCTGAAAATAAATCAGTAGACAATTGTGGAGGCTCAGTATCGGAACCAATCTTATATAGTGCCGCTAATTTATTAAATTCAGCCCTACATATAGAATAATAACAAGGTTTAGGCTCACTCAAACAAGTTTTTAAGGCTTCTATAATTGACACTTCATATTTTTATATGTAGCTAATAATTTTAAAATACCAAGGTGGTTTTCCTGTAGCCATTTCAAAGACTGTGCAACCGGTACTCCTAATCATTAAATTGGTACGGTAATATTAACACTTTTATAGCGATTCTTTTGGAATGTTAAGTTATAACAAAGAGGTTTATTCACAAAAATGAAGCATAATTACACCATGCTTTACCATATATCAGATTCGCAGCCGCACACACTTTGCTTGACTACTTCTGGAGCCATCCAATACGGAGTACCTTTAATGGAACTTGCACCCACGGAATTATTTGGACTTCCAGTATTGTTGTTATTACTGTGAGAGTCAGCCTAAATGAGAAAATGGAGGTTACCAAGGAATATTTACCACTTTTTGAATCCTTTATTGATTTATTATTGGATTTGGTATACATACATAAGTCTTTTGCATTACTTTAGAACAGCCAAAATCGATCAATTTGATAACACCAGAAGGCATTAACATGACATTGCTGCCTTTAATATCCCTACGGAGATTGACATTTATAATATGATCAAGTTCAAACTATTACCGCAGCAAACTCAAAAAAAAAAGATAGTTTTTGATATTAGCTTTAATAATGGATTTTAGTAAAGTATTATGAAATATCTAAATTAAAACTGGATATATCTTAGTGTCTTCAATATCCGATTAATCTTACCTGTGAATAATGTTTCTATCGTGAACATATTTTAAACCTTGGAGGATTTGCATTGTGTATCGACTAAAAATTTTCTCATCCAATGGTCCAAAACTAGTTATCGATAGTTATACACAAAATGATTATTAGAGTATTATGCGAGCAAATACGCATATATATGTTATAAAATTATCGCATACTATGAGTTATTTTATCATTATAAGCTTTTCTACTTACTTCTTTATAACATTCGCAATTGTGCCTCCTGTTACCAACTCCATAAATATATTGACCGTATCATTTTCTAAAGCCATACCTAGATAACTGAGTGATTGAGAGATAATATAATTAATGAAAAATTAATACTTACATTTTGGATTCTACAGTATATGGTAAATTGAATAAAACAAGGCTTACGACTGTTATTGTTTCACATTTACTTACTGTACAATATTATGATGACGTAAATTTTTTAGCATTTTAATTTCATGTCGTAGATTTTCATATACTTTCACGGCGCTATCGATATCTTTATCATCTAATGAAACCTGCTTCACTGCAATCTGTTGACCATCATTAGTAAGACCGCAAACCACCTATAATATTAATTAAGTATTGTAAGATGATACTGTCAAGTAATAAAAATGATTAACACTGCTACAAAATTTAGTTATTGAGTTAAAAACCAATATCTAATTTAAAATATTATAAATTTAAAATTCTACAATAAAAATGACTGAGCAAGTATAATTAATTATACTTCTACATGGGTATAATATTCAAAGCATTACCACGCCAAATCCTCCTTTTCCTAAAATTTGACCCTTTTTCCAACTAATTCGCTGGGCATCGGGGTCATCAATATCGCTTGATATACCGTTAAAACTACTGCAAATGGAGAGACGATGGCTACCGGAATCTAGTACAGTATGGATTACTGGCAAATTACTCTTGCTTAAATTTTCAATTTGAGCAGCTACCGATTTTGCTCCGGATCGTGTTAAATCATCGATAGCTTCTTGTGATATGCAACTTAGTTCGCTTGTCCGTCGACTTTGTCCTGATGTATAATTACTCATTTCATCGTCTGCAAAGCTATCCTCACGATGAAGAGGAAATGGAGCTTTTCGAACACGTTGTTTTGTTACTTTGGAAAGGCTTGAACGTGTCTTGTAATTACTATCATCAATACTATCGTTGGATGTTTCTGATGAACCTTTATAACCTGTTACTGATGACGAATTATAGCTGCGACTAGTAAATTCTGAGTCCATACTACCTCTTTTACTACCATTTTGTGATAAATGTTGAGATGATAATCCATTAAAGCCATTAATAGGTAATTCAGATGTATTCTCGCTAGAATTACTATTTTTAGATGGTACCCTAGCTGAAGGATCAAGAGGAATATTTAGTTCATTTCGAGAAGGATCTGACGTCAAGCCATTCACGCTATGGTCATGATTCGATATGGTTGTATTATTTTCAACGAGTAAATCCTTATTTTCGGTTATCATTACTCCATTCCTCTCTATATCATGATTACTTTTAATTTTATTCGCTGTAGTAACTGTGGCATCGCTACTCTCATATTGTAATGTAGTATCTGTTTCACTATGCTCTGTAGTTGATGTAATTGCAGAACTATCCGTCGTTGATAACTTTTCGTAACGAATTTGATTTCTGTTATTGTCTGGTTTCTTTTGACCATCTTTGCAATTGGATTTACTAAGTCCTGACGATATTCGCTCTGAATCTGATTCATTCCTTTCTGAGATACTACTTAAATTTCTAGGTCTCATAGATAGATTAAGCTTGAGTAAATCAGTTACATCAGGCTTGCTAGGTGGAGTTGCTTCCTCTCGGTCATCACTACAATCTATCACTAATGAAGCTGGAGAATCATTTAATGACCAACTTAATGAACTTGATGAGCTGGCATCCATCATTTCTGGTGGTGTCATATTAGCTGAATGATCTTGATCAGTTTGATTTAAAGGGTTTAAACGACCACGTCGATTACTGCGATGGCGTTCAAGACTAGGAGGACTATCTTGTAAGCTATTATCTGTGTTGGATAATTCTACTGGAGTGCAATCGATGGTGTTGATTCCAACGCGATTATCGCTATAGGACTTTGAAGTAGTACTAATGTCTCCATCACAGCCATTTGTTTCTTGATTTGTTTGAGAAGTTTCCGTATCTTTCGATGATAAATAATCTTAAAATAGATAAAAAAAATTATTCTCCATTCAATTATAGTTGTTATAGCATGTATCTCACACTTGATCAACTAGGTTTTATACTATGTACTGGCTATCTAGTCAATTAAATGATTACCTAAATCGACAATATGAGGTCTCCTTGATTCATTGCCAACTCCTTGAGTTTCACGATCTGGAATTGCTGGTAATACAATTGCCTGTTGATGAGAAAAAAGAGTGGTCAGAAAGGCAATGATTAACCAATGAAAACATTTTTCATTAGCCAAGCAATTTCTTTTTCTTTACTTACAGATGATGGCTTAGGCACTTCATTTTGAACTGCTTGCAATTTGATTTTACATGAAATCGGCGAGAAGATAATTCATCATATTGATGATTCGTATATATTTAATATAATACACGACTTGATTACATTTATTTTATGGCCAACATTTACATTTTATTGTACTCTAGGGTATAGATTTACAAACCTGGTAAAAATTGACGTGATTGACCAGCACTTTTTTGATGGAATGAGGATAGTGAATCAGATGGTGTTTTTTTCCTTTAATTAGAATAGTAAAAGAAAAAAACATAAGGTAAATTATCTTTAAGTAAATAAGAAATAAACCCTACAAAAAAATTGTTTGGATTCTCATAGTACAATATAAGCCATGGTTCCTACGCTTCAGAAGGAAATTTTTGATACAAATAAAATATAATACATTTTTTGATATACGAGTAATTAATCCATCTCTCTTTGAGCTATCTCAAAAGATGGTAGTTATTCCATTTAGATTTGTATAAGATTTGTAATCAAAACTGCGAAAATCAACTTGATTATCCTCCACATGCATGATTTGATATGGTTTATGAACAAAAATAAGCTAGTAAAATAGTTATTTATTTTTAATTGCCATGGTCTTAAAAAAAGCTATTTTCAAATGACTTTAATAGGGTTATTAACCTATCTGTTTTTGATATTTATCCTTACCTTTCGTTTTTACCACCACTCAAAATTCTTCCTCCGCGCATTCCTCGTGGTGGTGCAAGTGATACTGTAGCATCTAAATTAATTGCCGGAAAGCAACTATTGGCAGGATTCTTGTTATTTCCAGACACGGATAGATCGAAAACTTTTAAGCGAATTGGTTGTGAATCTAATTTAAATTTGAAGCAAACATGAAAAAATTACTAACGCTTACGATACTGCCAGAGGTGACAGCGACTCTTCAGTCTCTAATTTTTATAACTACTCTTAAAATATTGATTTTTTTTCCTAGTTCTTTTAATACTGTATATTTAACGCATATAGATATGCTGCCATACTAAGTTGAAATAGGATGATTTTACCTGATTGATGAGAAACTTTTTGTGTCCATGTGCCTTGTAAGGATACGCTGCGCGATATATTTTTATTTTTCTCTGAACTTTTATATCCTGAGCTACAGGAAGAGAGTGTCTTTGTACTTTGGATCCTTCCTTCGCAACTTTTATTCTTTTGATCTAATCGCTTTCGATCAAATGAAATAAGTCGAAATCCGTTTTGAGATTCGATTATCGGTTTTGTAGTAGGTTTGATAGGAGTCGATTTAATGTCTTTCCTGTAATTGAAAACATTTATTTCCTTATTGTCAGCATAAAGATACTGTGAATTAATTCTACCTATTCCTTCTACTGGCGATGAAAAGTAAGCCCTGAGGATAGTAGATTAAATAGCTTACCAAGACTCTGTATAATTATTTATTATTTATGTATTGAGGTAATACTAACGTTTTCTTAATCTTTTTAGGCTGTTTTCTAGGAGATTTAAGAGAACCATTTTCTACTTCTCCATCTATTGACATAATAACAAAATCCAGATTAAGATACACGTTCTACTATGTCACAGCAGTTGCTAATATTTTATATACGAATGCAGTATTGCTATTTTCTCTTACTTTTCGCTTTTTCTTTGGCTGTTACTGATGTTGATGTGCTGGCATCAGCTTGCTATTTGTTGTAAAATAAATCAAATTTAGAATAATATCATTTTATTATAGCTTACAATGTGATATCTATCAAATTGGAAACAAGTTTTAAATGAAAGTTTGTATTAAACATATCGAGTAGACATAAATGATCGTACTTTAGTATCTGTTTGAGTAATACTGTCATTATTTTCCGCTGGTGGTTCCGATATATCAACTTTCAGATAGGTTTGTTCTGCCCATGCATCTAAGCCATAAGTTATGAAATAGGTTATAAATGTACCGAAATTATTTAATAGGATTAGTAATGTTGGCTATTTCTTGTAACTAATACTACAGACATTCAATATTTTGGCCATGTAGGTTACCTCTTAATTTTGCTTTAAGTCGGCTTGTCTTGGCTACATCCACCGGTGTTAAACCATCATTATCGACTAAAGTAATATCAGCTCCATTATTGAGTAAAGTTGTTGAAACAATTTCATGACCACCTGAGGCCTAATAAATCGATGATGGAAAAATAATTCAAGACTATCAATATCTATCAAGTTGGAGCTATCGAGTGAAGATAATTTTTAGGTTATGATCTACTCTATGATACTGTTGATTTTACTTTTGGGTTACTATGGCTATAACCAAACATCCAACTTCGAAATTTAAGTGTAAAAACTTACGGATAAGTGGAGTGGAGTTTCGCCTTGATCACTGCGTGCGTTAACGTTAGCGCCTTTTTCGACAAGGGTATTGACAGCTGCTACATGGCCACTTTTCGATGCATGATGGAGAGGTGAATAATTTCGATTATCAGCAATATCTATCATTGAAATAGAATAAAATAAGCTTATGAATGAAGTTATCATCAAAACACGTAAGTTAATGTTATTTCCAGAATACTATTAAGATGGTTGATGTTAGAGAATGATGTTATAAAATTGAACTTACCTATATTAGCTTCCGCTTTATCCAGCAGTAAGCAAATAATGGTCGTTGCAATATCATTATTGGCAGCAGCAGCATGATGTAAAGGTGTATAGCCATTAACATCTCGAATGCTAGTTTCACTAAGTATGATGGGAAAGGTATAATATAATCAAAATCAAGATAGATATCACGTTAATTCCTTTGCTTTATCTGAACTGCCTAGTAGAGTCGAATTTTGAAGGGATTATAATTAAGGTGCAATTTCGTCAAAGATTATTTGGCTGGCAATTCTCATACAATCAGGTAATACTGAAATCAATTTCTTATTACGGCTAGATGTTAGATCAGACTATGAGTGTAAATATTTGCCAGAGAGTTATTAATATATAATTTAGTCAAGATATCTCCCTATAGAAAAATTTTAGTGAACTAATCTTCTTATCTTATCGAATATCCTATACTAAGCCGAACTCTTTCCAATTCGATGCCATTTTAAAAAATGTTAAAGATGCACCAGCTAGTTTATTGAACGGACTTACGCGCTGTATTGCAATAATTCTGTTACGACTTCTACCGGCTTATAATCTCGTTGAAGGGCTTGATTCACTTTATAATCAAGTTGAAAAATGTCCAGTTATTGGATTAGAAATTATCAACTAGCAATATCATAATGGTGTATCGATTGAAGCAATATTCTCGTACCTTCTGTAAACATTTTGATATCTCTTGTTACTAATAGTAATGGTGTACAACCTTCAGAGTTTTTACCATTAATGTTGGCTGCTTTTCCGCTAGACTAGAAGAGAGAAATGGAACATAAACAATGATTATACTATTTGAATGGGTTCCATCTTAATGTTACAGCCATATTGGGGCTAAGTGAATTGATTTTAAATTATCTTTTCATTACAGAAGATAGTACTAGTGTTTATATAAGAAAAAGAAAATAGAAGCTACCCACCAGAATTTTTCTGACTATTTCAGCGTTGCCTTGCCAAGCTGACTGCAAAAGTTTTTTAGTTGAAGGACCTGAAAAAAGATGGATAACTTTGTCATGTAGGGATCGGTGAATGGTATTTCCATATCACTGCTTAGAATAGTTTGATAGTTATGCATTCTTAGAATACATAAAATATAGTTGTCAGTATATAAGCCCACCTGGTTCTCGAACGGTGTCTGTAGTGATTGCATATGAGATTTTCAATGGCAAGGGGATGAGAAATTACATAAGGACAAGAAGAAATATGTAACATTAAAAGATTATTCGGGTAGTGTCAAGATAAAATGGTAAGAAAAAATTTAGAATTGATAATACTCTCTAAAGTACTATCAAGAACTGGTTGATTACCTAATAAATATCCTTTCATATCTATTTTTGATTTGTCAAAAATTGTTTCTTGTTCTGCATTGCGTAGTGTAGTATCCGCGCCATACCTTAGCAGCAATTTAACCATCTACAAGCCAAAAAATATCGATTTATTCATTTCCAGTAATGTTGAAGTTTGAAATGATTCAATTAGAACTTTACGAACAATCCAAGAAGGAAGTGCAATTTTGTCTGAGACGTTTATGATTTAGAGTAAATAAGGAGTGATTTTAGAGGTTTTTACTATCCCCTGTCAGCTATTGGTGGCTCAGAGCCAATATGAATGATTTAATAGATTTTATATTTTGAACTAAACTTGTTTTAGTGGCTCAGAAACAATAATGAGTGATTTCCTTGGCCTTTTACTATTCTATCCGAGCCGTTGGTGACTCACAGCGATTATGAATAATCGAATGGGCTTTTACAATTTGAACTGAGCTATTTTATAGCTCAGAATCAATAATAAACTTGCAAGCTCGCATATACAATATTTTATTTCTAGGTCTATTCGGTTTTCAGGTTAATTAGGAGGATAAAGAGATGTGTTCCAATTTTTTAACTCTATTTAATCTGTTAATGCAATAAAAGTTTTTATATCATGGAGAAATACTTACCGGCAAGTTGTTTGCCATGACAGCGTACATTATTGGTGTATTGCCGGTCTTTTTCTCTTTAGTATCGATATCAATCTAGTAGGTGTATTCAAGAAAAGATATTGAACTGTTATTGAATGCTTTAAGCTGTCATTTATTAGCAATAGGGAAATCCCATGTATATAGATATACAGGTAAGCTATATCTCTCTAATTAGTATTATATGTAAAGTACAGTAGTCATGAATACTCGTAATGGCATGGATTTCTAGATCCTCAGGGGATCTAGAAGTCCTTGATGAGGGCAATTATATTCATCATCCTTTTGCTAATAAGTTAAATTTATGGAAGAGAAATAACCGATTGCGTATAATTTCTTATATGGATAGAAGTTGTCATTATTTCTTATTAATCAACTACTGAATGAACATTGGTAGTAAAATGAACTGAAACTTAAAAAAAGTTATCTTCAAGCTAGCTAACTACTAGAAAGAGGCCATTGCTCAATCTACAATTAGGACCCTAATTTTAGGGTTTTAAACGCTACCTTCGAGCTTTAATTGACTAATCTTAATGATGAGAAATTATCAACTTATTATCATCGTACAGTTTTAACTTATCGTATTTAATACTCTGAGTTTGCGGATAGTTGAAGTAGGGAGTGCTTAAGATTGCTAGCACTCAAACTTTTAATCATGTTATATAAAAAGGTAAAATTAATGAAAAGAATCAGATTACACACAGTTGATAAATATTATAGGTAGGGATTGATTATATATAATTATTAGATTAGGTAGCATTTATGGATCAGGAGAATGATAATTACAATCGGTTAGGTTGCTTAGAAATTGATAGAAAATGAGGACAATATTGACTACAATATGTAACAGGAAAGTACCAGTAACTTTAAAGTGCTAGTGGGGTAGCTCTGTAATTTATGGAACTTAAACTGTGTTTTATTAATTAATGCAAATGTTTTAAGTTTCTTATGGTTAAATAAAGATAAAATCAATATTCAGATTTTTTTGACTGAAGCTCTGTTAACGCTAACAATGCTCTCAACAAGTTATAGGATTTCAAGAGAGAATATTAGAGATTGATAAAATCCTTAGTAAAGAAGGGTATGTAGAACTCTGGTAAAGCTAACATAATGTCATTGTACGATTTTAGAAGGGAATGCTATGTAGAGATCGATAGAAATTTCAAACTACTGACATGTAAAAGCTTTGATAGAGCTAATATAATTAACGTTAAAATATTTAAGGGAAACATTGCTTGAAGACTACTCAAAATTTTAAACTAAATCAGATTATACTAAAGGTAGTCGAGGTGGTGTTGTAGGTAGCTTACCGGACTGCCTTTACGTTGAAGAAAATTTTTAACTCGTTCAAGATCACCATTCTAACAAGAAGAACATTTCAATTATCAAATGGATTTATTCATTGAGTTAATTCAGTGATAGATTATAAAAGTATTCCTATCTGTTAATTTACTGAAGCTGATAACTCTACCTAAGAATGACCTATGTAATTAATATTTGAACTAATTATTTAAAAAGTTTGTTTTGGTTATCAAGTGTTACAAGTACACCCGAACATACAAGTAATAAAATCAGATTTAATCGATTGCAGTTAATGTTAGAAAAACACAGACTTACCTTCACTGCTTCAAAAAATATTGTGATTAGATCAGTTTTATCATTACTAAATGATAGAAATTGGTAAAAAATGTTAGAATTGTATTAGTTAAAGTATGTAAAGCAGTCGCAAGATACATGAATTAAGTTAGATTTAATAGGGTATATTTAAACAAGCTATGGGAATTAAAAGGATCATTCTTTTTTCACGGTTATCTATTTTACTTTGCTATCTAGATAGAAGGTAATTCTAATGATATACGTTTTATTCGTCTTCCATTTCTTATTCTATCAAATTGTACTGTTGTTATTTTACTACGCTTTAAATCTTCTTAGGACTATTGTTAATTCAAGATCAGTATTTTATTCCTTTCTAATAACAATTCCTAAAAGGGACACTAATTTATTCTGATTCTTGGTACGCATATTAACCATTAATTTTAAACGTCTATACAGCATAGGCGGTAATTGCTAATGGGAATAGAAACTAAGAAATCAAGAATTTCCCTTCTCATTCTGTTTTTACCTTAATGAATTGTTAAAGATAGCCGATGAAACCTCGTAGTAGACACGTCGCAATTCTGGCAACCGGACCTTACTTTTGGGTGGTTTTTCTTCTTTATGACCAGTAGAACCAACCTTCATCTTGCTATACTTTTATGCAGCAAGTACTGACGTCAATTTTTATGATATCATGGATAATAGTCGAAGAGATCATTCGCTATTACAATTACAATACTAAGGAGATCGACATTAATGTCTTAATAATAATAATTGTTGATGGCAAATGATTGAATTATAGTAAAAATAAGGAGATGATGGACGATTACGTCGGTAGCGCTAACCGGATCAAGGCCAGTTGTCAATTGTGCTGAGGCGGAACACTTTTACAGCCTAAGACTACAACTGATGATAGGCCAATCTTGGGCTTAATGATGTAATGCTAGTTGATTACTCCGATCGATGAGTAAATGCGTGACAGAAAGAAATAAGATACAGTTAGTGGGAGGGGGGAAGAAAGCTAATATAGGAAAACTTGGAGGGAGGCGAAGGTAGATAGTCTGGAATTTTAACGACTCGTTTGAGCACACAAAAAAAGTAGAAATGTAAAGAAGTTAAAGAATAGCTTTAATAATAGTAATTATGACTGCTTGTCTTTCTTAATTTTGTCTCGTTTAGCAACAAGTCAGCTATTAGTACAGTAGTGGATGTTGTTTTAATGCTATACTAACCATGATGATAAGTGTCTCGACTATTTTTTGATGAATTCTAAAGTATGACTATTGTCATACGCATTTATTTTAACAATAGTTTAGGCATTTTTAATAGAAATTTTCGACCAATAATCGGCATCATTTTGAACTCAATGGATAGTCTTATTGACAAACTATCCATGATGGAATAGAGAAAAATCAATAGATTTAAATTATCAATAGTTTACTCAATTAGTGCCATGAGTAAAGTTTACAATATTTCTACTGTCGCTAGATTCATATCGTATTACATCATCCTCCTTGCTTGGATAGAATTCTACTCTTCTACAAGATGAGTGTTATGTAGTGATTGGATTGTATGATGCAGTAAAAATCCAATTAAAATTGATTAAAAAATGATCTATTTTTCCTTCTTAATAATCTAGGATTTTTGTACGAACTTAAAGAGCCTGAAAAAAAAGTATGTTACAAATAAATAGTCGTCAATCTTATGCTGGCCTTGCATGAGCTGGCTATGGATGAGTAAGATAAACATTTAAAGTACTCTATACTACTGCTGTATAAATTGACGTCAGTACTATCCAAGTAGTAATTCATCTTTTCAAATGGCAATGAGCAAGGCGTCTATTTAAAGGGTTAAATAACAATTCTATTGGAGATTAGCGCCAGGTTTCTCTGTACTAACGCATACTTTTAATTAAGGTCATGCATAAGAATGTCCACGTGAATAGTTTATTTACTATAGAAAGGGTACGAATTATTGATATGGTAATCAGATAAAAAGAGTTGGAATTAAACTCACTTTTTTTTGACATCAACTGGTTTTGTCTCCTAGCAACGTTTAAAGCGAATAAAGCGCTATGAAAGGGTGCTATATTATCGGTACTGTAGTTGCAACATCGGAAAATTAAACTAGGATTGTTAGGATAATCGTATTATTAAATATGACAACTTTATAATAAAATGAGGCGTTTGACGAATAGCGAGTGAATCATCCTATTCAAAACAATGTTCATCATTGATCGAGTAAAGTATCATTTCTATTCTATTAGTATTTATTACTCATTCAAAACTTCACTTTTGTATGATTTGATAATTAATTAGAAGAGTGAAATTATTTAAACCGTCGAATCGTCATCAATGATTGAATATTATTCAATATTGTTCCTTTTTTTGTCTTTACTACCATCAACATCGGCGACTAGAATAGCAACGCTACAGAAGAAAAGCCATTACGCCCGTTTAATTTCTAAAGTTGAGTGTAAATTTATTTTTAGCGACAGTAAGCTAGACTAATTATCCGTTAAGAATAAGTTTAATTACTACGCATAGTAAATGATTGGCGATAAGTGACAATGTAGTTACCATACACAAGGGAAGCACAACTACTCAAATCGCAAAATTGTACCATTGATTGATTGACGTACGTAATAAGTTAGTAATAAGGGCGATGACATGCTATCTTACTACGCACTTATCACAATACATGATATTGTAATGGATTGATTTTAATGTAAAGTAGTCTGACTCATTCTGTGAGTTAAGCATACATGTTGATATATATATCTCTTCTCTATATACATAATGTATTTATTCATGGCATAGAACAATACAATAGTATACCATACACAGTATGTCATACATTGATAATAATAGGAAAATGCTAATTAATTTTCCAAGGTTAAAACAGGATTACTGTCGGTCTTGCATCGATTGAACTATTCCATAAAATCTCCTTTTGATTGAAATAACTTTGTGCTCAAAAATGGAGCATTTTCATAACGTAGTCATGATTGTCTCATCATTTGTTACCATAACATTATTAGAGTTATTCCAATGGACAAGCTCTAACAACGTTAAGTCTACCTATTACCGTTATTCCATGATAAGATTGAGTGCCTTCATTGTTTCTTTTGTGGTTTATTTTCTATATCTAAATTCAATATAAACACAAGCTTGGTATTACAACTATTCATGAATAACTGACGTAAATATGAATGGCTCCTAAAGTATTTGCAATAACGTATCATCACTGACAAATGATACCTTTTACGTTTTCTTTTATGATCTTCTTCACTAGCTGAATCGCTTTCTGATGACGAGCTACTACTATCGTTGTCACTAGATGAGGATGACGATGATGATGATGAGTCAGATGCTAGCCCAGTGCTCTTATTTGGGTCGACTTGATCGGCTATTTTAGCAATTTCTGGCCTTTTCCGCTAATAAATATTACACCAGTAATAGTTAGTAGTTAGATTATGTATATATACTGCTCAAAAATCACATGTATCACTTTGTTAAAACTATCCTAATTGCACGTTAAATGGCACGTACTATAACAGAATGTTTATCTTAAATTGTGCAGAAAGATATGATGAACAGTTATTAAAATAGCAAGGACGGTAATTACAATTTTGATACAAATTTAAAGAGAGCAGGGCCAAAATTACATCAAATACTCACCTTGAGAGTTTCGTACCATTTCTTGGACAGTTTAGGTCTACCGCTGTATTGGATATATAAGAAATATTAAATATAATAAGGTGCCTTTCGTTCATAGAATTATTGCAATCAAGTCTATATCAGTAATAAGATAACTGCTATAGTAGCTAGTATAAATAGCCTATGACATCATAATTTGATATATCTTACCGGACAGTTTTACTCCATACGATATGAAAATTAGTAGGGCTACAAAAGTTCTGCGTGACGGCTATAGTCATATCGACATTGACTACAACATGCCACCAACCGCCGGGCACAAAGACAGTCTCGCCAGGCTTTTGTAAAATTTCAAGCTAGAGTAAAAAAGTTTTTCCCTCAAATTAATTTGAAAGATTTTAGAATCCTCCCATTTAGTATATTGATGTGATGTAATCTCGTTATTACTCAGCAGCAACAACGCCCATCATTACTGTATTGACTACGCCAAAGTGATAGAAATGATATCATGATGTCATAGGTTATAAAGAATGGGCGTATTGTAAAGTTCATCAATATTGCTAACCGGCTTAAACTGTAAGGGCCAAGTCGATAACTGTGTTTTTGGATAAATAATTGAGAACCAAGTAACAGCTTCGTCTCTTTGATTTCCACCTAACTTTCCAGATACTTTAAGTAATTCCTTTGGAGTTGTGGTTGGAAATAAAGCCCATCTAAGAATTTGACAAAATAACAAAGAATTTCATTAAATATCCTTCATGAGTGATACGTAACTATATCTATTTGATTTTGACCATTTGGTTGCGAAATAATATTGAAATTTTTTACCTCTTATGACCTGAAATTAGGCTATTCCAGGCACTTGTACCGAGTGGATCAATATGAATACCAGTACCGGAGCGTGCAGGGCCTAAAACAAACCATCTGCAACGTGGAATTTATAACTTCGTTGAATTACTTTTATCATTCTATATGCTAATAAGCGGATATAGATATGTTAAGGTTAGATAAAGTAAGGATATCCAACTACTGTACCTGTGTGGAGGCCGTCGCTTCTCTTCGCTATAATTAAATAAATCATCTTGAAAAAATTCCGGAATTTCGTAATTATTTAACAAACGTTTCTTTTTCGAATGCTAGTATTAGATGATAGCATAATTTTTATTTCCACGGTATTAAAAAGATTGACATGTTTCTGTACATCTATTTATTGACTGGATTTAGTACCTCTGCAAAAGAGCCATCAAATATATAGAAAGGGCTATCATCATCTTGATGTTTCATGTATTCTAATAAGTGTTTCAATTTAACTTTGACGGAATAGCCTTCATCGTCTTCTCCACATTTAAATCGTTGATTTTTATATTTTCGCTTTAATCTCTACATAAGAATAGTTCAAAGCTAATGAGTAAGATTTCAGTGTAAATACAGCTAACTAACTTTCAATCAATGCTTAAGTCAGGCGTTCAATTTGGAGATAAATCAGTAACAGTTATACAGGTCAGGATGGTTTTCATGATATAACAATATTTTCTGCTGGTTATAGTTGGTAATAATTAGTTTATGCTGCCGATCAGGAAGAATAAAACGTTGTGTTTTTGTAAGGCTTACAGTATCTAATAAGAACTAGCTAAATATACTGTACTTCAATAAGTAAGACCGTTCTACGCGTAATATCATGATAAGCGAGCAATTTTAGTGGGAACGTTTTTTAGGGATGAGACCGATTCTGTTATCATTATGAATTTGTTAGAGTAAATGAAACTGTATCAGTCAGAAATTTTTGATGCAAATATAAAATGATTTATAATAAGAATAAAAGGGGAAAAAAATGACTTGGGTTGTGCAATTTGGATTAGTGATCGTGTAGACTACACAGCACGTTAGGTGAGAGGATTGGGGCCGTTTTTCTAATATCTATTTATGATATACGGTTCTTTTTATCTTAACATCTTGATATGCTACTATGGCTGATACTTTTGATGCGTATAGGGTGTATTAATAATTATGGTTATTATAGAAATTGGTTTTAGTTATTCTGTAAGTAAATAGGTAAGGAGTTTGTGTGCAGAGCTTGGTGTTGCATGTACTATTTTCAACTCACCTCTATTGTCCACTTTTTCATAGCAGGCCATTTTTCCATAGCACCTGTTAATACTACTGGCTTTAGAGGTTTTTCGAATTGTCGGATGAATTCTTGATGGGTTATTGAGCGAACGTCAACTCGTTCAACATTATCACGAACAGAATTTAAACTTAAATCCATTGTTTTAGCATAATTGAACTTTTTCCATCCATAGCTACCTTTCAGTTCTAAATGGAAGTTATAAGAATAGACAATGATGATTACCGCATTTTTACGTTAATACGCGTCATGATAGATGAAGAAATATACAGACTAGAGTGATGTAAGAACAAGGATGGTACATTTGTGTGTCATAATATGAAGTGGAATAGGAAATAGAATATTAATCAATTAATACGCGTCATGATAGATGAAGAAATATACAGACTAGAGTGATGTAAGAAC
The DNA here is from genome assembly GCF_000150275.1 of Trichoplax adhaerens. Classification (NCBI taxonomy): domain Eukaryota; kingdom Metazoa; phylum Placozoa; class Uniplacotomia; order Trichoplacea; family Trichoplacidae; genus Trichoplax; species Trichoplax adhaerens. The sequence goes on along the minus strand of NW_002060943.1, from coordinate 4,069,968 downwards.
AAGGATGGTACATTTGTGTGTCATAATATGAAGTGGAATAGGAAATAGAATATTAATCAATTAATACGCGTCATGATAGATGAAGAAAATATACAGTCTACAGTGATGTAAGAACAAGGATGGTACATTTGTATGTCATAATATGAAGTATACGTGGAATAGGGTGCTAATCAATTTTCAATTATTTATACGTATTGTAATCCATTTCTTTTTGCCTTAAGGAGAGACGACTGGCAGTCCTGAGAGTTGTGTTGTACTGTATAGCCTGTCCAATAATAATTTGTAGCTATAGTGAAGTCAATTTACTTCATACGATTGCTTGAAATGTAAAGATTTACGATATGATTGCAACTCAATACTATTACGAATAGGCATATGTAATGTAGTATTGAAATCATCATAGAAGTAACGATGACCATCACTACAGTACGATAGTTATTTGTTTGAAGGAGAAGGTAGAAAAGTAGCGAATATTGCAGATGAGAGATCTATTTCGAAAGGTATTTATACGATATACAATGTAACTTTCGATTCTGATTTTGCTATTAAGAAAGAGCCTATTTTAACTAGCGATATTAAGTTTATTACGGAATTGAGATATCACGGTCCATAGCAAAGTGTTGGAAATTGTGAGCAGTGGTGGCCACTCAATGAAGTGAAATCGATTTACTTTCAATGATGTCAACTGTAGTTGATGATTGTTCACTTGGCTTCGGCCACTACCATGAATGAATTGAAAATACCTGGTGCAGTTATTTCATCATGAATGTATGCCAGCTGTACAACTCTGTTGAACTGAGTGCGTCTACCGTCATCAGCTAAATTGTGCTAAGCAGTGGGATGTATGATTGAATGTTTCAACCATTGGAAATGGAGATTATTATTTGGCTATTTTGCACAACTTGACGTGAGAAAGGGTAGGTGGCGGATTATCGTCGTCATTTTGCACCGGCATTGCAAACGATCACCACTACTGTCTACGTCGATCAGGGGATAGAGTCAAATTTATGGCTAGGAGGAAAAGATTGAGTTGTATTACTGTAGCTTATTTGTAGAGGTAAGAGCTGGAAGCGAAATTAGATGTCCAATGTCGACTAGAGATGCAATCCTTTGGGATGGCTGGTTGATGATTGGTGTAGTGTTGCAATGACTGCGGTCAATGATGGAGTATTGATGGCTAAACTGTATCTTGGATTGATATCAAGTGTGGCACATGATGATATCGGACAAGATGGGGGTTATTGTTGTTTGAATGGATTGCATTTGCAACGTTGAGCCTTGACTAAGAGAGTAGAATGAAATTGGAGGTGAAAATATGGATTTTGCAAATGCAGTATTTTATAATCCTGCTGATGGAAAAGGATAGCTGGCTGGACTCGTTGTCCGTGCTCGTATGTGGTGGTTTGCACTGGCTGTACGCGCCCTCTAGCGTTGAATTTGTTCATTTAATTCAATTTCAAGTCCTTTACTACGACGATTGTAGTAGTGTACTGTGTGGATAAGGAGAGAAGTGGTGAAGAAGCAGGTTAAGTATCATTTTTATGTATTACACTCGTCAAGTAGAGGATGAAGAAGTGGACGAAGCGATTGTACAACAGCATGTCCATGTCAATGATACTGTGCAAAAAGAGAGGAGTACTGCTGTGGCTGGCTGTAGAAAGGACTGAAACATTGGTGTGTTGATCAAATGCATACCAGGCCGAGCTTTTTTCTTGGCTTGACGTATTCTCTTTCTGGTTCGCTTATCCATCCTTTCAGGTCCAAATCAATGGCGTGAACTTGATATGTTGGACTAATGGAGCAAGAAAGAAATTGTGCAAGTAGTCAAGGCTATCTGCACCACTAACCAATGGCGGTCGCTGACGATTTCCCTCTCCTTTCCTATTGGCTTCGACGTTGGGGTCTATCGATATCGATTGAATTCATTGTTCAGTATGAGTTGTGGAGATTTAGTTTTTGTCCCAGTTGCTTACAGTACTATTCACTGAGTACTGTACTGTAGATGATATTGTACAGTACACAGTGTACAGTTTGTAGTACTGTAAAACGGCTGTACTGTACACTGTACGTCATGGCATGTGGAACATGGATACAGTCATACAGTACAGCACAGTACTGTACAGTATACTGTACTGTACAGTACAATATAGTGTAGTGCTGTAAAACGACTGTACTGTACTGTACTGTAACCAAACATTGACGCAGTGAACTACAGTTCACTAGAGCACAGTACAGTCTGTACACAACCCTTTACAGTATATAGTACTGTAAAAAGGCTGTACTGTACACTGTACAGTATGTACGTGATCGAATGTGGAACATTGATACTGTACAGTATACAGTACAGTACTGTATGATATAGTGATATGATATACTGTACACTGTACAGTATAGGATATACTGTAGTACTGTACAATCTGATTATTTTCGATGTCTCCTCTTTGTTCAAAAATAATTAAAGTTGTACTGTACAGTACAGTCTGTACACAGCTCTGTACAGTATGTAGTACTGTAAAACGACTGTACTGTACGCTGTATGCACTGTACTGTACGTGATCGAATGTGCAACAATGGATCTAGTACTAGACTAGTACTGTACTGTACAGTACAGTATAATCCATCATCTTCAGTACTAGCTCTCCAATCAGCTTTACTCTACAGTACTCTTTTCCATCGACTACTAGCACAGTACACTGTACTGTACAGTACAGTACGTGATCGAATGTGAAACATGGATAAGTCTGCAGTACAGTACAGTACAGTACTGTACAGTACAGTATACTGTAGTGTACGGTAAAACGACTGTACTGTACACTGTACTGTACTGTACTGTACAGTACAGTCTGTACAGTGTACAGTGTACAGTACACAGCCTTGCACAGTACAGTACTGTACGTACAGTACACATGATCGAATGTTCCACATTCCATTCAGTACAGTACTGTATAGTGTCCTGTAATACGAATGTGGAACATTGATACAGTACTGTGTACTTTTCGTGTACTTTTCAACACCAAGGCTACTGGAGTGATTTTGCGATCCAGGTTGCAGCGCGTTGACTAGTATTGTATGATCCATCATCATAGAGTACTAGTTCTCCAATCAGCTTTACTCTACTCTTTTCCATCGACTACTAAATACAGTACATACATGTACTGGTACTCTACTGGACTTGTTGGCAACCAGTGACTGTCGTAGTCCGCGATGTTCCCTACCTTTCTACAAGCTTGAAAACGTCTGTACATCTGTACAGACGTATCACCACTGTCCTCCACAGTCTACAGTGTACAGTGCACAGTACGACACACTGTCCATTCAATCTCAACACTCTGACTTGGACGACTCCCGTAATGGAAGGGAGACTCATTTCCAGTATAGATCATACATCATAAAAGTATTGAACCGAACTCAACCTTTCTCAGATCGCAATTTCCACTGCAATCCTCTGCTGCAGGAAATCATCCATTCCCATTTCAATTTGGAGACGTATAAACAGATTATTGCACATCCATTTCATTGCTGGCAATTTGATTTTTTTCCCCCCTGGAGCCATTGCTAGTGGCGAGTTCATTGACTGTCTCTTACGTACAGTCAGTGGACTGAAATTAACCCATTACTGACTGCCGTTGCTTGTCAACATTGGCCTTGAAGTAGTTGATCCTTTGTGCTGTATGGTCTGGTAGCAACAAACTATTTCATCATGGTGAATAATCCTATACCAAAGGGGCTACGCTCTGAAGCCAAAAAGGCCAGTCGGATCTTAATGGATTTTACCCAGTGCGATCCAAAATCCAAATATATAGACAAAATTATACCACCCGGTATTATTGTCAAGGCCAAAGGTTTAGCTATTTTAACTGTTTTCAAAGGTGGATTTCTTGTCACTGCCCGTGGCGGCTCTGGATTAGTCATTGCTCGAACTCCTGAAGGAAGTATGTACATGTTGACACACATTCATTCTACAGCCATCAACAATCAATTATGATACACTACCATAGGGCAGAACAGCATGACCATTACTGTAATTATCCTACTGATCATAGTGGCTTGCCAAACTATCACCGCTATTGATGGACGTTCAACAATAATATCATTCGATTATCATGATGACTGCTTTCATTGAGTTTTATTTTACCTTCATCAAAGCAGTTTTCCTCATCATCAACCACTACTCTACTCTTCTCTGTCTGTACGACAGTGAATGTGCGTATCCAACATGCCAGCATACACAGTATCATTCTATTAATAGACTAAAGATACTCTTTGAATAACATGGATCCATTCTAAAATGCAATGTTATAAAACGATCAACATCATTCAATCATATCCATAGACGCCGTGACGGCGGTTAGGCTATGAACTTTGGTGCTGATACGGTAATATGGACTTAACTACCAGCATAGAGCATGTACGAGTACACTTTGACAGTACTTAATGTATAGTAGAAATACCTAACGACAGAATAGATCAATTGAGTGAAATCATCACGCTACACGTAAATATACAATTCTCGCTGGTCTTATACGATCAATAACATCAGAGACAGTGATGATTGGGCTACGGGTATTCCCTGTTCACTTTGTTAAAGTATAATGTCGAGAATTGCTGGCAGATAGACATACACGTAGTGAAAGGTAGGTATCCTATCCATATCGCCACGATACGCTGTCATCATGATGATACGTTAGCATAAAAAGTACCAGTATATCAATTTTAAATACATTATATGAGGCGTCTTCCACATTCAGATGTTTTCCATCGTCTGTCAGTTATACAGTTTTAATTGATAACTTGAAATTATGATTATCTATTCAATATCAACTTCTCAATTTTGAGTTGAATTGAATAGTGAAACACAGGATAGACTACAGTATACGTGTTGATGCCTTGCGCTAATTCCAAACTATTCTATTTTCTTTATTGTGACAGCATGGTCGGCTCCATCAGCTCTTGGTTTAGCTGGTCTGGGAGGCGGTTTTGAAATAGGAGTCGAGGTGAGAATGGATCAACCAATGATAACCTAACTATTGCTATCAAAATGTTTCAAATTCGATCATATCAATCAATCGTGTTGGTCATCTTGTCTACACGCTGTCTACACGCGTAGATGATAAATGTTCAGTTTATATACTGTATTTACAATTGTGGAAGCGTTGTTGACTAACAAGTTAGATTAAGTGATAACACCTAGTAAGTAGTAGAATGATAGCTACAGTAGATTAAATACAGTAGACTTTTAAAGAATACATCGAAAGGTATTTTAAAGCAATCACTAGACTTGTCAGTTACAGCTTATCATCACAATTGCTAACCATTTTACTGTCGGGGTTATATTACTATGACTGGATTGAGTAATTGAAATCAAATGATACCTTGATCAATGCTAATAGCTCTGGCCATTACTTATTTCAGATGCAATTAACTAATCCTAGCTTTTCATTTTATTCTAGTTGACAGATTTTGTCATTGTCCTAAACTCACAAGCGGCTGTCGATGCTTTTAGTAGAAATGGTAACGTAACTCTTGGTGGTAATATCTCCGTTGCTGCTGGACCTGTCGGTAGAAATGTTGAAGGCGATGTAACCGTCAAATCAATTTCAGCTATATATACTTATAGCAAAACTCGTGGCTTATTTGCGGGAATATCTTTAGAAGGCTCAGCATTAATAGAACGAAAAGATACCAATCGTCGGTAAAAATAATTGGACATTGAAAAGCTTAATTTGATACAATTTTTAGTTGCCCATAACAGTATCGCTCCATCTCCAACAACTGAACGATATTGCGAACAGGGATTGAACGAATGATAAAACTCGTTATTTATTTTAGGTTTTATGGTGGTGAGATTAGTGCCAGGGAAATTTTAAGTGGCGAAATTCCTCAACCTGGTGAAGCTCAACGCTTGTATGATGCACTCGAAATTCATGCAGAGAATTATATCGCTTATAGAGATGCGAAACTTCAGCTAACTCCAGGAGGTATGCCACTTCTTCGTTGAATGATCCATATTACACTTCGCATAAGTAATACATCAATATTTTTTAAGAGCAGCTACATTTATTTTTAGATATTGTTAGATTAGAATCATCAATTACAGTACTTTAACTTCTGTTCACTTGCAATAACCATCCTATCATTTCCCAATAGCATCTATACCACCTACTGTGGAGAGTAGGAAAGATGCTGACAATGCTGGTTCTCAGCCGCCTGCTCGCAGTTCCAATTTTAGACTTCCTAAGATGCATAGCAGTTCAAAGCCGACAAAATCGAGCTCATCGTCGAGTAGTGGGTCAGCTAGTTCTAAGAAATCAAGCGGTTCCAAGAGCAGTGCTGTCTCAAGAAGCGCTTCAGCATATACACCCAGTACACGTACTAATGCCAGTTCTGCAGCAGCTCCACCTTTATGGATGCCATCTAGTCAATCGGCTAGCAATTACCCTATGGATCAAGATTGGAATAATGACTTAATTGTTACCACATTATATCCTTTTCAAGGCGAGAAACCGTGTGATCTATCTTTCGATGTTGGAGAAAGAATTACTGTGATTACCCGGACTGCTGATCAAGATGACTGGTGGGAGGGTAAATTGAACGGCAAAGTCGGTATATTCCCGGCTAACTATGTTAAATTTGATTAATTAATAAGAGTTTAGTGATGTACTGATACAATTCACTAAAGTAAAACGTAATGCAAAGATCAACTATTATTCGTACATATACTTCGCTAGAAAATCCACTCAGTATCAATCTTGATTACAAATCTATTTCTTTTCATGCGATATATGTATAAGTTGTAAATACCTCATGCAAATTCTAACCTATAAAACATATAGATATATATGTCGTGTATTTAAGATTTGCAACGATTACTTCTAAAATGTATGTCCACTTGGCTTGTAATGGATTTTCAAATACGTACAATACCGTAATGATCTTTAAATTATTCATTTCTAGATATTTTTATACTGGGGTTGTTATTAACAACACATATCATCAGAACTTAAATTAGTTACAGAGTTATTTTTAAGGATATCTTCGACGCGATGTGGTATTCGCAGTATGAAATAACTTCAACCAAGATCATAAATATTTCGAATCCACTTTTAACTAAAGGTTACCTTGTAATTGAAAGGACATTTATTGAATTAATATTGCTGATATTGATGTCCGTGAGCTAATAAAGACAAGGCTTGGCAATTTAATTGTTGTTTCTTTCTTTTTATTTACCCATATTATAACTTGCTTTAAATTGCAATATAATGCATTACTATATAACGTACAGTATTTGTATCATGGAAAGAAAAATTTAATTGTATAAATTATTCGATAGAAACTGATGAATACCCTTATACGTATTACGGTAGCACATTGTTGCATCTGCTACGTTTATTGCCATGAATTTAGTAATTTCTTTGCTCTTTGCAGACATTCTACAATATATTGACTTATTAACAGTTTAGTTAAAAAAAAAAACACTTTAAAATACGGAACAAAAACTTACAGAATACAAATAATAGTGACAAGCGATTTTTATACAAATAGTAATAAAGGTGCTAAACCTTGAAAAATGTACACGAGTATGTCATATACAACATCAACATGGAAAATTGCTAAGACCAACTGACACAGGGATATAATACTAAATTATATCGATAAGTCAAGCAACACTCTTTATTTGTTATTATAACACTAATACTAGATACTTGTAATTCGACAGCTAATCTTAAATGCTGCACATTGAGTGTCGCTTCAGGATTGATGTCAATTGATTCTTTAACGATTCGTTATCGCAGTTTATTTTCTATGTTGGAAGAATTACCGTTAATTAGAATAGACTGGTAAATTTTAATTCAAAAAATAGATACATTTACAGCGGTAAACATTTTTAATAACAATATCGCTGTGTTCCTACAGTACCTGTCCTTTTATATCAATTGAGGCTATTTTCCCATCTATTTTAACCGTGACGAGATTTCCTGATGTAGATCTTACAACATGATCTTCGCCATACATATCATGTAGAAATTTTATCAAGCTGGTTTTGAGAGAACATATAAAAAAATGTTTCTATATTATTATAACGGTTAATTTTGATTGAAAAATTCGATTCAATATTTTTTACCTGTCTTCCTGTTCGAACTTATTTCCGCTGTCTGCCAGGCTTTTAACAGCTACAACGTATTAAAGTAATTATTATATATATACAAGAACAAATTTTAAAATCTGCCAAGTATAGCTTTTCAATAATAGACTCACTTTCTAATGCTGCGGAACTAGAATCAATTTGTAAAATAACTGTGACAACAGCATCTGCATACATATCGTCCCCATTTGAAGCTGTCCACTAAGGGTATTTTGATAATAGTTTAATTAAAAAAGACTATGAATTCGCACAACTAATCAGTTAACCGATTTTATAGTTTTATCATAATTTCAATATAATTAGTTAATAAAAGAAGAATGCACAATACCTCAACGACTACAGCATTATCTTCTTCAGCTATTACAACTGAATCAAATACCTATCATAGAAAGGTAGTAGTATGATATTTAGTGTAAACGGAAAATGGACGTATAAGTTTCATAATCTAGTCTGTCAGTCACCTTTAAAGCACTTTTATTTTGGATCGCAAATTGTTTAACATTCGGCGTTAATTGAGTTAGAGCTGTATGTAGAACATTGAACGGTAAAGAGAACGGTAGAATTTGCCTTTGCATAACAGTACTTGTTTTCAAATTAGTATAAGCTGCAAATAGAGATGAATTGTAAACAGAATTAATAATAAATGTACTTCTACGGAATATTAAATAATAATTTTATTGCTATTGCATACCCGAAAGATCTGAAGGATCAACGATATGGTAGCTAAAACCGCGCTTTATTAAAACTCCGGATAACTGCTGTTCGTCTTGAAATTTTTCGACAGCCAGGCTCCCCATCACCTAACAATAAACAAATTCTCCTTTACTTTTATGATCATTATATCCTCTTTCAAGAAACAATAGCGTCACCTACTTTTGCCATTTTCTCACCACGAAAGTACAGTTGTACCTCTTCACAATTTCTAGGTGTATGAACTGTTATGCTTATTTCAGGATTTTCTTGATATTCTCTTACCAAAGCAGTTTTAAGCCTCATCATTTCGTTTTGTTCGCCATGAACAAGAATAATATGGGGTGGCATTAGCATGCGAATGAATTCGCTAGTTTGTTCATAATCTTTCAATGAAACGGAGTCGGTTAAAGGCCTAAGTTATCACCCGAAAATACCTCATAAGAGTCTGACTTACCAGTATGAGCAGAGAATGAAATATAATCAACCGATAATTTTCTGGCTAATTTTTGTCCAGACATGCTAAGAACTTCTTCTGGTTCTGACATCACCTCTTTCGCTAGTGTACCTTCGACACAATATCCTGCAATTACTACGCCATTTTTCGAATCTGTACACCATTTCTCGAAGAGTTCACGTGATAATCCACTCTATGAAGATTTAGTGTAAGCTAGAGTTTAAAGCACAGCGTTCCAATACCGGAAATAACCCAATAATGATTACAAACCTGCATCATACCAGGACTAGCCATAACTACACATGGTCCAATATCGTCGAAATGGTCGATTCCCTGATTAAAAAAAGCAAATTTCTATTACTTTCTGAGATAATGTCAATTTTAGTATTAAACGACCATAGATAGGCATTGTATCAAGATTTTATATTTAAAACTGACCTTTAGATTAGAAATGTGCTTAAAGATGAATGGATTACTAATAGCAATCTAGATTGTGAGATATTAGGATATTGTTAATTAATTATTTAAGAAAAATTTTTCCAAGATAGTAATAAATCGTCTTTACCTGATTACGAATTTTGTCGTTCATCGCACTGACGTAAGTTTGATATACTGAATGGATACGTTATACAAGTGTAATTATTGTTAGTTTTAGGTTTTTAGTTTTCGTTGACTGATTATCCTTAAACGCGATTAATAATTTTGACAATTTTATCCTACCTGCCATACATTTCTTAGCTAGTGATGAAGCATAATAAATAGGAATGTCGTGCAATTCTGTATGATTGCTCCAATATTCATCTGGGGCATTTTAAAAAATAGATCAAGGACACGATAAATATTGACACTAATAACATTCATAAAATTTAGATCGATTAATGTGGACTTGTACAACGTAATCTGTTTCAATGCGATATTATCATCGTTTACCCAAGATTAATAGTAATTCCTGGGCACGTCCTAAAGCGAATACAGGAATCAAACATCTTCCTCCACGATTGACGATATCATGGACGGTACCTTTCAAAGAATTTGATGATACATTAATCAACTAGAGTGGGTCTTGGAAACAAATAATAGTTATTGATGGATGGCGTTTATTAAATATACTTGTAAAACGTTTTTCGCGAATTTCTCGCTTCTCGTGAATATGAACTCCATAAGTAGATTCCTAACGAAGTAGTAAGAGTTTTAAGTAGCAATATGAGCACATATTGTAGTACTGTAGTCTTGAGATAATTGAATACTTTCAATTTTAATTGATTTAGTAACTTACTATAATAAGTACATCAGGTTTAACAGATGGAATTTCCGCAGCCATTAAATGTCTGTCTTCTTGGCGCGAAAAATCGCCAGTATATAATATCTGTATAGTAAAATTGATGGAGTGTGAAAAAAGTAACTTTACAGCTTGTGGGATAATTATACAATTTACTACCTTCACGCCGGCAATTTCAATCATAAACATAGCGGCACCTAGTACATGGCCAGCATTGTAACACCAAAATTTAATACCATTGACTTCTTTTTCCTATGAAATTATCATACAATTAGCTGCTCGTATAGCATTCAAGAAATAGAAGTCAATTATCCTATCGGGATAGCTTAGGTAGGTATGATACCTGATGGAAATGGATAGTTTCAATTTTTGTCATACTCTTTTCTAAATCTTTTTCAGTGTATAACATTTGATCCGTGGATATATTGCTAATAATTTAAAAATATTGTATGCTTATTGATATCGAATTGAATTCAAATTCATGATATTTACGTAGTAAATTGATATAAAATTTGATTCTTCATTACCTGACTTTAACATAATCCGCTAGCAACCATCTATGTAGGTAGAAGATAGTAAGAAAGGTTATCTATCTTACTTGAGCAACAATAGACCACTTTAATGTAATAGTTTAATTTCAACACTAATTATTTCTAGATATTTTGTCGTTCAATCCAGTCTGACCTGTAGATTGCTTTTGTGGCATGAGTCATAAATACCCGACCTTTGAAAGATGTCTATTGGTTTAAGAGTGATAAAGAGATGAAAGTAGTTACTGTGCATGATATTTTTATTCAGAGCGCTTTCTTTATGAAATATCATCATAAAGGGTATGCAATGATACAATCTCATGTTAAAAGCATGGCTGATGCATGATTATCGACTTACTCTCTCTAAAAACCAAGGTAAAGCTCCACAGTGATCTAAGTGAAAGCTAGACAGATCAAAGCCAATAAGCCTTCTGTACGTGTATATTTATTTTGACAATAGAATGTGTTACTTGCAATTTGATATACTGTACTTACTGGCTAATGAGTAGTAAGTCGATTTGATCTTCGGCTATGATATCGGTATATGGCAAAGCTTCAACACCATGTCTTCCTGGATGTATACCACAGTCGAGCTGTAAAATCAAGTTAGTCAACAATTAATTTATTACAAATTATCGTATCTGATCGATCGATTGGCATTACTGAATGAAACGGCTGCTGTACCCATAGACGTATTTAATCGTATACACATATCTATAATGTTAACAATATGTCATGTCCGTTTAATTAGAAGAAATCCGTTACCATAATGGTTTTATTTTTATATTGAATAATATGGCATGATCGACCAACTTCTTGGCCAGCACCTCTATAAAAAGAACAGCGTGGTTGAGATTAATCCAAGTAGTTCAACATGCTTACATCGGTTGATTGAAATCATATGCACTCTAATTACAAGATGGATTATACCATTGGTATACTTGCTAATATGAATTAATGTATTATATAGTTCTCTCGTACATTTTACTTATGATAATAATTATTGCAAAGACTACTAAAAAGCATCCAAATCGTTGGATAGCTTTTGAGTTAAAATACAGTAGTTGCAATACCGATTGTCAAAGTAGCTCGATTGAGATTTAAACCATTTTGGTCATGACTGCAGGAAGAGCTATCCTAACACTATTTATGACCTTTTGCTATCCAATTTTAGTATGAATAGCGTAACAAATTCATTTGGCTTACATACAATTGACAAGCTATAATACTTACAACGGCTTGATACTAAGTAAATCGCTATCTTCTCCGATAACGCTAACATCTGCAGAGCGTTTATTGCTGCCAGAGCCAGCCATGATTGCTGCTTGCCGATTGCTGTTCAATGACAGTGCGGTCCGGTCCGATCCGATCCGGTCCCTTTGCAAAGGATCCCCATTACAATATGATGATGTTACTGTAACAGTACCACAGTGACTATACTTTTTACCTCTAGCCGTATCAACCATCGAGTTCAGACTCAACTCGATCTACAGCATGATATCGACGTGTCCAACTGTCCATGGTGTCAACCCAACGCAGTACCCTGCGACTGCGCAGATATACAGTGTACAGTGTACAGTACTGTACAGTCTCACACTGTACTCAGGGGACTCGACGTTTGTAACTTAGTCGATGCAGGTGAGTGTTTTGTTAGCTTCACCTGCTGCAATGATGCTCCGAGCGTGGGTGTCAACCTTACGTTTTAAGTGTCAACTTCAACTTTGCTATACTGTACCATACTGACTCTGTAACTTCACTTTTCATGCTTCATCTGTACATGACGTCATTAGACACTTGATCCATCTTCATCCATATTCATTGACCCTTCAGTGAACGGAGTTTAGCAAATTTTACACTGAAATTTCAATTCATAGACGTAGAAAATTGCTTTAAAAATTGATTTTCAAGCCATGTTAAAGATGACCAATATGCCATTTGAACCTTCATGGTAAGCTAATCCCTCCAAAACAACAATAAACTGGACGAGTAGAGAGGCAAAGAATGAAATAATCAAAACAACAAATCTTCACTTTCAATATTAACGTGGCCATGGTATGATTTGGTATTGAAATCTTGCAGTGAAATGTCTCGAGTTATTCCAGCTAGGTAAGCAATGCTACAAACTCTCTCTATCAGAGGCCTACATGAACCTATAAGATGCAATGCAAATGGCTAAATCATAGAGAATAGCTCCTCCACTGTTGATAGTGTACAGTGTAGAATTTATTTTTCAATACTAATATTAGTAATAAAGGGATAAGATGAGAACAGTCAAAATCTTTGACATCCTATACAGTGTACTTACTGTACAACTACTGTTTCTGTGTCGGAGAATAGCTCCTGCACTGTTGATAGTATACAGTGTAGAATTCATTTTTCAATACATTAGCAATAAAGGAATAAGATGAGAACAGTCAAAGTCTTTGACATCCTATACAGTGTACTTACTGTACAACTACTGTTTCTATGTCGGAGAATAGCTCCTGCACTGTTGATAGTATACAGTGTAGAATTCATTTTTCAATACATTAGCAATAAAGGAATAAGATGAGAACAGTCAAAGTCTTTGACATCCTATACAGTGTACTTACTGTACAACTACTGTTTCTATGTCGGAGGATAATGGTGGGCATCACCCACGCAAACGATGTTATTCGTCATAAAATTTTAGCCCTCTCTATCCGACAATATCAGCTATGGATTATTCATCGCTAAACTGAAAATCGAGGGGAATGATAAATCATTTCTATTAATTCTATTGATAGAGAAAGATAGGCAGGCCAATGCAAATTAAAAATTACTTAATGACCTGAAAGAAAGTAAAATTCCGTCATCATTGTTGATTTATTGTCGATACATGAAAGAAAAGTAATCACAGAAAGTTACTGAGCGTATCATAAGATGTAAATACTGTACAGTAGATATGATAGCAATTTGATCCATGTTAATATCAGATTTTGTCTTCGGTATAGCTATATTAGAAGATTTTTGATTGCTGAAATTTTTATCCTTCGGAGTTGTTTACAATCGTAGAAGAACTCAAGCTACAGCTAACCATAATACTCCTATACTGTATAGTTATAAAGAACAAGAGCGTGGATACGGCAGCTATGAAATGACCATGACTTTGGAACGCTGATTCTATTGTACTGCATCATGGACTACTAAATGTTCCTCAGTGGGGAATATTTAGTAGTCCATGACTGCATACATTGATCTGATATAATTAGGGCAATAATTCTATCTACTAGTTTTATTATGCTCTTGATTAAAGATCTGGATTATTCAGTTCTGCTGCACATACTAGTACGTAATCACTGGGTTCATCCAGCACTTCAATTACTACCACTACTCTACAGTCTATCGCAGGAGAAATTAGTAGATTTCTACCAGTTAACACATTTCTTACAAATACATGATGTTTAATCCCAAAAGAGCTTTACGAAAATACATTTATATAGCATGAAACCTAGAACTCTTGGCTAGTGGAAAAGCTAAATTATTGATATTAAATATTGATGCCTACTATCGTATCATCAACGTGGCAAGGGAAATGTTACAGTAGTGGCAATTGATGTTACTGGCAATGGATATTCTGTAAAACAAATACTGTACATACATCATGATGTATGGAGTAGAATTGCCCATTGGCATTGTGTGACATACAGTACGAGTGTATCTCAAATGAGGAAGTACTATAATTTTATTTAGAATTCTTAAATTTAGATTGAAAAAAAGAGGGTAAGCTATGGATATTTATGATACCCATATGCCAACCGGTAGTCAATAAGAATGTACAACGGCTATGGAAGATCCATGTAATGAAATACTGGACAATACGCGTAGAACGTATACTGGACGCCTATGTTCAAGACCCTGTTTATGTTATTGATATAGATAAAGATTTTAGATCTATATGATGTGTACGTATATACAGCACTCAAAATGATGAAAGATTATATTTTATAGCTAGAAAAATCGGATTTTAGCCTTAAATCGAGATTACTACAGATAAATTAGCTTAATGACGGCTTGAAACTCTTCTAAATGATATTATTGGTATGATATGCCTGTCTCAAATAATAGTGAACTAATATCCCTACACACTATAATCAGGACGTCAAACCATGATCTGCTGTCGTAGAGGAATTTCTGAAATAGGAGGAAAAGTGCATGGAAATTTATTACAGCTGTTTGCATTTCTTTTTGCGGTAGCACTTTAAACATTGAAAAAAATCAATGTGGATGAGTTATATTCTAAGATGTTGTTTAAGATAGATCTTATCTGTCATATAATTTCATATGTCTTGTTTATAAACTTTTCAAGTCGAGAATTGTAGTTTTCGTTAGTATCGTAGCACTTAAAAATTACGTTTTTGTTACTGCCAAACTGCAGCGGTTATGATAATAAAAAAATACAATTATATAATTATAGGTATATTCGCGTAGCAATACTAGCAGTTATCCTGATAGGAATGCTAGTTTTCTACATTAACGATATTCCATGGTTTAAAGATGCCGAGACCTTGCTATTATCAGGTAAGACACTAGATGCTGTACGTCATTATCTAACGTCTTGATTTACGTAAAATTTTGAAAGAATAAATTGATAACTTTTCACTTTGCTTAAATGCTAATAATTCTTTTCAATTTTTCAATCTTAAATTAGAATCAACATGTTTAGATGATAGTGTTAACAAGTTTATAGCGAAGCTTAAGTTTGAAAACTATATAATCTATAATCCGAAATCAGCCAGCCATCAATATTTTCCTTATGCAGGTACTGTAGCACACCAGTCTGGTGATTTTCACTTAGCCCGCTACTTTTCGTCTTAGCAATAGTTCTATAAAGCAAATGCTGGTGACTGTTGTCATATTGAATAACTTACTTCCAGGGAATGGAAAACTTAGCGTCTACTATAAAAAGAAACAATTCCATACGGCAATCACTATCGATCATGATCACTTGGCTATTGATTTACCTTATAGTCCTATTATCCATTTCAATGTATCTGTTGATAACATTTCTTTAAAATCGGAAGGTACCTAAATAAATTTGCAATTCTTGTAGTATGCAATTTAAGATTCAGTGTTAGATTTGGTTAGAGCTATCTTAACTATTTTATTTACTAGCTGCTACACCTATTAATTCTTTTGAGTACGTTTCTAGAAATATGCATCATAAATCTAGAGGAGGGAAAACTATACCGATTTTCTTCTTACGAAACGGTAACAATACAAATTTGCCCGTAACAATATTATTATCACAATCAATTAGTAGATATTATAGCTACGAATATGTGAGAATGAATAAAATGACATTGTTGAAGCACCTTGAATATCCACTAATGTACGCGTATACGTATACAAATTGGACTTTATAAATTCTGTCTTTATACTGCTGAATAGGGTGCTGGGTGTGTACTGATTCAACAATCTATCGTCGTACATCGTACAAATCAAGTGATTATTCAACATTACCATATATCTAACTCGCTACCACAACCTGCAGTTATGACGCTTTCAAGAATCTACAAAAATAAGCGAAAATTAAAACGCCATTCTGTTGAGTAAGTGCTTCCTAAAATGTATGATTGTAAGGCTAACGTTTTGAATAATTATTTGTCAAAATTTCGTATTCGAGTCTAATAATTTATGTAAATATACTATAGATGGTGTTGATAGAATCACAAAAATTAAGTTAACGTCGGGTTGATTTTGTAGTGCCAGTTTGATAGTGCCGAATATTAATCAAAAAGCGTCAGATAAAGATCAGTTAATATTTACTGGAGCTTTTCAGCTTTATCAGAGTAACGTCTACGCTGGTGTTTGTGGTGTTGCAGAACTGCCTTTACCAGCGACGCTTCATATTCTTAGTCAGAGGTAATACTACTGTATAATTTGTAATGTAAATATATAGATATTAGGAGGATGTAGCCTTTGCGCGCAATACCAGAATACTAGAAATTAAAAAAAGCTGTGAATTGCTGTACTGCTGTACTATTTTACTAGCTTTGAATCTGGTGATACCATCACGGCTTTTCATATCTTGAAAGGAAACAGATCGCACACTGCTCAAACATTATCTCAACAGGTTAGTTAAAATAAATAAACTATTGTTTATTTTCGTCTTCTAATATTACAGTAGATCAATCAAATATTAAATTTCTATTTTATGATACAGCAATTGTACCAAGCAATAAAAGATACATCCCGATTAAGTAAAGATCATTCTGCTGCTTGGCGTCAGGTGAACGATTACTGCCCTGTTTGTAGTTAGATATCAATTTGTGGCTTTTCTTTTCTACTTTATTTATTTATTTTAATTCATAATCAAAATACGATACTATTTTAATTACACCACTGTATTAATTCTATCTGACTGTTAATTTAGATATGGCATCCAAGATTAGCGGTGACTTCATTTAATGGCATCGGAAATCATCGTAATAAAATGGCAAAAAAAACTATTAGATACTATTTACTGTCGATGTACTCTCTTGATGGCAACAATAACAACAATACATTCCATCGCCGAGCATTTGTCTCTCAATTAGATTTGGCTTGGAAAAACTCACTAAATTATACCTGTTACGATGCTCCGATGACCATGTTAGTATGATATCATATTAAAGAAACCGATTATGATTTAGCGACAATCTAAGGATTTGCAAAAGTTTGTAGATCTATGCTCTAGTTATAATCTGAATTTAGCCCCTATTTTATTAACATTTGTTACTGTTTAGGTATAATGAGAAGTTATGGCCGTATTCGTTGACGAATATGCCGCGATTAAAAAAATTATTTAAGGCGTGGCGGTATGCACTGCGGAAGGGTGGTTGTGATCAATTTTTTAATCGAGGTATTTGTTTATATCTAGAGTAAAATGAAGTGTTACTACCTCCTTTTGTTGTTGATATTCTTGGGAAACAATTCATTGATGGCAATAATTCATTAGCATTCTTTACTTTATACAGCTTCTAGCTGAAAGTTGATCAACCATTAAAATGTATCATAATTAATTATAATTAATTAGGCCTACCAAGTTTTAATTTGGGTATGTTATTAAGCCTCATTGGTTTGAAGTTCGCTTCAAATCAGCTACAATTACCAATGAAATCTATCATCAAGTTAAAAGATGATGTTTACCTTGAAAATTTGTACTACAATGGAAGTTACGTTGATGTTAATGTCGTAAAAGGAAAATTTATTGAAGTTTCCTCTTTCTTGAGTGAAAGAAAACATCCATTATTTGCATGTGATGCTTCATGTTCGTCAATTGATTTGATAGGGTAAGCTACTGAAGCTTAGCTTTCGTAAGGTGTTGATACAGTATCTAATTTATTAGCTGGTTCTTAAGTTATATAGGCTTTGTTACAAAATTTATAGGTCCAGTAAGTTTCTCTATCCACAACATCTGCTAAAGAATGCTATGTACTTGTCAAATCACCAATCCATTCTAATGAAGTTACATACCCAGCTTAATAATTCTATAGGATCTAGAAAGGCAGCATCAGGTAGATTAAATTTTTTCCTTGATTAAATTTTAGGGTAGACCTACTTGGTACTAATCTAATCCGTCACCTAATCCGTCACTTTTTTCCAGTTAATATCCGGAAAATTCATGACGATGGTCTGTTCAGACTACCTTTGAGATATTGGGTCCTTATTGGGCTTATAGTCTCTCTGTTACATGCCTACGTATTTCGAACGTTATATATAGCGTATTACCATTTTTAGAAATTAATTATTAGAAATATTTATACGTACGTATGGCGTGTAATGACTACGGAGATGATTAGATTTTATGGCCTACTGGCTTATCTTCGTTTTATCGTAACACTCATTAAGATGCACCAGATTCTCATAATCAATATTTGTTATATATCAAGCCGTTATTTTACTTGAGTTTCTTAAGTTGTAATCAAATTCATTTCATGCGATTTATATGTGCATATGTCTCAGCCTTTATGAGTCGAGAAAGATATACCGAGGTAAAAAAGTAATGTTGACAAATTGGTATACCCGACGATCATCATTTGTACTTAATTATTCCTTGTACATTATGAATTATCATCTTGATGCTTTTTAGCCGTTAGGTTTTAGGATTGTGCACAATCATCAATCCAAAATATACATTCTAATTTGCTCGCGAAGATTTCTTACTGGAGTTCAATGTATATTTGACGAAATACAATTGGGAATAACTCTGAATAGTTATTTTTGCAGTACACAATCAATAGGATTGCATAATTTTTATTGTTAGTAGTAGCTTAAGTTTTTATGAAAATTGCAATCCATGACTTATGTATTGCGTCGGAATTCACTCCTCGATAAATCGTAAAATTACCGGCACATGCCTTTTTCTGAAGGAGGTCGTCTACAGCAGTTTTACTCCATGCATTATATCGAGGTCTATAGGGATTTTTAACAGATAAATCGTAAAGATCTCTGAACTATTAACTTAAAAAAAAATTTTTCGATATCCATTCTGACTAATATATGAAGAAATTTAATATTGCTAAGATATTTTAGTAATCAACAAGTTTAGGGATAAGCGTATAAAAATATTACAAAACATAAATGATGGACTATTGAATTATTGCTGTACCATTAGTCATTGTCATTGATGTACGTGATTATAAGATTATCTCGCATACGTAGTAAAAATAAATTGACAAGTATGAACTACACATATATCGCTCAGATTGGTATAGAATAGATAAATGAATAAGAAATTGAGATTTCGCTCTCGTACAAATAATAAAATTGCACAATAAATTTATGTATACTTATGCAGCATCTATCACATTTTGCTGGCTATCAAAATAATTTTTTGGTTACATAAGATTTAGACTAGTATACTTCACAATTTGCAGCTATTTTCAAGTGCGTATTTTATATTTTATTATAGATTGATGTATGGTAAATATAATTGATTCGTTAATATTTAACGTTGGTTTTAACCGAAATTTATTAAAAATTTAAATTTTTGATCTCAACATAGATGTAACAGGGTAGTCCCTGGATGTAATTGTAAACGCAGATCGATTACATAGTATTTAAGCAAAATATTTTGCTCAGTTTTAATACATGGCTCAGACATTTTATTTTGGATAAATTGCTATGACTTCTAGTCGAAGTACAACTAGCGTAAACGTAATTACTACTTTATCTCTTGTACTCGCGATTATAGCAAAAAATTGGTTACAAATACAGTACAATGATAGGAGATCTAATACTAGCACCTAGCGTTTTTACTTAATGAGAAGCTTTACTATTACTATTATACAAACTGATCTTGCACACTCGCATCTAGCTGTACGTCTTAACCGATGCTGACTTATACTTTATTGGAAGGTTACTTTTATGAGTAATGATTACGATCAAAATTTGGGGATTATTTTTGGTATAACATATGGAGTCAACATTAACAATAGCTTAGTATAGCAATATCATACAATATCATAAAAGATACATAGATAATATCATTCATTGTCGAATGGAATTAAGATTACAAGAGCTAGTTTAATAAAAAAATAAACTAGAATTTGGCACTTTGATTCTAATTTACAGTTGATTTGAATATAATAGCATGATATGCATAATTAATAGTGGTTCCGGAGTAATAGTATAAGAAATATCGATGTGCATTTCGAAGTCACTTGTCATGATTTCTATTTTTCTATCAAGTACGATTAAAATTGAAATATGCTATTACCAAAAGTCTGCTTATATTTAATAGCGTAATATGGTATTTCAAAGTTTCATATTCCAGATACGCTTAAACTTTATTAGAATTACAACTGTTTAGTGATATGATTCCTTACACAACTTCTAGATTTAAAAATATCACTTTATCATGGTACCGCAGGCGAGCTGTTGATTGTATGGTTGGCTTTCATATACTCGTATGTGTTATACACACCATTCTTTTTTAATTTTATGATTCTTCATCGCTTAGGTATTGATCTACAGGACGTTTTGCGGTGCGTGAGTCGACTCTTTCGATGCGCCCTTTCTCTAATTCCATAAGTTCAACCTTTAGTTTAGCTATGTGTTTTACACGCTTATTGGTAATAGCATTCATAGGAAACGGATTGATTTCGAAGAAGGCAGCCTAAACCAAGATTTGCAATGACAAAAATTAGTACACAGAACCATAAAATATAAGTGCTTATACTGTAGTTTAAAGTTAATGTTCGAAATAAAACATACATGCATCAGCTTATTCACATCCCATAATTTACTGGACATCTCACTTGATGCAGTTAAAATTTCTGTTGAACTGTCTAAATGTAAGAAATGTTCTTCAAATATTTTGAAAATCGCGACAGCGAATCGAAATAAGATCTGGCAAGAAGTAAATAAAAAATAACCCACAATTAGAGCAAAACAATAAAATTATCAGTAAATGCCAGGTCTTGACTATTTTAGATAACAGCTAGAGTGTTTTACCTTGTCGCCTTCATAGAGGAAACAATCCCATATTCGAAATACGGTCTATAATATTAAGCGTAAGTGTATAAACGTTTAATAGTCGCCGTGACCAAATATAAATACTGGCTGAGTATGCTACAAGTATTTTAGTTGCATTACTATATACAAACTGCCTACAAAAGTCATAACTTTTACAATTAAAAAAGAGTTGTAGAAGCTTTACCTGTATCGGGATATTGTCGATATACACCGTTAGAAACCACTGAAGCGTGATATAGGTAAGTTCAATCCTAAGAAAATGAAGCCGATCATTTTATAATATGCATTGTTCATGTTTATACATGAAAGTTGTCGATAATAACTGATGATTAAAGATAATCGACGAACTGTTCCAACAAATTAAACAAACCCATGTTGATTAAAGTGAGCAGCAAGTCTTGGTAACTTTTCAGTTAGTAGTTCTTGCAGAACTCGCTAAGGAACGCATAAAATTTTTGTCAGGCGTAAGTCATTTAAGTTACCGATAACTAGTTATTAAAAGCCAATAGAGAAACAAAAATCTATTAGGATAAGATTAGCTCTAACCTGATCAGCTTGTGCAGCTAGCATAGAATTTGCGTAGTACTCCGTAGGCATGATAAAATCGATAATTGCTATCAGACACCTATTGCATTATGCCACATAATAATTCGTATGTTAATTAGTCTTTAGAGAGATAAAAGAAAATTATTTACAAACCAGAATGCTTCTTCTTCTGAAAGATACAGTAGGGCTACAGCCGCTAGTCGATTCATACCCTAGATGTTATTTATGATTTACTGATTAATTGTCAATAGGTCGATACAAATTCGGCAACGTTACTTAATAACAAAGATGTTAAAACCTGGCAGTAACCAATATCAGGATTGTGTCTACTATAAGCGCAGAGTATTCGGCGTAACTTGATTATCTATTTGAGGAGAGCAAAATTTTATCAGGTAAGACATTACATAGCATTAATTTCTATATCTTGATAAGACTACTTGGGTTATACTAATATTCTGAAGCGCTTATAGGCATAAAGACAAGTAGCCTTTTTAAGTATGTAATCAAAATTATATCGCGACTTGCTATACAGTAAGCAAATCTCAAATATAATCATGAAAAAACTCTAGATTAAATTTATTTATCGTTCATAGTAGAGTATTCAAATGCAGAATTCACGTACTCCTTCTGCGCTGCGGCTATCGTAGAATTTATTGTTCGGTAGGGTCCGAAGTAGATCCATTTCAATTTGATTAATAGCTAGAGAATAAGAGTTGGTCTAGACGGAAAAATGAAACATACTTTTACGACAGTTTAGCCATGGATAATAATGGATTGAAATACATGTGGTCATACTAATATATATATGACAGTAATTTTGGATGCTGTGGAAGATTAGATAATTCTGGAATGTACACGATAAGTGTATCTTTTGATATGTATATTAGTCAATGCACTGATAAATGTGCACCTTCTAGATTTGGTACACGCGTAGGTTTATTAATGACTAACTAAATGATGGCAGTAAGTCTTTAAAATTATACGTAGAGTTATAAAATGACAGATATCATTTATAAGCGTAGCCATAAATAAATTCTTGATACTAAGGGTAAATTAAAATTCTAAATCTGGAAGCTGCCAGATTTGTTCGATGTAATTGACAATTATAATGACTGCTATTAGATATAGCATATATGGAAACGCAGTATTGCGGTGATAAAGTCCTGTCAGTCGGAATCTCTATCCTATTTTATGCATGTATGTAATATGCTACAAGTACTGATTCCGTAAGTAACATAAAAGGTTTTTGCAGTTAATATGTGTTGATACAAAACAAAGTAAGTTCTACTATATATGATTTCACTTTCATTAATGGCATACTTACATCAGCATTTACCAAACGCCAGTAGTAATCTGTTACCTATAACAGAAGTACGTACAATATTAGGTGATTAAATGCTTTCAATAGAGTCCCAAAAGTAGGAAACAAAGACATTTAAAAATATCTCGTTGAAAATTACTAGAGTCAAGACATATTTATTTCTACATACCATTGATTTTCGAAATTTTGCAACCCTACGATGAACGCAACTACAAGTATGTAAACATAATTAATTTTCAGTTAAAAAACTCTTTCATAATTGAATACGTTCAATTGATGTATACCTTGGCTATACATGCTTAAAGCCGATACAACTTACCTTGACCAAACTTTACTGCGAAATTCATGAGGAACACCAGCTCGAATGAGAGATTTAATTTCTGGCTGTATGATCAAGATATCATAGGAATTTAATTCAGCTCAAAATTAATTCGTTCCATGTTAACAACGATAATCAACCTAATATTCGTACATTTTAATAACAATGATGCTGTTGTTGTCTTTAACTAGGTTACTTACCGTTAATGGTAAAGATTTGCCACCTAGTGATACCATTACTGTTTCCCATTTTTTCGCTATTGCAACATCAACACCACTAACTTCATTCTGTTTAAATTAAGAACAGTACTCAAACATTTTTATCTCAAAGGTAATCCTTATCCTAATTAGCTACTATATGATTAGTTATACTAGATCAAAGACCTCCATTGTCTGCTGATAATAACTTAATTGTGAGGTATATTTTTCTAAGGCGTTATCATCATCAACATTCTTAAGAAATCCAAACATATCATATTGCCTACAGTTTAGGAAAAAGGATTTTAGGCATAAATCAAAAAATTATTGGTATTTAGTGTTTCCTGTTATTCTTATGTCTGTGGAGTTATTTACAACAATGCATATGGAGTAGCTATCTTACTTTTCAAGGCTATTGTTACTAGGACTGTCAGATTCCGCAGCTTCCTTGATTAATTGATCTACTAGCTGCTTAGACTCTAGTTTTCCAAAGAAAAATCATTGCATCATTAAATTCATCAGCATAATGCTTTCGTATTCAAAATCAAATTAATAAAATTTACCTTCATTAGAAACGCTCAGATTTTTAAGAAACATCATATATTTTCTTTGAATTTGACAATGTCTTGCTGTAAGTGCGGCTAGCTTACTGTTTAGCAAAGCCAAATAGCAATGTTGGTTGAAATGTTCTTATTGAAAAAATTGTAAATTTATAACGTCTGTGATTAGGTTAACATACCTCTCTAATTGTTTAGTTCGTTTTTCGCGAGCAATTTGAATTTCATTTAGTCCAATTATTTCGCTATTTAAAAACTTATTTTGAATTTCAAACGCAGCGCACTTTTCCTAGGTATGGTTAATACGTACGGTAAAGCATAGCTATAGAGAATTAAAGCATTGGTATTATATAGCTATTTATTACCCTCCATAGGAAATAGTTGTTTTCAACGATAGGTTGTGGGTGTGCTCCATCGCTAAGGTAAAACAAAAAATTATTATTGAATCAATTTTACTGTTACAGAACCGATAATCCTGTGTGTATCTTACCCCGTTAGTACTAGCGGTGCATTCTCATATTGATGCAGCTATTGCGAATGAAGAAATTCAAGCTTAAATCAAAAGTTAAAATAATAATTTTTAATAATTATTGTCAATAGAATTTACCTTTTCCGTTAGTGATACTACAACTTGGTCTTTAGCTTCCAGAACTTCTTTAACTAAACTGATTTCATCATTTAAACTTTTCATCTCTGCCTCGGTAACTCTATTTACAAAATGTTTTCTAATTTTAATCGACTAAAGACGACTTTAATAAAGAGTACATCAAATTAATTGCAATATTAATAATGCCTATTGAATATGACTTAAACCTTAATTTAAATTCTGAATCTTCTTTTTCTTCGCGTGCTTTCTTGACATTTAACTGAAGTTCATTTATGCGCTGTTGATTTTCAAAAAGTCGCAACAGTTGCTTTTCATCTGAGTTACCCGACACAAACTGTTCACTATAGACAATACAGCAAAATATAATTGCAAAATAGTAATATAATTGCCATACTTGAATGCATAAATAAATCTCTAGCATGCTGTGCAATGCACCATCTACAGATCACAACATTTCACCAACTTACTAGCACTTTATACGCATCTTTAGGGCACTAGAAATAGTACAATTAAAGTTAGACTTTCAGCAGATAAGAATATCAGTCATAGGATTAAGTGAATTTAATTTTGCATCTGTAGTAATAACATATTACGAGGTGTATAGAGTCAAAAGCTTAGATCAACAATACTGACTCGATTTCTTGAACCAATGTTTGAATAAT
Organism: Trichoplax adhaerens; assembly: GCF_000150275.1. NCBI lineage: Eukaryota > Metazoa > Placozoa > Uniplacotomia > Trichoplacea > Trichoplacidae > Trichoplax > Trichoplax adhaerens. The sequence goes on along the minus strand of NW_002060943.1, from coordinate 4,044,181 downwards.
GTCATTTCTTTGTTGGATTTCGCTGTTAAGAAGTAGAATGAAGTAGCAGTTACTAATAGGTCAATATTGTGTCGGTTATAAGGTACATGAGAGTATATTTGCTTGATCGATATTAGTTATGTTGAAAGTAATTAAAATAAAGCTTACTTTTCATTAGAATCTATTTCTTCCTTCGTCGAATGTGTGGGGGAAGTGGCCTATTAAGGTAGTATTAAGGCATGTAATGGATTTTATTACAAGTGTGTGTCAGGTACCAATTTAATTATGATTTACAAATATTAATAAATTACATATATACGGAATCAATGTATTGGTATATCATAAATATTTTATTGAATAAATAAAGAAGTAATATTTTTACTACTTACCTGACGTAATTGATTATTTAAAGACTTAGTAGGATCTTCTTGAGGTTGATTATTCGCCGCGTGTTTGGACTGTGATCGTCTACGATGAGGGCTATCAGTTCAAATGTGAAATTTTACTTCGGTCAATTTTGGCTGATTGAAATAAAATTTATTAAAGTATGAATACTAGCGATTAACTTACTGTCTGAAGTAATTTGTAAATCCTTGTCTATATAAAACAAAACCATAAATAACATCCGACTAATTTAGTACAAGCGGAAATAAACAGATCGCTTATCTACTATATGCATAAATATATTATGATCTATATTTTTAACACATATTTTCTTGTTATGGACATTGTATTACTTTGATGACTTCTCTTCAGTGGCTACTTCAGAGCAATCCTTTCCGGGAAATTCTTCAGGCGAGGATTTTCTGTGGTTTGATGGAGATTTTTCAGTAATCAAAGGGCTTGCATTTGGTGATATACCAGGTGATGAGAAACGATCACCAATTGATTGTTTACGTCGTATCAAATTACCATCTCCACGGCTAAAATGAAACCGATAAAAATTATGGTATGCAAAGAGATTAATAAAATATACTGTAATTTAATACCGATATGGTTGCTTATTAATATTGAGACACTATACCCATGTGATAAATGATTCCTGATTTCTGTCGTAATATTTGCTATAGACCAGTTTGATATGCCAGAAGTTGATACTTTGTCAGCGGTTTGTTCCCCGACGCATTCTGGTGGCCGTATATGTGGAAGTATATCAGATGCAGCTAGATAATTAGCAGATGTTAGATTTTAGTTAACGGATGATTAATAAAGTTGTTTTGCACAAACAAGTGAGACAAGCTTGATTTTACCTGATTGGTTTGTAGCAGATTGGTCTTCACTTGATAGTGGTTCTTCTCCTAGAAGACCAGTAGCCGGTTTCTAAATAAATCAGAAACATAACAACAATGTAAGCAAATAATATTTGCGATTGCGGATAGAACTTGCTGAGTTACCGTTAGAGATAAGTCAGTCATATTCGCTAATTTTGCGTTGTACTCATGCCGCTTGGTTTGTAATTGTTGTAGCCAAAACATCATTGCTTCCTGGCTAGGTGCTTCTAAAACGTATATTCGACCGTCCGATCTGTGCATATTTCGTAAAATATTAGATAGAGAATATATCGTTGAGTTAGTAAATATATATAAGAATAAAAATAATATAAATAAATAAATAGAATAAATTAGTGAGATGCCGTACCGTATCTGGAATTGCCCTTTCTTTTCGGTATCAACATCAAAAGTTAATGATGCGTTAGCTAAACTGATCGATCTATAAATGTAATGAAAGAATTAAGAAGCAATAAATGGCAATGATTGTAATATTGGACCTATAAGACATAGTACAGAATAAATTCTGACAAGATTTTTCTATAGTTCGCAATTCGCATTACTATTTAAAAACTATGCCACGCTGTTGGAGTGTAAATGGTAATTACTAAGTTATATCAATAATTAATCGTGCAATGTATTGATTTGCCAGCTTTGTAAAGTCATTGCGTAACAAAAATTAAAATGGTACTGTTCAATAATCCAAGAAGGAAAAGTGTTAGTGTGATCCGATAAAATAGAATAGAATTGAGATCTAGTTTATTTTCTACTTTTTAAATTATTTTCACTCACAAGTGTATATTTATGCAATATAATGTACGAGAACGCTATTGATAATTTAAAAGTGCGATAAGCTGCAGTGTGATAACAGGTACTTTTAACTATATATAGTACAGCGTGAGAGACTTCGATATACTTTAGAGCTTGGCATTAAAACCATATCAAAAGTAGTTGAAAATCGACTAGGTATGTCTACTTGACTAGCTATAAACTTCCGATGAACACATTTTAGATACATCGATACTCTTCTAAATGTTACAATGAACCAAGCATGTTGAATAAAAGTTACCCTAGAGCCAGCATGTCGTTAGGACTTCGATAGTAGTATAGACAACAACTCCTGGAATCGTAGATAAACCTTCGTATACAATAACAAAAAGAAATAACGTTTACGACAATAGCTTTCTTTCAAGGCGCATAATGAATTTAGTAGTACAGTACAATCAATGCTTGAAATGTGCATATTGATATTTATCCTCAAAGGTTAAACATTGTCTGTAATTTTAACGATGCATTTTTATTCTGCGGCAGTGATGAAATTGTAATGGGAATGTTTAATGGCAAGTCTAGCGATTAACTTTTATATGGGTATGCTATTGCAATATAACGAGTGCTGCGTTACATGTGTGTAATTTGACTGATTATCTCACTAATATCAATAAACAAAGAAAATTTGCAAAGTTAATATATATTCAGGGTATATCTTGTCCATTGCCATCTTGGTAGGGATTTACTGATATAAATATTACTATAATATTTTTTGTCTGTTACACTCGAATATCAAATTTTTATAAATTGTAATGCCTACCAGTCATGCAGATATGTAATACATTATTTATTCATGGTATCCCTTTGTTTTTCCTATAAGGTTTAAGGAGCAATATTAGCTCTATACTGAAAAGGGTTAGTTTTTAATTTTAAGATTTTTACAATATCATTCTAAATTAATATATTATTGATACTGTACTGTATATACAATAAAAGGATGATAAAAATGAGGGAATAACTGTATCAATATCAGTATGTGATTGAAGTTTAACCACAATTGAGATGCTGAACATAAAATTGATTCGTCAAGAAGTTAAGCAGGATGCCTAGTATTTCAATTTAATATATTTTGTCCTCAATATCGATTTAATCGTAGTTTAACTACGACTGAAATGCTGGATACAAAATTGATACATCGAAAAGCATAGCAGAAAGTATTGCAATTAAAGTTAAATAATTTTTTGTTCGTTGAGATTGGCTGCAATACAATCATTGCTAGGTAAATTTTATTCTTTCCATGGTTATCTCCATTCAATAAATGCGTGTATTGTTCATTGCTATGATGGATTGAATTGATTATTGAAATAAGAGAGAATTTGCTAAGTGGAGTTTGACATTTTAATTGCTATTATAGATATCTAGATATTCCAAGTAGAGCCATGAATTTAAATTGGCAGTATTGGGATTTTTGAACGTTTGAAGGATGCTAAAGACAGGGGATGTATTTCAAATTTTACTTATCTCACACCAATGTTTACATGCGTGTATCAATATATTCATATTATAATTAGAGTATCCTATTTTCAAAATAGTTCATAAATGGCAAAGTAATAAGAGTGATAACTAGTGTTTGATATACACGTATAAGTACGAGTATATATAGACATTCTTAAACATGTGTAGATGCGTATATATACGCCAGAAGTATGTATTATATACCATATGATATGGTAAAAGAGGTAAAGAGGTCATGCTATGTTTACTTTTGGTGAATACGTTGATGGAACTAGAACCGGATAGAGAAGATTTATGTAAAGATATTAATAATAATGCGTTGCAATTAAAAGATATTCAAGCATATGCTGTTTGTGACAAGTATCTTACTATGACAACATTCAAGGATCTTGACTGTAAAGCAAATAAACACGTTAACAAACAGCATGAAAAAATTCAGAGTGTTGAGAAATCGATCGGCTACAGCCTGTACACGTTTAGTACTTTCCCATATCTTATTACTACAATCCATAAGAAAATTGTATTTCTATACTCTATGACGGTTGATTGAAATTTCGTTATGGGAAAGAGAGAGAGAGAGAGAGTAAAAGAATTTTACTCTTTAATTAAAATGAAAATATCATCTAACGTAAGCTATGTTGTAGCATGATGGATTCGCTTGAATTTGACTATTTCTAGAAGAAAGGCTAAAAGTGAGATATTTGCAGAATAAATTGCGCTCATTTGTTAATATTATTTATATAGGTGTCAGAGTAAGGTAGGACTAATGAAAGCCATTACCATGGCCATTAAACGATCTGGGTCTAAAGTAGTGTCTTTAAGAAATTATTTACATTATTTAGATTTGAGATTTTGGGTGAGTAAATAATTAATATAATACTTTACGTAAGTAGCTTATGACGTCCTTTATAGGATAATTGGAGCTGTCGTAGGCGTAGTCTACTCTATATTAATTTATAACGGTAATATCTGCTATGCTTCAGAAGTTCTTTCTGAGTACGGTGGGTATTATTGCACTAATTTAGACAATATTTATCTACAACATTATTCGTACTCCAGATGGAAAACTTGACTTGGTATATTGCTGGAAATTTATGTTACAAATGCATTGAATGATTGCAGCAAACTATTATATCATTTCTCTATCCATACAGTAGATGCAGTATCCAATTCAATCGTGATCGTTACGATACAAAGTTTGTAAGTTATGAGAAAAGTTAGAACGCAGTCGTCTAATAACTAACGATAAAATAAAATTAACCCAATAGACCAACACGGTAATGTTTCAATCGTTGTTTTTGCCTCCATCAACTATTGCACAGTATCAGTCGATACTTTATGATATCAGGACTCTTAATACTATTGTAGCACACGTACTGCTGAGAATTGCTAACTAGATAGGGGATTGTAACTAATCTTGGATTACGTGTATAAAAAAGGATACTATGCTGTTAATGACATTCATGGAGGGCAAGCTTAATAATGATGAATCATTTATTAATATCTACAAATCTCTTTCATGACTAAGATGGACGAAATTCATAAAGGATAGTGGTGGCAAGTGTATTATAACATTTGTCTGTTCGTCTACCTATTTGTAATGTCAAACATGACTAAGAAATGGTATAGTCGGTGATTGGATGACGTTAGGCAGTAGCTAACTTGAGTAAATTGTCACCATTTCAACGACATGGTAAGGTAAACTAGCATTCTCATTCAATTGATGCATTTATTCATTAATCGTGACAAAGTCAGATAATGGTAGGCAATAAGTGCTGTACAGTATAGCGAATAAGACTGAGAAAAATGGGCGCAAACTACGCCATATTAAGGACATGGAGGATAAATTTTGAGTACAGTTGGTTTTGTTGATGCTGTTATCAACTTGTCCAGTAGATTGATTTTAAGAGTGGAAAATGCACAAGTTATCTTTTCAAGTTGTACTGTGTTGTATACGCGTCCAACAAGAGCAATACTCGTCTAATCTAAATAAGTCAATGGAGAGCCATGAATGCTTTAGGTCAGAGTCCTTCATTTGGCATTTTCTTGATAACCGTCAGAGTTAGATTAAGTAATCATGGTTGATTATTATTGTAAGAAGAAGATGAAGTGTGTCCGAAGATGCAACAGTCAGGTTGACTAGAGTATTATTTTTTCATCGAGAAGAGAGTATTGCCTACTGTTGCCTGTACTGTCCTTTTCCAATGAATACTAAAAGAAGAGATAGAGTAATCCTTCTACAATAAGTGAATCAAGTTGTAAATGGATCTCATGATTTTAACGTTGAAATGATGATTTCAATGTGTGGATACGAATGGCATTCAAGATTGTCCTTGTTGATGACACGATAATGGCAAGAGTTACTGAAAGAGAGGAAACAGTCCGTTGATATCAGTGGACTATACTAGCATTGGTGGATGTTGGAGAAGAATTTTTTTTTCTACATGGCGTCGATTAAATGATGGAGAGGTGATGAAAGTTCACTTTTAAATGGATGGCACGTATAGAACTTTTGAAGTGAATGGATAGTATCGTTATAAAGTTCGACTCTTTCTTACAATGATTGCCACTGGTGATTTGTATCTGGTAAGAAAAGATATCTGGCTATTTCTACGTGGATAAGTTAGGATGATTAAAAGATGGCTAAAGGATAAGCAGTATCAACTTGTACCTTTGCTTGAGAAGGAAATGAAACTTGTTCATTTTGAACGTTGTTTCCATGGTATTGCCTCAGTAAATCGAACGATTCCATTGGCGGATCTAATATTTCCCAGTCAAGCTCCTGGCTCTTGCGATTGTCATTGTTACTTTCTATAGTTAAAAGATCATCTACTGTTTTTCCTGCTTTAGCCTCGCGGTTCATGTTGTTTTTTTCGACCAGGTTGTTGATTCAATGGCAGTAGCAGCAACTAAATTGCAATAGTCACTGGAGGGGATTATTTATTGACAGTCAAGAATGACAGCTTTAGCATAACATCGAGAGGGGGGTGGGGGAAAGTATTCTACAGTATACTGCCAGACGATATTGATCTAACGCAGGCATAGCAGTGGTATACCACTCTACTTTGTAGTTCTTCTACTCAAGGTAGTATAGTCTCATCACCGACTTGGAATAAGATCCACAATGGTAAAAGTCCTGCGCAATTTGTCTGCAAAAATGTAATTTATTGATTCAAGGACAGTGTTGTATGGGCACTAGCACAACCCAACAAGAGTATGGAAAACTACTCAAGAAAAAAGAAAGGCGCTGCTATCGATTTAGTGGAGTAGTTATGATTCGTTGTGATTTTACAAGAAGAGAAGAAAGAACGACATGAAAGGATGGCGACCGCCTTTCTACAAGTAGCCCTCGTCTACCATCTCTCACACTCGATCCGTTTTAACGACATTTTAGCCCTTGACACACTGGTAGTCATATCAATGCACAAATCTATTTTAATTTTCGATCTCTTTACTTATTTTCTGCGACATGATTTTGCAAGAAGAGAAGAAAGAACGGCATGAAAGGATGGCGACCGCCTTTCTACAAGTAGCCCTCGTCTACCATCTCTCACACTCGATCCGTTTTAACGACATTTTAGCTCTTGACACACTGGTAGTTCTATCAATGCACAATTGTGTTTCAATTTTCAATCTCTTTACTTGATTTGTTGTGATTTTGCAAGAAGAGAAGAAAGAATGACATGAAAGGATGGCGACCGCCTTTCTACAAGTAGCCCTCGTCTACCATCTCTCACACTCGATCCGTTTTAACGACATTTTAGCTCTTGACACACTGGTAGTTCTATCAATGCACAATTGTGTTTCAATTTTCAATCTCTTTATTTGATTTGTTGTGATTTTGCAAGAAGAGAAGAAAGAATGACATGAAAGGATGGCGACCGCCTTTCTACAAGTAGCTCTCGTCTACCATCTCTCACACTCGATCCGTTTTAACGACATTTTAGCTCTTGACACACTGGTAGTTCTATCAATGCACAAATCTGTTTCAATTTTCGATCTCTTTACTTATTTTCTGCGACAAAATGGATTCATTTCAAAGCGCATTCGGCTCTATTCTAGCGATGCTAAACTATTTGTTTGGATTATGGCATAGCTTGAAATTCAGTATCATAATCTGATGCTGTAGTACATTAAAAACAGTATTGCAAACTCCACGCTAGGCTATGCCACTACAAGCTTTCTGTACACTTGGTTGAAGTTGTCCTATTCGTGTAGGATGCCCTGAACAACATGTCTAGTAAAAAAAAAAGTGAATATGTCAATACTGTATGGCGATTTGAATCATCCAGTATTTACATATGATTTATGATTACTATCATTATTTCGACTTTCAAGTGGTTCGCCGCCATTGGACTACTGGAAAGAAATCCTTGGATCAGCAACTCTCCTCAGACAGACGGACATTGTCTAGCAGAGCAGGCGAAAAATGTCGCAAAATCGTGACTGACTTTCAGTATGCAGATCTTGCGTGTCTGTTTTCTAAATCACTTGTATCCATTTGAAGAACATTGATGATGTCAATGGACTGCTTTTAAGCAGAGCTTAGTAGCAGGCAATGAAATATTACTTGATTTAAAAAAGAAAATCAGTCCATTCACTATCGGCATCGTAAACTACGGCCATTAGTCATAGTCAAGAGTTTGACACAATTGATGGATCAGAGTAGTCCAAATGTCTGTCCATCCAAAGGTGTTTCATTGTCCATTCGGTAGCACAATGCAGTCTACGCTAGCATTCTCGACAGGATCATGGACAGACAGACTACGGAGTACAGTGTACAGTATTAAGGCAGAAAATACTACAGTATACTGTACGCGAGTATTTAATCGACAGTATCATGGACAGACAGACTATGGAGTACAGTGCACAGTACTGTATTGCTGCACTCTACTCTACAGTACACTGTACTGTACTCTGCTGTTTTCTGTACAGTTTACAGTCTACAGTACTAAGGCAGAAAATGATTCTACAGTACTGTACTGTACAGTTCTGTACTGTCATCACTGCACAAGCGCGAGTATTTGAATTGGCCAAGTTTTTCCTCCAACCATGATGATACTGTGCGCTATATAGTGCACCATGCGCGCCGTAATTGCCCTACTCTGCCACTTGCACTTCTCATGTTAGAAGTAGATTTGCATTTTGGGTTGCGGGAAAGCATCTCTCTTCGTCCCTCTGCTGTCTTTCGCTTGCTTTGCTATTTTCATTTTATTTCCGAATTTCTTGATAGAAAGGATGATCGATCGACCAAATCAACATCGTAGATTAGTGTAAAAGCGATCTATCATTAGCTATTGAAATTGATTCGACGTCGCACAAGTCTTGCCGACTCAATTGATCCCATTGGAAAGCAATAATAACAACAACATTGACTCCATTCTAGCAGGATTGAGAGACTCGTAGTCGAAGAAGAGGTAAAACAATTTGCCCAAATTGGGATTCTTGCAATGATTGAATTATTTATTCAAAGTTATAAATTGTCATTGACATCAGTCGTCGACACACGTATTCATGGTGCGGTATACTCGCTTTGTTGATGCAGTTGGAGCAAATCCAATGTGGGATCCTATTAAAACCAACATGGCAGATACAGTATTTGTACTGGTGCAATGGTTGACAGTCATTTCAATAACTGCACTCGCTGGAAGATATTCAAACTAGCAATTGCATTGCAACACGCGTATTGGATAAAAGTTGAAGGCCAATAGTGATAGTGATTGCCATTCATTTGCGTAACAACCATCGAGATCGGCTTACCACGACGAATTTATACTGCACTCACCACGTTCATTGCTCTACTGTATGTGTTTGTCAGTTTGTGGCATAATTTCTATCCAATACCGCTCCTCAGTCCTCACAAAGTCACGATATCTACTTTACTTGCTATATTCATCGCTCTACTGTATGTGTTTGTCAGTTTGTGGCATAATTTCTATCCAGTACCGCTCCTCAGTCCTCACAGAGTCACGATATCTACTTTACTTGCTATATTCATCGCTCTACTGTATGTGTTTGTCAGCTTGTGGCATAATTTCTATCCAATACCACTCCTCAGTCCTCACAAAGTCTCGATATCTACTTTACTTGCCATATTCATCGCTCTACTGTATATATTTGTCAGCTTGTGGCATAATTTCTATCCAATACCGCTCCTCAGTCCTCACAGAGTCACGATATCTACTTTACTTGCCATATTCATCGCTCTACTGTACTGTATATATTTGTCAGCTTGTGGCATAATTTCTATCCAATACCGCTCCTCAGTCCTCACAGAGTCACGATATCTACTTTACTTGCCATATTCATCGCTCTACTGTATGTGTTTGTCAGCTTGTGGCATAATTTCTATCCAATACCGCTCCTCAGTCCTCACAGAGTCACGATATCTACTTTACTTGCTATATTCATCGCTCTACTGTATATATTTGTCAGCTTGTGGCATAATTTCTATCCAATACCGCTCCTCAGTCCTCACAGAGTCACGATATCTACTTTACTTGCTATATTCATCGCTCTAGTGTATGTGCTTGTCAGTTTGTGGCATAATTTCTATCCAATACCGCTCCTCAGCCCTCACAAAGTCTCGATATATACTTTACTTGCTATATTCATCGCTCTACTGTATATATTTGTCAGCTTGTGGCATAATCCAATACCGCTCCTCAGTCCTCACAAAGTCACGATATCTACTTTACTTGCTATATTCATCGCTCTACTGTATGTATTTGTCAGTTTGTGGCAGAGTTTCTATCCAATACCGCTCCTCAGTCCTCACAGAGTCACGATATCTACTTTACTTGCTATATTCATCGCTCTACTGTATGTATTTGTCAGTTTGTGGCAGAGTTTCTATCCAATACCGCTCCTCAGTCCTCGCAGAGCCATCATATATAAATATATATATACTTTAATCGCCATATTCATCGCTCTACTGTATATGTTTGTCAGTTTGTGGCAGAGTTTCTATCCAATACCGCTCCTCAGTCCTCACAGAGTCACCATACATTTTTTCCCCCATTTGAGTGTAGTGTTGCAGTTTGCAAGGCGTAAATTCATCTTGAATAGTTGATCTTATGTAGAAAATACTTGCATCGTATTGAAGATTGTTGATTGCTAATAAAATTATATTCTTTATGCGTACAGTCAATACAATCCTATATCATTGACTATAGAGATCAACTAAATATCTTAAAACTGATCTTACTACGAGTAGAACTACAATGGAGGATCGTGTATTTCATCCGAGGGATACCAATGCCACTGGAAGAAGTGGACAATCAATGGGGTGCAAATCTGAAAAGAAAACTAACCAGCCAGGTGTGATCCAAGACTGTACACATCCTCCAGACCATGATGATAGCAAAGAGAACCACTTCAACTTTGAGCCTAAAAGTAAAAGCAAATGGCAATCGACAACCATTAACCATTACCAATACTATCATTGTCAACAACCACTTGATAATACCACAAAAGATGATAAGGACTATAATCAAATTACCACCAAATTGCCTCCTAGTGTATCCGATTTTGAAATTATTAAACCCATTAGCCATGGCGGTTTCGCTAAAGTTTATTTAGCACGTCGGCGAGACAAATTATTCGCTTTAAAAGTAATGGCAAAAGAAGAATTAATTCGCAAAAATATGGCTACTCAAGTTATCGCTGAACGTGACGCGATGGCGCTATCCTGTAGTCCATTTATTGTCCATTTATTTTATTCACTACAATCAAATGATCGTGTCTATCTTATTATGGAATACATGATAGGTGGTGATGTTAAATCGTTACTCATGAATTTAGGCTATTTCGATGAATCAACAGCTCGATTCTATACTAGCCAAATTGTTGCTGCCTTAGAGTATCTCCATTCACATAATATAGTTCACCGTGATTTAAAGCCGGACAACATGTTAATTTCAGCTGAAGGCTATTTAAAATTGACCGATTTTGGCTTATCTAGGCTAACATTAAATCGTGGTAAGGTGTCAATGTCTTGTATCGATCTTTCATAAAGAAATATGCTAACTTGTACATGATATTCTTGATTAATTTATTTTATTCTTCGCCTAGACGTTAGCTATCAGGATATGATGAGTTCCCCTTGTTTACCATCAAGTGTGACTCCTTCGCGCTATGCAGCGTATTATAGAACACCCGGACAAGTTGCATCATTAACTAGTGTTCTAGCCTTTGTAAGTGTCCTAACTTCATCTAGTTGCTTTTCTTTTATGATTTAACTAACAGTTCAATGTCATACTCTGTACGTTGGATATCTGATGACAACTATTATAACTGTAAATACTTCACCTACAAACAATTACTCACAGTGTATTGAACAACATTAAAAATAGATTCTTTATCGATGTCATTACCCTATCTGTTTCCTTAGATTGGAAAGATGCCTCTTTTAATTAATTACATGTGATATACATTACTTCATTACTTTTACCTATTATTTTGCCGTGTTGAGCTGCGTCATGATCATCAATTATTATGAAAGTAGACTGTAAGCGGTATTTCACGTTGCAATGTAACCACTATAGTTGAATTATTAAAAAATATCACTACGATAAAAGAAATCATAAATATTGTTAAATGTTAAGGTCTATTACTTCGGTCACCAGGCCACATTCGTAGCAATAGTGAATACGGTCTGTCTGACCTTCTCTACTTTTCATATATTTAAAACTCACCCCACGAACTAATTTCATTATATTATTTTATAATTATTAACACCTTGGATTATATCCTTATTTATGAATGTTAAATTACAATATTCCCACAGAGTAAACCTCCAATTCTTACTAGGTTGAACTATTTAAACATTTAACTTGCTATAACGAAAAAAATTGTACAGTATTTACTGGGTTCACGAATAAAGTCCATTTAGTGATATTGCACTTACTAAGAATCCAATTTATTTAATTCATTCTAGGGTTCTGCATCCCGTGACCAATCTTCTTTGGAATATTACGAACGTCACGATCACTACCGAAATGTTAATAGAACGCATGATTCATCTACTGATCCTATCAAATCGCCGTCGTTTTGTTCGCCATTTATTAGCGATGGTTCTACTCGGAACTCGCCTATGCAAGGAGAAATAGTTGATACAACTGAATCGATTAGAAAATATCTATTTCAATCATCGTATAACGATGAAGATGATGAAGATCGCAGCCATCAGCATGATCATTTACGTTCAGGAAATCGAAAGCTTGCAACTTGCTCTACCGTAAAAAATCTAAAATGTGGACATCATTTTTCTAGTATTATATCTGTCGATAGCGATGGAACATTGTCACCACCTGCAGTCCCTAGTATCAGTAATTCATCTTCCAATAGTATGTTCAAAGAGACACCGTTAAAGACAACAAAGTTTTGCGTTAGGGCTCGGAATGGGTCTCCTGTAAAGCGGCATCAATTGCTTGGTACCCCAGACTATTTAGCACCAGAAGTTTTGTCAGGGGAAGATCATAATGAAGGTAACTTATACTTCTCATTAGAATTATTACTTATTGTGAAATTATATAAGCTGTTTCAGAAAATGATATTCAAGGATTTATCACAAATTATTAGATACCTCTGTTGATTGGTGGGCAGTTGGTGTCTGTTTATTTGAATTTTTAACTGGTATTCCGCCATTTTCGGATGAAAGTGTTGAGAGAATATTCAACAATATTAAAGAGCGCGGTAAGATTACAAATATGCTACCGATATAAAACAATAGTGCATGTAAATAAGCCTATCGCAAGATCAAAATATGCTTTGAAAAATCGTGACATTTTATTTGTCCTACGGAGCAGACATCCCTTGGCCAGGTGGAGAAGAAGCGCTAAGCTTGGAAGCTATGTCTTTAATCGATTCCCTTCTTCAGTTAAATCCTGATGACCGTCCGCGTGTTCAAGGTAACTAGATCTATTACTAGGCTGCATCATGTGATAGCAACTATAGATTGAAAGTTATCTAGGTAATTAATGTAAACCTTGAATTCGGCAGAATGGCATTAAAGTAGATATTTTCTGCTATTTTAGAGGTCAAGGCATACCCTTTTTTTCATGACTTGGATTGGAATAATATTCTTAACGATCCTCCTCCATTTATTCCCTGCCCTGATAATGAAACTGACACATCTTATTTCGAAGGTAAATTCAAAGTAATGATTTTAAATGTTGTCTGTTGCTTTCAGGTATTCTTTCAGCAAACATTTATGATTCGAGCATAATGTTTGCAAATGGTTCCTCATGTTGTACAATAAGAGTATAATAATAGAGGATCGAAGTGTTATATACGCATATAATTTTAATAAGTATGTTTCATCTTTTATTCCAGCTCGAAATTCTATTCGCAGTACGTCTTATTCTTTAGGGATTAACAGGCCAAAGTAGCCAACAAACATTACTGGCAATACTTGGCTTACATTTTGAGAGTAAAACTGTATCTTATTTATTTCAGCACCTCGCAATCTGATGTAAAATAATTAATTGTATTATATAGTATAATTGGCATCAACTGACTATTGTCGTAATTGCCATTTATCTTGTATCTAATAAGAGCCAACAAACAAGTGTACTGGTTTTAGATAGCAATCTTGCCATGTTATATACAAATTGAGCTGGTAGTTACTCGTACGTATTAGATTAAACTGCCACGTACTTCAAGTTACTTACTATTAGAAATGTAATAAGCGGAAATGTTATAGTATTATAACAATTTTGGATTGTAACTTTAGTTGGAAATAACGTAAGAATGGTTAACATCAAGCCTCCATAAATTTGAGAGATCATGAGCCATCTGCCTAGTAACCTAGCCATGAACTGAAAAATAGCAACATTTACGGCAACTATCTTGTAAATTACTCATACTCTTATGCACACAGCTTCTGGTATATAGATATCGATTGATTGTGGCTGTTATGATTTTAGGATCTTTTATAGTAGGTGTAGCACTATGTATAGTACAATAGTAAATCAACTATCTAGCAAATTTACATGATAAGATGATAGTTTTACAGTATCAATCAAATGGATGTTAATACTGCTTATAGCATTACTACTTCTCATTGCACAATATTACACTAGGAGTGAAGAATTTCTTTATATTTTTCTACAGTAGTATGAAACTCAAATTCAATTTTGAAATAAAAAAGTATTATTGGTTAGCAACAAGAATACTTTATACTAACTATGATGGGCTAAAATATTTAACCATAATTATACTATATAATTTATAATATACTGTAGTATCATCTCAAAGGGCGCTAATTTCATTTTTGGTATTGTAGAATAGTTTTTACTTGACATTTCAGGATTAATTATGGAAAACAATTACTAATATATCAGTGCCAAAAATTTAGTGTACACTTCGATGTTGTTTGTTTCAATCAGAATATGTCATTACCGTGACATTAATGCACTTATATAGATGTAATAAACAGTTGCTGTAATCATTAAATGCACATTGGAACTTATTTCCGTTCAGAAACAAATTTTCATTTATTATGTCAATAATATTATAGAGATGTATTAATAATAGCGTTAATAAAAATTTTATATTTAATTTCAATCCATCAATATTTGCTGCCAATAAAATACTCGTATACTACATTTAAACAACCAGCGGTTATCATTCTTACAGCGAGGTAATAACATGAATGACGATAGCTAGAGTATATGACAAATGAAGTTCATATTCCATCGATAACGTTATTATTGCTTACAACTAACATATGCTCAATATTAAGTTATTCTACCTTAACTAATTGTTGTACTATAGAATATAAATTATACCTGTAGATCAATCAGCTACACTGAATGAAAGGAGGCATATCAATGTATAGCTATAATCATAATTAGATAAAATATGCAAAACAGCTGCCTTCCAAAACGATCGAAAGGCTGTGAGAATAAATTTCTCCGAATAAACTTGCTACAATACTTCATTCAGTTGACCTATTTTGGCATCATTGTTTGAAAGCTTGGCGCCAATTTTAATTTTGGTTTATATTAAGTAACGTCTCAGTTAGCAACACTGAAATCAACATTAACGGGAAAGTATACATAAGGATAATAATCTCCTTGCTGAGTGGTGACTCCTGGGATCTCAAATCCAATCTATAAAGGCATAATTGTAAACATATCAAGATGTTATATCTTTATCAATTTATGAACTGATGCACAACTCTGTAACTTACATCAAGATTAGTATTCGCGGTGCTATCTAAATGACGATACAAATTCATCAAGGCCTCCCTTAACCTCTTACTACTTTTCTTAGTGGGCTATTTGTTATAAAAAGATATTATTTAATGAGTACCATCATAAATACATTTAGTACGCATTCAAATGTACGATTACCAGAAGTAAAGCGGCTTGAAAGTTTACTGGAAGTCCATATCTAATAAAAATTGATCAGGAAAGTTAAAAACGTAATTGTTGCATTAAGAGGAATACCGCAACCCGTCTAACCTTAAAACAGATTCAACAAATAGCCGTAATACCTATAATAATGAAAAAAAAATACATCATTTAATTAAAACTGATCGCCCCTTCCTGCAATAGATTTGCAAATTCGTCAATAAATTGTAAAGCTACAAACTTTGATGTGAACAAAGGCAATAACACATTCACCAAAGTTGGTTTTCAGCCAACGCATTAAGGGTCCCTTAAAATACAGTTAACAATTAGAAAAAAGTGCAAAACCAAGAAAAGATCTGCTATACGAAAAGCGTACGAATTGTTTTTTCTTATCGGCTTCTAATCGGGTAATTTCGCTCTTGCCGGCTTGAACTTCTGCTTCATTATATTTAAAATCACGTACTATAAACCTAAATTGGAACTGGTATTTAGTTCCAGGCAATAATGATAATGTAGCGATAATATGTAGAAGAAAACATAACATGAATAACCTGTTATCACGAGCGTGATGCTTAAATTCATCGATAACTTTATTAAAGAGAGTGACGCTAAAAAGGGCATGCTCGTTGTCTTCGTAGATTTTTCTATGCAAAAGACGATAAAAATTAACTATATCAGAGGATTGTATAGTCATAATAAGTTATAAAATTAATACGATTTAATAAATTTCAATCATCAGCATACTTTGAAGATCGTGGAACGATCATATCGCATAACTTTTCGTAATTATTAGTCCAATCATTGACGGAAGACCTAAAAATAAGTATTTCTCTGTCTAATAGCGTCGCACTGAAAACTTCTCAAAATTTATCTGGCATAGCATACTTAGAGACAATAACCAACAGGGTTGATAAATATTCCGAATTCAAGACAAAATCCTCCTTTTTCACCAAGTCACTTAGATCACGGGATAATAAACTACCCCTAAAAATTGTAGCAATCGATGTTAAAATTATAATGGTGATCAATTAATACCACGGCTTGCACAGTAACAGTGCTTAGTTGCTTCTTCTAAATGTTACTTATTCATTAAGGTATCGTATAATATCAACTTACGCTTGTTTGCGCTCTAATGACTGCAGGGTATTCTTAATGGCATTATACGCCTGGGATTTAACTTTAAGATCTGCATCAATGTTTGTAACTTGCTAGAAAATCCAAAGAATAATTACAGTTAGTATCTAATTAGGTACGAATCAATTATAATTAGGGATCTAATCCTAGCAAATAAGCGCCAAGTTAATACATAAATATAATCTTAAATTGCCCGGTAATTTATAAGAATTCAATGAGGATGTCTTGCCTTGTTGATGATTTCAACGATACTCCTTAAATGTTGCTTAACGGGATACTTAGCATGATCCCATTGCCATTTGGACATGTACGTTTGTAAATCATCTAAGCACAATTAGGTTTTTTGGCCATTTTCAGTAACATTATTTAAAAATTTCATAGATTATTTCCAATTTTAGCGAAATACAGTTAGAATACTTACGTCCAGAAACTTTCATATTTTCTGGAAGTTTATCCTGATGATGAATAGTATTAAAAAGCTTATTTTAGATTAGTCCTTCAGATTTTGTAATCATATGATACAACTTTCTATAATTGCAAACACTCTCTACAGTTTATTACAGGAGTTATACTATAGTTAAATTAGGATTAATCTGTAAGTAGTACAGTACGTATAATCACGAATTCTTAGTAGTATATATATTGCAATATTTTAGATTAGAATAGTCCAGCCACAGTTCTATGTAATATGATGAGAAAATACTATAGCCTTAAATCCAGTATAAAGTGAACCGTTGCAGTTTTATCAATTGTCTAGAATAGATCAATTAATCTCTTAACCTTTTGTTCTTCCAAGATGTCAGCCATATATTGAGTAAGTTTTCTCGTTACACCTTCGACATATCCATCCACTTTGACTAGGTCATCGGATAATCCAACCAAAGTATCTAGAGTACCGACCTGTTCAAAGTCAATGAAGATATAAATATTGTTGTTCTAATTGGGCTTTACTTTTTTAATTCATACATCATAGGCATACAATATGCCGCATACATGGTAGTACGCATATACATGCAGTAGAATTTGCAAATGTACAGTAAGTATACGCGTACGTGAATACGACAATCTGTTCAATAAAACAAAATATGCACGGTAATTATTATTTTTATATGCACTATGTTGTTTCTTAACGTTAACTTCTCGAGAAGTTATTCCGTGGATACTGCTATATAGAGGGCTCTGCTTACAGTAGTATTGCAGTGTACAACAAGTCTTTTGGAATATTGGACGAGTTAATGTATCGTATAATAACTTGTTACAAAACGATTGATATGAATGGTCAATCAGTTTGTTATCATTACTAAAAATTAAGTGTTATCACGCCATATTTTTTGAAAAAGGAAAAAAGAACTGTACCATTTAGCATTCATTACGATGATACTCTTATTAGCTACTTATCCTTTCAAGATGTAAGACTGATCAAGTTGTTGAAACAACCTATTCTTCAAATAGATCGATTGAAATCATTACTGACTGATTCATTGATGTATCTTTTACTAGAGCAACTAATTAAGAAATGTCATATGGTGCAGCAGTTGAAGACGGTAGGGAAGTAAAAACGTCACCATTACCAACATGCTGGGTGAATAGTGCGCTATCTATTGGAAATTTTTCGGATTCAATGAAGTGATAGTGGCCATAACGATATTTATCGCATGGTATTATTAGCAAAGAACTAAAAATTAGACAAGATTAGCAATTTTAATTTTAACTTTGACAATGCGGTGGGCCGGTGGCAGTTGGGTGTAACGTAGTAGTGTAATAGTAATGGATAGAAATGGAAAGTACCCTCCATGTTGTGCGTACTGTCATGATCGACTGCAGTTGTACAATGTAACGTGATCAAACATCTTCTGGCTAGGATAACGTATTAAAGTAATGTATCGTAATATCATTTATTAGAATCGATAGGATAGATTACATAATGATGATTTATGACAGTGTGATTCAGACAATTCTACGATGTCTATTGAATACTTGATGAATTGACTATGATCGGGGCTAACAAATGAGAAAAAACAGAGTTGGCCTAATGATCAAGCGATGATCGATATTCTTCCAATGTTAATCATTGTTATCGATCATAATACCATGATCAATAGGAGATTTATTGGCTAGGAAGTATTATTCTATGCAAAATGTTACCTTCAAATCTGGCAGCTGGTACTTGGAGTTGATCGATAGTGGCTTTTCTATCTTTGAAGTTGCAGCTTGTAGCTTGTCCCATGTTTGCTGGCAGGTTTTGTCACCTGGTGCAGAAATCAACCAATACTCTTGACTAGCCATGGATCTAAAATAGAAAAGAACTTATATCATACCCATTTATGATGGCAATCGTTGTCCACTGAATACTTACAGGTGAATTATATCAATTTGAATCAAGGTAAATGTCGAATCGAGCAACAAGCAGCGATTTCAACCAGCACAACTGCTCCAACTTGACGGAGCTTTGGAAGAGATTGGTGACATATGGAATGCTCGACACTAGTATCAACGCAAGCGCATCCGATGATCATGTGATCATCACATTCTGCAAATCCAGAACTTCCCAGGACTACCGTACAGTGTACAGTACGGCACTGTACAGTGTACAGTACGCTGTACTGTACTGTTGTCGTGATTCTGGTGAAGATAGCTACAGTCAGGTCTACAGTACTGTACTGTACTGTACTGTACTTGTTATGCTGTGCTGTACAGTACAATACAAAGTACAGTAGAAAGAAAAGGCTGTTAAACAGCCAACATTGGGATTGTATGGAGCACTGACGTAAAGCAATCGCTGACTACTCGTATACTAGTAATTATGTGGAGGCCGATCACTTTTTGGGGTTATTTCAAGTGTATCCGCATGTCTGTAATATTAATGGCACATTGATGGCCGCTTTGAGTCCCTCTTTCTTTCCTTTTAGTACTGTACAGTAGTCCCTGATCTTACCAAAATACAGTACACTACAGTGGAACACTTGTATCGCGTGCGCATGTTTTATGTTCCATTCCATAAATTAGTACAAATGTACACTAGAGAGTAGAGACCCTTTAATGTACACTTCAATTGTACTGTACACTGCGCAGTATGTTCCAGAAAGTAGGAATTCCGTTCCATTTTCCGTAAACTTTCCGTAAATTGGTGCCACATTTTTGGACATACCTTCGTATTAGTAATACAAAACAGTACAAACGTATGGACTGCATTGATACCAACACATTCAGCTGGTACTGTACTGTACTCGTATAAAATGGACAGTATACTGTGCGTATGACGTAATCATAGAGTAAGAAAAAAAATTCTATGGACGTAATATTTACAGTTAGCAACTTTTGCGGCGATATGACATGACTTCAAAAATAGAACTTTCTTGCTTTTTCTCCTTCGAGTTTGTTGTTTCCAAATAGATTTATTCATATGCTGTATGTTACCGTACATTCATGCGAGAGAGTTCAGGATCTGAAATACCAGACCGCCATCCGGTAAAACGTCAATTATTTGAACTTTTCTCACAGAATCATCCATCATTCTGTGAACGATAACACTACACTGTAGTGTACAGTGTACAGTACTGTCATGGACTACTAAATTGCATCTAGTAGTCCTTGGTACTTTTTGAAGGTACTTATGAAATTTGATATAACGTTAAAATAACATTAACATTAATTATACAATACTGGCTAAGATACTGTACAATGTAGACTTGTACTAGGATTAGTACTGTAGAATGACTTCGTAAGGATCAGTCTTAGATGCGCACGTATTCGAACCTCATATGTACTGTATGCAGAACCTTCGAGAATACTCATTCTATGTATATTTTAATAACTACTAGTAAGTTCTAGAATATTCCATGATAGTACAGTAGAGATTATATATACATGAACGTTGCTGTCATATTTTATTAGTTCGCACTTCAAGTGTCCTTCTATTCTCTACATTTGTTCGAGGACTTATTACAGACGACAGCGGATTAATTTAGCTCGAAGAAAAGAATATTACGGCGATGATACCTGCTGGTCGATATAACAAGAGTGATCCTTCCGGATCTAATCCACCGCCATCAAGTCAAGGCGTTTATAGACATACTAATTCTAAAAATGACGTCAAGTATGTGGGTGAAACAAATAACCTCGCAAGAAGAAAAGGCGAACATGAAAGGTCTGGTAAATTAAAAAATATAGAAAACTTTGAGTACAAACGGACACATGGAAATACATCTACTGAAACAAGAAGAAAAATGGAAACCAAGCTGATACATAAGAATGATCCTCCTAGAAATAAAGAAAAACTGCCAGATAATTGAGAACATTAAATAAATGAAAAACTGTGATATGTGTAGGAACATTGACTACAGTACAAGTAGATAAGGACTATGATAATTATATTATGAAGCAATGTACTGTAGTTGCAGAGTATACGTACTGGAGCCTAACTGCATACAATCTGATTATTTTCGATGTCTCCCCTTCGTTAATTCAATAATCAAAGTTGTATTCCGTTGAAATTCCTGTATAGTATTTATATATATACTCGTAGAAGGATATCTCCTAAGATATACCGGAAAAGTATAGAATATCTAGAGAAATAAGAACCAAATTGGTATTCCTGAGTTATTAGGCTACAACCAAATATAGAGCTCTTATCTAGTTTGGGCCTGATTTAGCTTATACAATTATATGTTTTCAGTTGTACTGTACAGTATAAGACTGTTAAATAGTAAATAGTATTGCTTTTGCTATATAATACAGTACATATACTCTACATTAGTTGTTACATAGCTATCTCGGAATATCGATCTTGATCCTGTATTTTCGCAATAAAACCTTATTCTGAATCATCTGTATGTCGTGTTTGATTGTTATCCTACATAGTCTTGGATCTAATATATGTATATGACCTGGCACATTACAAAAATATCAAAATCAACCTCTAAATCAAAACGTGGTTAGAAAATCATCTTGTTACTATCTCAACAGGGTAGACTTCAACGTGACAGTTTCAGTTGATACTATACACTGTACAGTACTTTTGACGTGCTATTAAAACTTGCTAAATACTCGTATATCTCTAGTTCATGTACAGTATATTCAGTACGTCAGTATGTAGTCTATACTCTATGCTAGCATTTGAACTTCTGCTTTAATTACACGTACTGCTTATTCGGCAGTCGCCACTACTTGATCAAGCACGCACGTCGCACAATAGGCTCTACGGGACGGGTACACTCGTATCTTATCGAAGTAAAATACATTTCAGTGCAATCGTTGGGATAATTTAATACTATTTTACTTAAATATTCGCTGTGATATGTGCAGAACACTGAACATGTAAAGTACACTGGTACAAACTCCCGTCGCTTTGCTGACGGTTTACGATAATGTGCTCATTTAACAGATAGTATTACCATTTGATAGACCTGTCAGAGGTTCAGTAACTTTATACCGTGTACTCGCGCAGACCTGTTGCGTACTGTAGCAGATGTTATCGATGCTGTTGATTGACGGTCCTTGACGTTCACAAACACCATGGACAATTGGAGATGCAAACACCTACAGTACATACTGTACAGTTTAGCTTGCTGTGTACTGTACCGCATTGTACTGTAAGTTTCCTGGGAAACCAGAAACGTCCCTAGTGATGCTGTACCAGTAAAAAGTGAAACGCGAGTTTTAGAGTAGTTCATTGATTCACTACAATGATGCAGGAGGATTGGATACATCAAGAAACTCCTCAATTATTGCTAGCAAGAGGCAAACTAAAAATCAGTGATGGTCATACTATTGATCCGCCTACGATATCTACTAATAACAGACAAATACCTTCGCTAGATTCCTTACCTTTACGGAGTACATTCAATACGAATAAAAATACAAGCGATGTCGACGTTACGGATGTCTCTACTCCACAACGAATGTAAGAGTTGTTGTGATATTGTAGTGAACTATTATTTACAGCGCGAAAATATTAGTAAATATGACCTCCTACCTGCGTGAATATACAGTATGCATATATAGTATTGTTCAGTATTACAGAATGGCGTATTGGAAATTGATCTCTTGTACAGTATAATTCTGTGTTACGCTACACCATTGAGGTACAATTTGAGGAAAATGGCTAATTGAACATAATAATCAAAATCATATTGATAGTAATAAGTCTTGACATATGTAATTTTATTTTAGGTCCTACAAGTTACATTATAGCAGTATCTTTTCTAAGTAATGCTCTCTTTATTTATATCAGAAACTATTTTATTGCGTATGCCTGTATATTGTATGCGTATAACAATCACGAGCTGCAGTTAACGCAGGAGCTAATAACTTGATCCATGAACTTTTAGAAAATTAGTGTATCAGCAATTAGAACCCGATGTTAGTGCGAAACGATCAGAAAAATACTTTGTTAATTTGATTCAATGCTACAATTTCGTGTTTTATGATCTATCTCACAGCTTCACCAGTGATACTTATAGCATAATTCATGAGCAAATCACAAAGGAAGAGGTAAGCTTTTTTATACTTAAAACTATGCATTTTGTTGATATGCAATGACTGAGATGATTTCATGAATGAGGGCTGCTTTACTGCTTAAATGTGATTTAACTAGAAACAGATAACAAGTAGCTTAATTTTTTCGTTATGTCCTATTATTGAGTAGATAACTAGCGATACCGTAGAGGAGATTGCCGATAAAATAATTGATGAAGTTATTAACGAAGTTATCATGCTGGATTGCAGCCATGTTATTGCAGATGAGCTAAAGCTTACGAGAAAAGAAAGAGATACGGTAAAACTATTTTACTTAATGTAAATAGCTAAAACATCATTAACACATCAATATAGGGTTAATGTAAGCATTGTAAGGTACTATGGCATGTAGAAATCACGTACTATAAAAGTCCATTTTAATTATACGCCTAAGGAATAATCTAGTGTGTAACACACGAGAAGGTGCAGTAAAATTATTTTTTTGTGCAATGATAGGTTTTGTACCAAACGCAAGAAAGGTTAGCAGATCATGTTATGTTGGATGTTTTATTGGATCAAATGTTTAGCTGTAGTGGTAAAGATATAGTATTTAGGCTAGCGTCTGAAAGGGTTATTGAAGGTGAGAAGTTGATATATTAGATTCAATAACCTTATAACCGGGTTTAGTTAAAAGTGGTAGTGGTTATCTCTAAATTTGAAGAATATGAATTTGACATTTCTGTTAAGAAGCTATCATAATTTCAACTGCATCTTCTTCTACTGTCTGCTAAAATGATTAATCTTGTACTTTGATTATCGTTTCGTATATCTGCAGATATTATGCTAAGCGTATTATTATATCAACATAACGCAATTGAAGATAGCTGTGAACCGACTAAAAGCAATAGCATTATGTACGGATTACTTAAAGATGCAGCACAAGAAATAGTAAGGACGACTATGATTAAAAAATACCTATGTAGTCACAGTAATAAATTAGACTGATTGTGTATCACTATTGTTATGTGCTGACTAACCCCACTTGATTACTGATTTTTTATAGCTGAAAAAGACTCTAATAGAATTACTTAGTGCTCACATGAAGGAAGATATGAAAATGCGAATGATAGAAGAATCTGAAGAACAATTTAAAAATTATTTGAGTAGCTTATCTGCTTCTCAATAGATTGAATAATTTGTTGTTCAGAAATATTTATTCTAATAATTAAATTTTTGAAACGAATTTTACATTGCTTTAAAATCGTTTATTAAAAGAGTAATATACCTTGAGTTAATATTGCTACCATATGAATTATTGCGATTTAGTTGTCATAGTTATTATTCAATATACTTGCTTGTATTAGTTTAAGTGTCAAATGTATTAGCATTGATTGATTGATGATGTATTCTATTTTATGCAATTCATATGAACTACTGACTGTTTGTGTAAATATCGGAAACTTAATATACCATGGAGCAATAAGGTTCCTAATAACTGTAATACGTATATACCGTACTCTTGTATACTACTCATTAAAAGAGGCTAAATGGATAATTTATTTATCTTCGTCTGGAATTTGATTTCTTAAATTCTTACACTTTGAAAAGTGACATAAAATTGGAGTTATAGACTATAAGAGTGATGTATCATTGTTGAAGTCTTTTACGCTGAGTATATAAGATATCGATATCAACATGGTTGAGCCTGCTGTGTATGTTGAACATACTCTTAATAGAGATACCAACTTTGTCAATCCTATACAGTATTTCAGTTAGACTCTACTGTAAATTGTACTCTAGGGGGTACTATAACTGACTTTAAAAGCATCAATATCGCTGATTTATAATTAATTACATAATAGAATTAACTGTTCTACGTTTCCGTTATTAATATTTTAGTGCACGTTTAATATACGTATGTACAGATGGTACAGTGCATTTGAAGGAACTTAGTTGTGAATATAGAATCTCTATCTTGTTAGTGCAACCTATTGCATAATTATAAATAATGGTTGCGAAATGTACTTTATTGATAATTTGAATCTCCATAATATGACTGGTTAAACGCTTGCCCGACACTGGTTAATACTCGTAACTCTGGTACTCATCTTCCTTCTTATTACGTCATTGTACGTGTACGATCAATTTTATGTTGAATTTTAAATCCCTTTCCTGTTTCATTGATTTATTTACTTTGGACATACATAGTATGCCTAGTGAATAAAACGAATTTATTTCATGTTCAATTTTAAATCTTTTTCCTGTTTTATTGATTTATTTATTTTTGGCATACATAGTATGCCAAGTGAATAAAATGAATTCATTTCATGTTCAATTTTAAATCCTTTTCCTGTTTCATTGATTTATTTATTTTTGGCATACATAGTATGCCAAGTGAATAAAATGATTTCATCTTATGGTCAATTTTAAATCCTTTTCCTGTTTCATTGATTTATTTATTTTTGGCATACATAGTATGCCAAGTGAATAAAATGAATTCATTTCATGTTCAATTTTAAATCCTTTTCCTGTTTCATTGATTTATTTACATTTGGCATGCATTTATTTTATTCATTTCTGTGGGTGTACTAAGCGATATTTATATGGTTGGAAAATTGCTGCAATCATCGCAAACAAACATGGCATGGCCCACAACCGGATCGCATCTGAATCGATACGGAAGTGTGCTCATTCTTCACTCGTTAACTCATTGACCGTCATTTGTCTTGCGACGTACGACGCATTGTACTGTTATGTCAACATACAGTGTGTATCAAAGTATTTTGTCACTTTGAAAAGCATCAACCAGTAATCTTAATAACCAAATGCTGATTAATACTGGATTAAGAGTTGTTACATTCCATAGCATTTGAGTTACATTTTAACTTGACATCTAAATTTTTCCTTTACACAGTATGGTTTAATCATAAAATCAAATTAAACGCGAAATTTTCTACAGTACCAAGTAAAGACACTCGAGATGTTTTGCGCCAACACTCACTTTACTGATATCATTCATAAATGGGGATATACAGTAACGGTCAGTGATACTTTCATTATTTATGGACTTAAAAACAAGTTTAACTTGCTAACTTTACCAGATTCAAATCTTTCAGAATCTCTCCATCAACCAAATATATCATTCTATTATAGCTTTACTGTATTTTTAAAGAAAAATATTGCCCGAAAGTGACATAATGGAATGGTACACGGTACATGTACAGTACTGTATGAACTACTGTACTGTACAGTGTACAGTACAGCAGTATGGAGTCATCAACACACTACGGTCACTCACCCTCAGTATCGTGTTGCACGGTAGTTACAGTTCCGTATGCGACGACAGTATGCTCCAGCTGACGCGTATTAAACAACCTACAGTACATCTCGGACTCAAGAGATCGAGTCATGCATAAGTTCACAGCACGATCCAGACTGGGATAGGCTACGGCGTAAAGATAACTGTACAGTGTACAGTATAAGAAAAAACTGATATCTCAACGGGCTGGAGACACGACCCTGTACGTCACCTTGTAAAGGAGATAAAACAACGGTTCAGTCATCGAGACGTCAATGATTCTACGATACGGTACGATACAGTACCATACAGTGGACGACGGTTCGGTCTCTATATTATTTTCACTGAGAATCCACACCCGACGTACGTATGGTATGGAAATTTCACTTCACTTGCTGGTATTTTACGCTCTCTGCACCTTCCTACCTCCCATTAATAACTAACTGTACGCCAGTGATTCCGAGCTTTGAAAGATCAATTTTTTCAAAGACAGCAATTCCAATTTTTTTTCATTCCTTCTTTGATTTTAGAGCTTTTAATGAAGGTATTTGTTTTTACTTGTTGTAACTTGGGTTGATTAAGTGACGTTGAATATTTTATTTTACATCAATTGGCTGACATGGTCGTAGCAATTTCCTCCATCTTTCTTACATGTCGTGCAATTTTTCAATGTACAGTGACAGAAAATTGAAGGAAGGCTTAATTCAATACAGTATTATCATTTTATGGTCGGCTCATTGAAATTGTGTTTATTCGTTGAATTGGTTCAATAAACGTCTGGACTAGTTTAAAGCGTTTGATAGTTATTCAACAAAAGCAAATTATTGTATAATTGAAGTATCAATCGTTGTTAACTACAGTACAACCTGTGTTCATCAATTAGAATTGTACGGATTGCAAGTCGAGAGACAGAGATAGACGTACTTGATGTAAGCATACTTGGCCTACTGATTATGTCTTCATTGCTTAAAGCTGTTACTGAATTTCAAGGTGAACATGAAGGTGATCTGCCATTTAAATGTGGTGATTTGATATGTATACTAGAAGAGGTAGATAGTAATTGGTGGAAAGGCAAATTAGGTGAAAACATTGGAATTTTCCCTGTTAGTTTCACTCGAGAAATATCCTCCCAATTTATTGCTACTGATGATTTCCGTGGCGATGTTGGTGGCGATTTACCCTTCACACGAGGGGATGTCATTACTGTTACGGAACAGATCGACGAGAATTGGTATCGAGGCGAAATGGATGGACGTCATGGTATATTTCCTTCATCGTTTGTAGCTGAAAGCTTTCAACAACCTACTGCTACAACTGATTACCATGACGATTCTTACAATAATAACGATTACACTATCACACCTTCAACACCGACTATATCTAAGGTGGACAATAATGATGACACCAATGTACAAACCAAAGACTCCAGCTTACCACATGCCACAGAATCGACTAGTAGTCCTCAATTAAAAGTCAAGAAACCTCCTATTTCACCCAAACCCAAGATCGATCCCATCCTATTGCAAAATAAACGTTTAAATAAATCCTACAGTGAAAGTAGAGTCAAAAAGCAATTCGCTCCTCCTGTACCGACACCTCATCAACAACTAGCATCAACTACATCCGTTATTACGGAGGGCTCTACGAGCATATCGATCCAGTCTTCTGCAACTGCATCAACACTAAATACTGAAAGCACTAATAAAGTTAAGCGACATGCACCACCTATTCCTGAACCAAGGAGTAAATCAAGTAGTGTAATTGGTCTTTCAGGAACATTGTATGAAGACGGTAAACCTCGTACTCCACCACCTCTGAAACCAAAACCAAAGATTACATCTTCTCAGTTACTCAAACTAGATTCAAAAGTGTCCAAATCTCAATCATTCAATCATGGCATTAAGCAAGATAATCAAAATTTAAGTACTAATCTTAGTGAAGACAATGATACGGTTGCAACCAATTTACAAACCCATCAAGACAGCAGTCCAGCAAATTCTAGGGTGCCGACACAAAGCTCTTCACAAAATATCCTGTCTAAATCAGATCATGATGACCATCAAAATGTAGATCGGAAGAGCTCAGAATCTGAAGCTCGTGCAAATGATATTAACACTACTAAAGAAGGATCTGATAGCTTAGCTTCTTTATGGCAAAGTTGGGAAAGTGGTAACATTGGTGCAAGTAAACCTAAAAAGAAGGAAAGGGTTCCTATGATTCAAGCTGAAAGATTTAGATCACATACCATTGCAACAACTTCTATTGCTGAAGTTGATCCTGCAGGTAAAATCGATATTATAAGTTCTGGTCTTTCCATGAACACCACGTTGTCAGCATCATCCGCAGCTAGGAGTGCTTTCAGTCGTTCGAGCCAGGCTTCTATAATGGGTTCCAGAAATTCTACTGTAGCTAGTAACCAACAATTGGAAACTATTGTGGATAGTGATAACGAGTCTTTGCAAGGTACGATCCTTTTTAATACATGATTCTTATATGTCTTTGACGAATAAAGAACAATAAATTAATCAGTGGCTTATTCTTTGCATATTTTTTTGACAGTTGGCAAAGTCCTTGAGGAAATCCCTGAGGAAATTTCGTCTGAAAAATATACCGAGGACAATGCTAAGGTGTCCTCGGATTCGGCTTATTTCGTACCTTCTGTTGACAATTCCAACATGACTGTTGCACATACCACAGATGTAAAATCTACTTCTCATATGAAAACGGATAATGAAGATCATGTATATGAAAGCTTCGACATGGATTACGGCAATAACGATAGCTCCGATGATTCCTTTGTTGATGCATATGATTTTATTTATAACTCTCATGAAGAGATCAAATCTGACAGTTTTGAGAATATTTATGAAGATGTAAATATAGAATCCATAATGGATGGTAAGCTTTCTATATGGTTTACGGTGAAATTGGCTACTAAATCCAGATTAAACACTTACTCTTGACACTATAATCATTCCTAATATTATAGATAGCAATGCAGAAGAAGAAACAGAATGCGAAACTATCGATAGTGTTTTAGATAAAATAAGTCACCTAGAAAAGGAGTACGATGTACGTAACTTAGAGATGAAATTCAAATTATTGTTGCGGTATCATTCTTATTAATTATGATAGGAGCCTACTTTCATTTATTATCGTGGAACTTTGTTGCCGATCCCCATAACTTAAGCACTATTTTAATCCCTTCCATTAGATTACAAATGAAAAATATGAACAACTCTGTAGCATATGTCAGGATGGTGATAACTCAGATGCTACTGCAATCGAAGTTCGGAATACCTATGATCAATTGACAGATTTATATAACAAACTTGGAGAGCAACATGGTAATGCTCATGGCTTTCTATGGATATCAAAATCGAATAATACTTACGTTTAAACTGTACTTATCATTATATTTGTAGAGAAACTAGATAAGTTAAAGAAAGAAGAAGCTGAACTTAGGGAAGCGAAATTAAAGAAGCATGGAAAAGTCGTTGATGAACTAATATCTACTGAAGAATCATTTCTCCGTGACATAAAAATATTGCTGAATGAAGTATTTGAGCCATTGAAGGCAAAATCTCTAAAAGAAGTTAATTATGTGGTGTTATTTAACAATCTTGACGACGTAATCGAGTTTGCAGAAGAATTATTCGCCGGGCTTAAAGATGCGCAAGCTTCTGCCAATATCGATAATAATATAGGTAAAATAAAACGCTGTAATTAATTTTCGCTGCTGTTATGCCAGTACTACAACTGTTTTCACTGTGGATATTTTTTTACTTTCAGCGCATTGCTTTATTGCACATGCTGAGAGAATGGGAGATGTTTATTCGCGGTACTGCAAAAATTACCCTGATTCTATTGGTATTTTAGAAAAAGTAAGTAAACTTCAACTATATAAAATCGTTTTAGGAATTATCTAACTGATTGATGATTTTACAGTATATGGAGGATGAAGATTTATCGAAACATTTCGATGAATTATTGGATAATGCAAGGTATTATACAGTTGTGCGTATCATGATTTATATTAACTAACTTAATTAGTATGTACGCTGATGCGTCTTATGTAATATTAATACTTAGGCAATACGTAAACTGTCTGAGCTTGGAATCGTTATTGATAAAACCTGTTCAAAGAGTGTTAAAATATCCTCTCTTGGTTGGCGAGCTGATTCAAGTAATGAAATATTTCAATTGTCATATTTCATATTTATCATAAACATAGAATTAGTTGATTAAATGTATAAATTCGCCTTATTTATGCTTATGTATTACAAATACCGTGTATTTTGTAGACGTTGCCTGAAAATGAAGGTGCAGATAAAGAAGTTTTGGGAATTTCCCTGCAAACTATTAAATCAGTGGCTAAGAAAATTAACGAGAAGAAAAGGCAGAAGGAATTAGGTTGCTTGTAGTTATAAAACTACGCGTGATAAAGGTAACTTTGGGGTACTTATTTTACTGTTGATATTATTATTTATAGTTCAAAAGTATCAGAGTGGAACTGGGATTGAATACGGTTCATATAGCAAACTTCCGCATTCTATAAGGAAGAAAGCTGTTCGTGTTGGAATGAGAATGATCCAGAAAACTGGACTTGTTTATCAGGTAAGATCCATTTTGTAGCATACTATACTGCAATAACAAAGTCAGTAAAGCTTTATTAGCACATAGCATTTTAGAAGTAACGGGAGATATGTTAAACGCCATACGATTGACGTTTAGGCCCACCTTGCAGGGTCTATTATGTTACCCTTTAATCTTAGACGACCGTTGCACTGAAAAAGTAACAAATTTAAATTTACTATGATTAGACCAATGATGGTGTGTATAATGAAGAAGTTAGAATACTCAAAGAATTGGAAAATTATATAAGAAGATTTGTGCGATCTATTAAAAGTTATCTGTCGCGAATGAAGGTAATTCATCGTTAAAGAAAAAGTATTGCCAATCTATCAAGAATCATTTACCTTTAATCATTGCGCAATGTTGTAGGAAAGCTCTGAAGCTTGCAATTCATTTTGTAAGACTATAAGCAACTTATATGAAGGTGATATTGAATCATCCTTATATAAGCAGCTAATAGCCGCTTTAAAAGAATTCTCTGATGTGCTATCCCCAGAGAATGTAAGTGGATCTTTTAGAATTGTAATAAAATTGGTCTATATTTACTGAAACTAAAATGCAGTTATTTCTGTATTCTATTAATAAGGTTTCATATATAAAAAAAAGAGTCATTCATACCTTAAACGAAATATTGGCTCAGTTTAGCAATCCGCAGAAATTGATTAAGAAATGCGCTGATAAAAAGTTAGATTTTGACAATCTTTTACCGAAAATAGAAAAGACTAAGGATGCTGATAAGCTGAAAACGGTACGTCTATGTTCTAGTTACAAAAATCTTAAAGAATTTTCAACACTTCAGAAATTCATTCCTAATTAAGAAATTACTATAATAAATGATCAGATCAAAGCCCAACTCGAAACAGCAGAAGCCGATTATAACGCTCTCAAATCTCACCTACTGGAAGAATTACCCCGTTTTACTAGCAAGGTCGTCGAAGCTGTTAATATAGCTGTTGCATGCTATATATGGTCTAATAAACAATTAGCAAAAAAGATGAAGGAATTGCATGAAATGGTCCTAGCATTGGTTAGAGAAAATATAGTTGATTCGTTGATTCTGGAAATTATATATTAGTCGCATTTGTACTTACGTCATGTCTTTCTTATTTCTCTAGCCTTCGTTTGGTGGTAGTGATCAGATTGTAAATGAGTATGTGTATAGGGCAACTCCAACAATTGAACGTTTGAGTTATTTAAGCTTCGTACCTGGTAGTTTTGTTCCCACTCTATCTCGTAGTTATCTGACGAATACTAAAGTAGCGAACTCCAGGGTAAATATTAAAATAGATTACCGTAACGTTTCTTTCTTTTCAAGATCCTAAAACTATTTTTAATATTTCTATATATGAAGAAATACGTAAGAAGATCGCAAACCTTTTCTTGATGACTAAGTCGTCTAGGATTCAGGTGGCAATTTATTCATTACTTTGGAATACAATTTGTTATTTGATAACGATGTTGACTGTATATCTATAAAAGCATAAGTCTAACAATTTTGCTTTGAAATAAAATTAATAATGAGCAATGTTGATTTTACAAGCCATAGCTTTGATGAAAACGCATTATTTTCCAATTAATTATCTATCGCTAAGCTTGAAGCGTTAAAGTTTGCTTTGATAATAGGAGGACTATGACTATATCCATTTTATCATATTTTTCAATTAATTTGATATTTATTTTGTTATTACCATATTAGATATCATTAGTATATCGCTTTTGAATGAAGTATTATCTGTAAACTTCGTTTTGTATACTTTAT
Source organism: Trichoplax adhaerens (assembly GCF_000150275.1). Taxonomy (NCBI): domain Eukaryota; kingdom Metazoa; phylum Placozoa; class Uniplacotomia; order Trichoplacea; family Trichoplacidae; genus Trichoplax; species Trichoplax adhaerens. The sequence continues at coordinate 4,011,010 of NW_002060943.1, read as the reverse complement.
CTTTGATATACAGTATTGATCTATAACTTAAATTGCTATACAGTATATATACATATTTTATCCTCGTTAAACATTACTTAGGCTTAGATAACTATAAGTGTATGGCTTCGCAAGACAAGTGATCATATTCCAATAAGTTAGGAATGTAAACGATATCATCAATTGGATATACTCTATTGGAAAATATCACAGGCTATAAGTATAATAGTTAGCTTTTTAAAAAACATATCTATCCGTACGATATGATCTTTTAACCGGGTTATATTTTTTTAACCGATGTTTGCAACGTTTTTGTGACATCATATTATTATATTCTATACATTAGATATGTCATGAACAAGGACAGCGCATAAATTCTTATTTTATTAAGCATATCTATTGCATTATGAGAGTATAGCTATGACTATTCGTATTACTAACGTGTACATAACTATTCGTACTGATTGCTATCTATAATAGATAACGGTATGATTTATCAATTCCGGATATATGGTACTACTACACCAATCCGAGATGCAAAAGAATTTTCATTTATGTAGAACAACTGCGCTTAAAAATATCAGATATATACGCGTATATTATAATTCATAAATATCATTTTATAGCATATGTTATGTCTATTTCTTATTAAACTTATTTATGATACAATTTTTAAAATTATAAAGCTTACAACGTTAATGATAAGCATTGTTGTTGTATAATACTTCGACTCTTCAAAATAGCTGAAGTAGATCAAATCTAATAACGAATTATTTCTTAAATAGTATTGACTGATATAGTAAACTTAAGTATATAATTATAAGATTACTGCATGTGTTTTAGTAGAGAGAGCAGATGTGCGATGTATTTCGGATTTCTCTCAACCTGCAAGAGGTACTAATAACTTTTAAAGAACGATTGATAGCAGTAGACGACAAAGTGTTATTTCCTAATTATACTTAAATGGTATTTAATGCGATTGAGTCATATAATCTCATCGGATATTTATACTTGTATAATACAGCAATTTAACACCTGGAGACATGATCTATGCGACTTATAGTATTACCGATTTGATAATAATTATAATAAGTATTACTAGTAACTTCCCCACCAGTGATGAAGACTTTAATCACGATAATAATTTAGCTAGTAATGTTCCTCAGTTAAGTGTCTGACTAAAGGGTAAATATTCATCATATAAATAGATAACGAATTTAAAATTGCAGTCATACTTAAGGTCTTTGAGTTTCTGGAAAGCTTTAAATATGTTATCAAAGAATAGTGGTAATTTGCATCAGCTTTATAGTAATTTACTGCTGAATCTTTAAATTATTTGCCATATCGTTCATTCCAATTTAACTTTTTTAAACAGCTCAATAAAGTTGAGCATGTACTGTAGTTAGTTAAATCGACACAACAGCAAATAGTTATGATTGCGAAGTATCGCATTAAGCTCTAGATGGTAATAAATAACGTACAGGAAATTCAAGTCGTCTGCGTGCGTATCATGTCACTTATCGATATTAGCTAATACTTACGTCAACAGGCGTTGATACCAGAATAATTGCCGTATGAAGTCGTTGTTACTTTAACACAATGCTTGAACAGATACCATATATTTTTTTTATACTGGTAATGCATATACAAAAGGATATTTATTAGCTTCTAATTCTTGATAGACAGGCGCTTATTAGGAGCAATACAATCATTCATCATAGCAATTGTTTTACAAGCCATTACAAGAAATTATAATTTAGCCTAAACTGATGCACTTCGAAACGACAAACTATAAATTATATCATCATTGATAGAAAAGAACAGGAAATCGATATACATTCTCGAAATTTTTGCAATTAGTATTGAGTGATGTATTTATTATTGTTCTATATAAATACGCATCAATTTCGTATTGATTAACTTTGAACGAATATATTCCTGACTTGCATATCATAATCCGGCCTATCCTCTAAAATCGATACCTTAAAGTCAAATTACGAGTACTGTAGATTGATATTATGATGAAACTGTGTTTCAGCATTGTATACGGAATATGACCTGTATTGACGTTACCCTGTTGTAGTACAAAATAAACTATTGCATGGCTACAAATAATAGGAATATAAAATGTAACAACTGATCTATGCTGAACAATTATCATCGAGGGCTATAATACATGATAGCGATATTATTATCACCAAAAGTCACAAGGCTAAACGCAGATATATTTTCTAGTGCTTTATCGGAAATCGCTAACATAATTTAAGGAGCTAAAATTGCAATCAAAACAATAAGAAACAGAAATACATAGAGTTGGTTAGCGAAATCAATTGATAGTGTCCCTACAGTACAACTTAAATAGAGATTGATCCTTCACGAAATTTAGTACGACCAACAAGGACATTCAAAACAGCCGGTTTTCCTTCCTTAGCAGCAGCCTGAGCTTGCTTGATTATAGAAATGGCTTCATCGCCATTAGAACTATCAATTCTAAATCCAACGCCTCCGTAGCCCTTTGCTATCGTATGATAATCCGAAAACTGAAAGATTTGCATAGGATATCGTTAGTAAATAAAATGTAAACTGAATCATACGCTACTGTGATGTAATATACGATGCGATTATTACTGAAAACTTACAAGCAAGTCGCACGCAACACCACTACCAAGTAGTGGTACTTGGTCTCTCTTGATTTGTGACCAGGCTGCATCATTGCCGATGATTGCTAACACAGGGGCCTAGTCATTTCAACGTTACTTAAGTCTTTGCGATATTGTAAACTAGGTTGTAAGTATAAAGTTTTTTATTCAGGATATCATCTTCTTACCTTATGTCTATAACAAGTATCGAACTCTGCAATACTATAAGCTGAAGAGCCATCACCATATATTATCCAAACTTCTGCATCAGGTCGACAAAGCTTAGCTCCCAACGCGAAACCGCCACCGACGCCTAAGGTACCGAATGGGCCGGGATCTAACCATGTTAGAGGTCCACGAGGTCTTTAAATAAACGAACAAACATTAAGCGAACTCATTCAATCGCGTGATTGATGATAAAAAAATTGTGCGTTAAAAAATTACCGTAACACATATGCAGCAGTACCAACAAAGTCGCCTCCATCAGCAACTAATATGCTATTATCATCTAAGCACTCTTCTAATTGGTATAGGACTTTTATAGGATTCAGGTGTTGAGTAGTTGGTTGTTTTGCCATTTCTAAGTTTTTGTTTTCTTTTTCTGCATCACGTTGCCTCAGGGTTTCAAGCCAATCCGATGGACATTTATAACCTTTCAAGCGATCACATAATTTCAAGACAAAGGTACCAACATCACCTATTGCAAATAATATTTATAGCGGTTATTCAATCAACTGATGTTACCCAATATAACATACGTCATATTAGTAATCCGTTTAGGGCTGACCTTCTATACCCACAGTAGGTGACCAAAACGCAGGCGAATTCTTTTAGAGCAAAATCAATAATAGTTAATTAGTATTATTTTTCCATATTAATTTGGGACTAATAACAATAAGCGAGTTTAATACCAAGTAAAGGAGTTCTATGTTACGATTGACAGCTATTATCTTGGATTTTTTATTAAGTATTCTACCATAATTTAATCGAAAGTCACATACAGCTCCTATTTTTTGAAAAGATAAAATGCACATAGTAAAGCAACTATATTTGGGGGTCTTTAGTATGAATATGTTGCTATCTATCATATCTTGGTGGTGATTATACTGCATAATTATTGAAGAGTATTGTCGTCATCTATGGTGACTATAATACATTTCTTAGGGAAATTACCAGCTAAAATAACAACATCCGCTTCATGAACAGCTTGACGTCTCTGCTGTCGTATATGAATGGGATTTTTTCGTCCTAATAAGCCGCGAGACATACCGCCAAGAAAGCAAGGGATCCCCAATGACTATTTGAAAGGACAACGCAAATGCTTTACTTTACATGATTAATTAGTAAAATATTGTATGAATATAGTTAGCAGTGATTACAATGTCGTTAGAATAATTACTTCTAGAGCGGTTTTAACATCATTCGCGGGAACTGGAGGTAAAGTTGTTTGACTACCTAATAATATGACCGGTTTCTTTGCGCGAGACACAATCTCTACTGCTGATTGTACTAAAGAAAACATGAACCAAATATTAGGCAAATATTACAAGGTTAGATATATTCCGCTTGTTAGTAAGAATGATCGCTTCGTATTATATTCAAATCAATACTTTGACGGTTGGAAGGCATTGTAATCTTTGGAGGAATGGGTTCGCAGTTTCGTTGAGTAAAGGCCCCAGCGAATAAACCATTTACATGGTTTAAAAGATACCTATATAGTTTAATTATTACATGATTACTTTTTATGCATATGTTTCGTTATTATCAAATGCAGGTAAATTTGAATCTGACCAACGAAGTAATCTCGCAAGCAATCCGTTATCCGAACTCTACAATATTGGATAAATGAGAAAAATTTTTGTTAACTTTCTCAAATATCTACTACATTTATAGTTGACAAGATAAAAGTTTGTAATGCAAAATAAATCAATGCGTTAACCTTTCCAACAAACTCAGTCGATACCGACGGATAGGAGTATAAAATATCAATCGGTAATTCTACGAAGACGGGGCCTTCAGAAGAGAAATTAATTGCATTTAACGACACACGATTGAGAATATAAAAATAGTGCTAGTTGTATTCTGATCAGTAACCAATTTATGAGTTCATTTTGTACATGAGATTTGTACCTGGTATTCCTGAGGCAGCTTCATAAATTGCACGCCTAAGCGTTGGTACTATTTCACGAACTCTTTACAGTAAATACAAATACAACGTTAGAATTTTGCTTTTGTACAACTTTTAACATTGTTATGCATGTCATTAATTCCCAAGATGACGATTAAATTGTTAATACTTTTCTACGGTAGCAGTATATTTGCAGAGAGGCTTAAACAAGGACATTTGATCAATATCTTGTAGAGATCCACGACCCTATTGTGTGTAATGGGTTGATAAAGTTAGTATCGTCTTGCTACGCAATCTACAACAGCACACCTACATAGCGTTAACTTTTTGCAAACAGATAACGATGATACTTTTGTGTGCTACCTTAAGTAACGTCGCTGCGGCACCTCCTATGAGTAAAACAGGGGATTCTGCCATTTGAGCATTTTTTATAGCAGTAATAGTATTTGTGACACCTATAGCGATTGCAAAATAGATACAAAATGAAATATTTGTATTGGCCAGATAATTAGGGTTCTTATTCATACATTATCGTAGCTCTAACCAACTCCTGTTTGACAAACCTGGTCCAGCAGTTACAATTCCAACACCAACTACACCTGACATTCTTGCAACGGCATCAGCAGCATAGATTGTCGTAACCTGTGACATCATGATGAGAGTTATACGCGTACAGTATGTTAAAATTAATTAACATGGCATTTTTAAGATATTGGTGAGATTGTAAAATTATAAAACGATACAAACGCTATTTACTTTAATTCCATAGTAAAGCTAACCTCATGGCGGACATCGATCACTCTTATCCCTAGACGTTCACAAGCTACAAGAACGGGTGAAATATGGCCACCACATAGCGTAAATACGAACTTGATATCATGTGCCTTATGAAGAATCATTGAAATAGGTGTCGGTTATGAAATATATCCTTAGTTAGTCTTTAAAGTGCAACGGCGCGTGAGTAGTAACAACGATTTGTATAAGCTTTTATTTATAAAATCATATAAAGCTTTCATGCTGCGTGAATTAATCTACAGTAAGTAATACTTGTATTGGGTTTTATCGCTGCTAACGCTAAATTTAAAACAATATATTAAAATAGTGATAGTAAGCGATAAAACTAGTTGTAAAGAATTAGATGGACAATTTATTGATTTCTCTCACTGAAATACTGTAGGAAAGGATACGCCATATTACTGTAGTATCTACTTGTAATTTTCATTAATCCATTCTTATGTGTACGTTCCTTAATATTATTGCAATTACAATTACTTGCGAATTTGCTATAATGTCAAAGTAAAAATTGCTACAGGATTACACATTATCCAGTGTCATGAGGTTTATCATCGATATCCTCCTACATGATCGTTTCTTCTATGCAAGCAAGTACAACAGATTAGAAGTATCTCAAGTACATGCAGAACATTAGGTTATGTACTGCTTGCTTTGATATCAAAGGAAGAATTGTAATTCAAGTACTCGTCACTAACGAGATTACATAATGCGTTATAACATCTGTTTGATTTAATTATATTTATTTGTTCTATTTAATTCAAAAGGCAATCTCAAGGGCGCATTTATATAGTTTAACGTACCTTTAACACTTCTCCAACCAATTCACCACCATTGCGAGTGCATTTTTTATCAACCTAGACGTAACACCATATTAGAAAGTTAACATGGGCTGTAAAGTAATTCATTATAGGCAATGCAGAAATTAAAATTCAGTTTTGCCATTTCTTAAAATAAAACGGAGAGAGTTGAGTTAATCTGCGTGCGTTGGTGCAGGACATACTCGTAAGTAGTATACATCAATATATTGCACAGTTAATTACAGCTTGATTATATTAGTCAAGTGTAGTAATCATTGCGCAACTTAAAATTGCAATTGTTTGCTATTATTTTCAATCGTATAGTACGCTGAGTCTGTCACTACCATGGCCATCAAGGATGCAATGATGCTTCTAAATAAGTTAATTTATTGTGATATGAAGAAATGTTGAAGGGACAGCACAGTACATAGTGATGTTATATATTACAGGACGTAGCTTGCAAAATAGTAGAATCGCGCGAAAGGAAAGATTTGAAATATGAAATTGGTCAACAGCTTTGATGAATTATGGAAATCAATCTCCATAGGCATATTCCACATAACCGGAGGTAGGAGTGAGTGTACAACACTTTTAAACTTCTGATTTGTTAGGTTACATTCCTGATTGATGTATCCGGCACCATATCCAGCGGCACTACGTATAGCAACCACAGCGACGGACTACTCCAATTTTTGACGTTCAAAATTTAGTAGTCCATGCTATAGTACACAAGCACTCTTGCATACAGTCTCCCATATCAAGATTTTTTCCCCAACCCTTACGGTAATAATCAATAATCCTAATCCTAACCCTAGCCCTAATAATGTTATGTAGAAATTTTATTTCACTCCTTTAACAGTAGTGTGCATTATTTATTGATATTATTCGTATTTAGAGACCCTCTATCAAAAGATCGGGTCTGTCATATACAGTACAGCATGGAATATAAGCTCAATTCTATTAGGCCCTAGCTTAGAATATTATCGGATATTGTACAACACTAATTAGATTATGGTATAAGAATGAGGATATGAATCATGGCAATTTCCAATGCCATAGAACATCAAAAATGGATCGAAAAACAAGTGAAAATGCTGAATGGGTTGAATTATCAACAACACTAAAAAACAACATGTAAGCCCCCAAAATTGGGGGATCGAAGTAAGGAGCAGGGGCAACTAAAAGGACAAAGTTCAGTTAAAATTTCTGTTGCAAGAGTTGATATATTACTGTATAGTGGAAGAGCATTTATTCAATTTAGAAATACCAGGTAGGGAGATGTAGCTGTAGACTACCGATGCATTATCGATTGTACCCGTCTTATTTATACTATCGTTGCAAGCCATGATTTATACTAGGAAATAGAATAGGCCTAGCAAGAGTATGAAGGAATACAATATTAAAATAAACATTTGTCAAAACAGCTTGTTATTGCGTCAATACGATCAGCAGATGCAAAATGAAATTGTATGACGATGATGGATAGAAATGCGGCTTTTTGTGTATCGTTGGAGCTATGTAAGCCTTTCTGTTCGAACGTACAGTCGTGAAATAACGATTTCATTCCCACTATCGGGGTAAAATTCTACTTGTGATGCTAATAAAAATGAGTTGGAAACGGCAGGATATCCACCCATTCCAAACATCGATCCATTCTGTTTATTGTATGAGCGGCACTACTATCCAGTTGCAATCAATCATGCATGACACGATTTTGGACGCTCCATCGTCGAATAGCCGCGTTTGAAAATTGATTTACTATCTTTACGTATGCTATGGTCTCCATTATACATTAGGGGATTGGGAATTTGATCATTTGCTAATGCAATGATGACCACCAAGGCAAAGGAATCGCATCAAAATGGATAGTGTCGCGACTTCCAATAGCGAATATGTGCTTCATTATATCAATGAAGCAATGAATGACTTGAAGCGCTTGTCTACGCCGTGATGACCGGATAAATGAAAAAGTTGCTAGATCATTTGAGCTCATGGCTTTATCATCGTCTCCCTATCGACCTTAACAGCTTTGTTGCTAATGGATAGGATGTAAGAAAAGTCTAGCAAAAGGAAAAGATTGAACTAGAAAGAAAGAAAATGATACGATCGAGCGCATTGGTTGGTGTTGGTAGTAAGCTAGTCGGCTAGAATACGAGTTGTACTACAGTACTCTCGGATGCTTTCTTTGCTTCTATCCGTGTTGGATAGTACTAGTAGGTCCTATGAAATGGCAACATCATCCCGTCTGTGGTAGAGATTGGAAAATAGGTGGAAATAGCAATCCTCTCCATGCAAATTATCATGGAATCGTTGTCAAAACATCGACAAGAGTCCTAAAGCCAGCCAAAGGTATATACAGTATGATATACTCCATATCGTGCATCCTGGCGAGCATCATCTCCTACAAATGGCGTTGAACAATCGAGCATCGCATCAACCGATCGTATCCTTTTAACCTACTGCTATAAACATGATGTCCATTAGGGATTGTCTGCCATTTTGCAGTCTATGTTATTTGTAGAGCAAAGATGGAGAAGATGGAAAGAAATGCTAGCATGAAACGACTCCATTGCTAGCCAATGGTGGTCTCCCACGACAATACCTTCATAGTGACATGATCGTAGGTATGGTAATGATGGCATTGCACTGCCATCACTACTCGTGTACTAGACAGTAGGGTATGATAGGGCTCCATGCAAAAAATCAAAAATAAGCCTCCATCCCACTATTCATCAACCAGACCATCACGATGGACAGCTACCTTATAGATCCATTGATCGATCAGATGCAATTGCTTGTTTAGGAAGGCAAAGATGATTAGAGCTATGGCAGCAAGGATGGATACTATGATCAGGATAGCGTGTTGCAATACAAACTGGAAGAAATCATCCCAGGTTAATTCTGCCATGGCGATGGTGCTTTAGGGTTAGCTTTTGACGTGGCAAAGTGATGCAGCCCGCAAGCCCAGGGCAAGTTGAACACACCCCCGGTCGGTCGGGCCCGTGCCTGATGCATGATTGTATTGAGTCCACTAGTCAGTAGCAAGTACGGCAGTCTCCTGTTTATGACACGGCAGTATGGTTGTAAAAATCCATACTGTACCACCCCTACAAGAGGGTTCGTGAACCCTGCCGGCGTACGTACACCCTAGTCACTCAGTAGTCAGTAGTCGTGGCTCATTGGACGCTGACATCCAGTAGGGTCACCCTGCCTACTGGATGTCCTACTGTACAGTACAGTGTACTGTAGGATCGATCAAGAAAACCGGAGTGGTCCGTCTCGGACCGGATCGGATCGCTACCGTCAGCGTAGTCCGTCTCCGCTCTTGACCTCTGTTGTAGTGTAGGCTACCAGCAGTCTCTCTCTGACCTCTTCTTCCATCATGACAAGACGTTTTTGACCTCTTCTTCTATCATGACAGGACGTCTCTGACCTTTACTTTTATCATGACAAGGCATCTCTAACCTCTTCTTCGATCATGACAAGACCTCTCTGACCTCTATCATTATTTGATAAGACGTCTCTTGAACCTCTTCGATCATGACAAGACCTCTCTGACTTCTATCATTATTTGATGAGACGCCTCTTAAATCTCTTCTCTATCAGGACAAGACGTCTCTTAAATCTCTTCTTCGATCAGGACAAGACGTCTCGAACCTCTTCTTCGATTTGGACACATTGCAGTCCTGCCACGATATACTGTACAGTCCTTGGCAGTGGAATAAAACTAAGAAAGAGATGATATCTCAGGCACTTGATCCTGATTTTTCATCCAGTGCATTTTGTGTATTTTTAATTCAAGTAACATTGCAGTCCAACATTGCTGCAAGCAGATACTTGTAGTCTAAAACAGGTGTAGGTAGGATACAATGATGGTGTAGTTGTTCTACTCTACAGCAACTACAACATCATTCTAGCCTACCTAGACTATGGACTCACCGTCGATAATGCTCGTATCATCGGCAATGCTGCACATAAACTTTTAAAATTCGATCCTATTTCCATGAAAATAAAACTAGACTTTTAAACCTTCTAAATTGGCTAATTGCAGCCTGTAGGCTAGATTCGGTTGTGTGCAAAGCGATTGTCATGCCCTTCACCTTCTCTTGTCATCCTTGCAACATACTGTAGAGTGTAGTACAACATCCAAAAGGATATTCTAATGGCTGACAGCTCATTTTGCACAATACGGTCCTTATTACTCTACCCACAGACAGAGATTTGGACCGAACCGTTTTGGCGCGCTATGTTCGCATTTTAAATACTGTATATATAAACTATAGAGTACTAAATTACAGCAAAAGCAACTTTGGGACAAAAATCGATCCTTAAAGTTAAAAGTCCCGGGTAGTAGTAATCTGAGATATCAAATTGTCTTCTACATTTCTATAGGCGATAATGTCCATTTCGTTAGCGACAGAAGCGAGAAATCGCAGTAGTCCAAATGCATTCAATCGCCACCATCACAATACTACAATTTACTGTATAGCCATGGGCTACTAAAATACCAGCAGTCTAGGACGAAGCACATCCAACAGAGGTTATTGACAGAGCGATTTCTTCTGACCGAAGTAATAAAATCAAATCGATTGCACGAGAAATAAGATATTTCTATCTGCTAACGTTAGTTACTGCTTGCATGTAGAACGATCCAGATCTCTCCAGTAGCTAAGCTCAGGAAAGATTTTGGTCGGCATCCCCCGATACTGTTACATTTGAACTCCATATCCCAAGATAGCACTGGCAAAATAACCAACTCATGGAGTAGAAAAGACTTCTAGGATCAGTCTACAGTACAGACATTTTGACGGCGGATCCTTGTAAATGAACTCATTCTCTTTCGTTCGCTATAAAATTTAAAATTTATTGCCGAAAACCCCCCAATTTTGATACATTTGCTTGTAGCAAAATGTGGAAAAATTCACCGTCCACAACTGCTCTAACCCTAACATGGGCAAGGTTAGGGTAAGGGTTACAGTAGGTGTTCGCTATACGGACAGAAAGACAGATTCTGTTCAGGTGTAAGTACCCCTTGATACGATTTCGAAAGCTCTACTAACGGTGGTCAGCGCTATACTGATTTATGGCTGAATCCAACGCTAAGGCAACATTCAATCTCTCCCATTATACCCTATACTACCATACTACCATCGTATTGGTAATTTGGTATACAGTGGGATCGGAACGGACCACTTCCAGCAACTAGTTCTACCTTCCAGCTGCCATGGAGACTCCTGACACGAAGAAGCAAAATGTTGATAAAGGAGAGGACGCTGATGAAATCTTATCGTCATTATGGCGTAGTGCTAATGAGTTAAAGGTGATTTAATACAATTCAAACTGTCATGATGTATCAGTTTGGCGGTATGAAATGACAAAGATTGAAACCTTGATGATATATCATCATAACTATTTCAATATCTTAGGGCCATATTTACAGTACCATCATGAAGCAGTATGATGAATTTATCCATACCTACAACACTATGAATGAATTGCATCTTAAAGTTAAAGAAATGGATGTTAAGTTACGCAATGTCAGTAAGAAGATGCAGGTAAGGACCTCTAACCTCCTCTACTCGGGATACATTGTATCAGTATACGACAACAAGTTACCCAATTGTAGTGTCTTGTCATTGACTCAGGGTTATACTAGTTACTCAATACCAAGATCTACTGATGTTGATAGTCTACAATATTGACGTTTCTTCAATACTTACTTCAATCATCAATAAGCTAGATTGATCAAATATTACAAACCCTACTTATGATGCAATTAATCCATAGTAGCCGTTAAATACACTATATCTACATTTCAGAATTCTACTGTACACTTGCATTCAAGTAAACGCAATTCCTTTCACCCCATTTCAACGTTTTACCCTAGCCATTATCCTAACTGTGTCAGTCTAGGCAAAATCAGCCAATTACCTATAGTACCCGTATTCCCTGCTGTCTCTATTTTCACTAATTCAAGGCTAGTCTACTTGCCAAAATTAATTCCAGCTAACGAACCTCGACAACAACCATCAGCTTTTGCTATAGATATTATCGCATTATTTTCACTCTTCTTGTTATCCTTCTTAGGGTGATATTAAACCCTTGTTGAAAACTGCAAAGAATGAGCAAATATCAGTGCAAGACAACTTGAAAATGGTAACTGTCATTGTTGAAGCATTAACACGCTTAAGTCAGGTAAGGAAAAGGCAATATCCAAGATTATAGAAACAAGAATAACGAGAATATTCCCCTATCAATTGTACTATTATAAAAATCGTTCATGTCTTACCTGCTAGATAAATGAACTTTTATCAAGCTTTTCCTTACGCTTGGATCATAAAGAATTTGATCTAGCTGCCAATTGTATTGTTGAAGCTGTAAGTTGATTTCAACTTATTTAGACAATCATCCAACAATAGCACGATTAGTTGCATTTACCTGTGCTATCAAGATTACACTCTAATCCCAAAATCCATTGTAAGGCTTCCTTAATATATTTGCTCTAATAATTGATTTAATAAATTTTAGCAACACATGTTGAGCGAAGTATACGGAAATTGCGATGCTAAAATTTTTAAAGCTTTAAGGGTAGGTAAACTGTGTAGATTGCATTATTCAACTTTTCCCAGTATACATTCACAGTACCTTGAAGCGAACGACTTGGCTGCTATAATTTTATATACGTTTACATTAAACTCAACTTTATCACTTAAGTATTAAGATCCAATTTCCATTGTAGCAAGAAGCTAGAAGGAAAAGGGCAAACTTACAGTCAATACTAGAATCAGAGTGGGATAAGAGCATTTCATGGGCCTTACCTCAGATTTCGTTAAGTACGCCTGAGAAAATTCTTTTAGGAACAGAAATAAAAGTTTGTGCTGATTTAATACAAGGTAAGGTAGTTAGCTAGTTTTTGCCTTCTAAGCGATTGTAAAGTGCTACCAATAAAAAGTCACTGTAAAATAATGAATTCGGACTATTTTTCACACAGTAGTAATCAGAATATGACTATCATATTCTATAAAACACTCAATGCTGTTATTGTTGTTAGAGGGTGATGATAGTGAAAATAAAATTCAACCGGTGGTAACTGCTATGGAGGTACAATGAAATGATTGTTCAATAATTGCCAGTAGCCAATATTTTCAGTTATAACTGATTGAAAGCATGTAGTTATGCTGTTGATAACATTTATACTAATATTTTTACTAGATTCTTGGCATGTTGCGTCCGAAATTAAATACTTTCGGTACTAATTATTCTGATATATAATGCTACTTTAAAACTATAGTATATCTTATTCTCCTGTACCTACTCGTATTTCTAACGTTTATTTTGGATTCTAGCCAAGAAGTTGCTACGTTATGTTCTAAAGCCGTTAATCGCTGAATCTAGGTAAAATATCTTTACAAAATTTTTGTAACTTTTGCTACTATTCATTGTATCCATTCTGTTATACCTCAATTCGCTAGCGTCAAGCCTGCACAAGAAAAATCCAAAACGGTATCACAAACACATAGGCTCTAAAAATTTCATAACTAACATTGAATAACTAAATAGCATAGGATTACACATTTCATACTTGATGTCTATATATTACTCTAAGGAAACCAAACTGCACTTCGTAGTTAGCTTATCTATGAAAAGAAAACAAAGTGAAAAATCCATTTCTCCAGGTATTTCTTTCTATTAAATAATGACATAACTTTACAATTTTACGATATTTTGTGTGTTGAATTTTACAAAACTTTTTTTGTCATCTTGCAAAATAAGATAACTATTATAACAGGCTGGTAGAGGTATTAGTCTTCTTGCATGACCAAGTGTTTGATCGCATTAAAGTGACAGTCAACACAGAAGAAGATAAAGATGATACGAAAGTGTCAAAACCTTTACTTTCGATATTGGGTAAGAAAAATATTAGATTAGAAATTTATTTTTGTAAAACATAATTAACTCCTACTAATTTGCTTATGGATTTGTTAGGTCTTATCATTTGGCCAACGTTATCCAAATCTATTATAGAGGAATATTTAGCAGCTTCAATACCAACATCTTTTTCCGAGGTGCTTTATTCTTAATACTTTTTCATACTATTTGACTTGCAGCATCATGAATTAAATCCACACTTCTAAATTATGTATTGTGTATCAATCCTTTAAAAATTATTGAATATCATTTTCTAGTTGGAAAACTATGCGGAAATTTCTAATCAAACAACTCTATTTGAATATACTCTCAAAGGATTGGGTAAGAGTAGGATTGATAGTATATTACCGAGATTAAAATTTTTATAAAATCTTAGAGGTAGTGGATACTTATTAAACAATTATTCATAGGATATTTGGAAGAAACTATTGATACGTTAACTGACTATACAAAACACGTAAACATGAATTTCGCTAATAAACAGGTTAGATCACATCAGGAACTTTTAATATCCTTCTGATATTTTATCAGCTAAATTAAATATTTCGGAATAAATTATCAGGTGCAAGATCTGTTGGTCACAGCTCGAGATTTACTTAAGAGTGATTTATATAATACTCAGCAAACACAAATATCCCCTGATAAAGCTTTATTCGGTAATTATACCGTAGAAATTAGGAACTGTCTATCAAGTCAAAGTAATAATTGACTTTAAATTATTATATCATACGTAAATAATAAAACAGATTGCTTCATTTTTCAAATTAGATGAATGGAGCCAACCGGATGATTCGGCTTTGAAGGTTGAAAGCGCTCAAATTTTACTACCTGATCACTAATTGAAATCTTCGCCATGATAAAATAAAATTGCTGATACAAATTTATAATCTTTCAGGAATTACATCAAATTGACGAAAACGCTGCTACAGAGAACCCGAAAACATTAGAAATGTCCCTATTTCTTTTTCCTCAATGCAGAGTAAGCACCAATATTTGCGAATTGATGTCGCTCGCGTATGAAACCTTACAAGAGGCTGTAAAATCTACTCCGGACTGGTAAAATTTCATTACTTTCTCTTATTATATGTCTTTATGTTGCTTCAGTTAAGATTAATTATCAGTTGGATATGTTACTGCTTTTTAGCGCTATACAACTGTTTTATGCAACACGCAATATGTTCGATTTATATCTTGAAGTAACCCCCGCATATCATAAGATGAATTTAGTAAGTTGCTATATTACAGTAGTAATTCTCGTCTAAAAATATTAATTGTTGGTAAAAAATTTTTTCCTTATTTTTATTTTCATTATCAGGAAACTATTCCACAGTTATCAGCTTTGCATTATAATAACTGCATGTATGTTAGTCATCACCTTTTAACACTTGGTGCTGAATTTCGTGATCATTTGCCGCCTCCATTATCGAATGGAGCTGCTACATTTGTTGACATTGTACCATTCCTTCGCAGTAGTGGTCAGCAATGTCTTTCACAGCAGTTGGTAAGTAGGTATCTTTCAGTTTAGCGTCTTTCTTCGCCGTATGTATTCTACAATTTAATGACTTTTGCAGCAACGTCAAGAGCAGATTATCAAGAACTGCCTCAATTCCACTGCCAGCTGGAATGAAATAGCTGAAAATAATCGATCTAATGATATTTCGCAACATCTAGAGCAGGCTTTTCACCAGTTAAATCATTTAAGTAGAGTCTGGTTCGACGTCTTGCCGATAAAGTTATGCATGAAATTGATTGAGGACTTGACGAATACACTAATTGTCGATGTCGTAAATAAAATTGTCCAAATTGAGGTTTGAAGTATTATTTCTACATTGATTTCTATTTACCACTGTTGCCATCATGCTTACTTCGTTCTTTAAGTTCATAAATGGATAATTTTTCCCTACGTAGGATATCTCTGAAGACGATGGACATCTGATTCATGACTTATTAGAACTCACTAAAAGTAAGATATTGGAATTATACAGTGGTATTATCAAGAATGACGACAACTTGGTAAGTTGATGCAAATTTAACACTTCAATTGGATGAAATATAGTGAAATTGACATTTAATCACTTTATTAGGACCAGGAAATATCAAACCATGTATCTGGTTGGAACAAACTATCGGAGCTAGCTCTAATATTGGCATTTAATCTTAAAGGAATTGTTGAGAGATGGAATACTCCACAGGTATATAAGGACACTATCTCACTATGTAGTTTAAATATCGCGTTAGTACGTTGTAGCTCCAATTATCGTTTATACTGATTAAAAAATATAATAATCGCTGACAGACTTACAAGTTTCAACACCCCGTTATGTGATTTACTTTTAAAATTGTAGAGCACATTGTCCGCTGCATTTACTGCGCCAGAAGTGCATTCCTTAATCCGTGCTTTGTTCCAAAATACCAAGCAAAGATCAACGGCAATTAACAGCATCAAAACGCTGCATTAACTGCCTGAATAATTATTGTCAGTATGAATGAGGACAAAGCTGCTTTCCGATTTGTATAAATGTTATCTCGTTCAATCATTTACTCTGTTATTACAAATAAACAAATAATATTCTCTATACACAACAGACTACAATATAAAAATTTTAAAACTTTCCATCATTTTATTTAACGGTAGAGATGATTTGTTAACGAATTTTATTATTTCCTATATAGCAAATAATAAAACTTGTAATATAATGGCATCTGTGTGTATTATTCTATTATCACGAAAAAAATCATTGAATAATATTCCATATACATTAAACAAACTGCAGTACCAAGTTAGAACTTTTCATTAATTTATTTAATAGTAGAGAAAATTTGTTGATTGACAAATTATGTTACCTTCATACCTATTGTAAAGAATAAAATAAAATTTATAATGTGATAGCGACAATAAATTTGCTTTGCAGGTAGGGAGCGTACAATTTATTTATTTTTATCACCTTCTACTGTACAATTTAGTTTATTGGCGATCGTGATTGTCATAATTGAAACGTGTTAATAATGTATCCCTGATATATAAAATAATTCGATCATGCATAAAGTCCAGATTAAATCCAATTTTCAAATTGATATATTTTAACACATTTTTACAGACTAGTCAACGCGTAGTTGAATTCTCTGGTGGTAAAACAACTACTTTTAGAAACATCTTACAAATTAGGTTATAATATATAGCTATACTAACGTGCAAATGATAATATTTTAAATAAGCCTTTCGCAATACACAAATATTCAGATAGATTATATAGCACTGAAAAAATGACTACATAGAAAATATCGCTGAATAGAAACCATATGAAGATCTAAACAAAACTAGAGGCTCTCGGGTCTAGTATACGAAATTGGTCAGAGATAGTACTGCCCGGATTTAATTTATGTCTTGTTGATAATGCACTGGACTTGAGAGCTAATTCTGCAGATTCAGCCGCTTCCTTCGACACATCAGCTTTACTATCGGTTACCCGCTCATACCCAGTGTTTTTTCCAGTGTCCCAAGGTTGTTCTATATCTTTACTTGAAGTTTTATTTTTAGGTAACGTATTTGTGTTTACAGGTTTATTATGGGAGTCAGTATCTCCTGGAGAATCATAGTACTGCAGTCTTGGGTCTTTAATAATAGAAGCTTCAGTAGTTGGCTGACGACGGGCACCAAAATCTTTTAGTGCTCCTATCCGTGGATCTTTCGGAAATCTCTCAGCTGTTGCAGGATTTGCATGCGCAGAATCGACATTTTCCAACCTCGCTAATCTTGGATCTTTCGGTCGAGTTGTACCAGCAGCTACACGCCTAGCTGGTGCAGTAGGTTCTTTCAATTGTCTATCATCTTTTCGTGGATCGAATTGCTGTGATCTTGGCTTAGCTTCAACGCTACTATTATCGCCATATTTATGTTCTTCCAAATATTGCTGAGTATGTGCTTGATTTTTCATATTCGCAGGATCATTTTTTCTATATCGTTGTTTTAAAGCCATGTTGTCAGGTATTTTATGCTGATGATCATTATAGCTGTCCTCCGAAGGTAATGATGATTCGGGATTAGTACCGTGCGCTTGAAATCCAGGTCTTACGTTTCTAGGATCTTCTGGTATACGAGGTCTCGGAGCTCTTGACAACTCTCCAACTGATCTTCCAGCGGGCGGTTTCATATATTGTTCCTCATATACTGGATGTGACATTGGTGTAAATCCACTACCTTTACGTAACGGTTCTCGAGCAATGTTATCATGTGATCGCTGTGACGGATAATCAGGACCAGGGTGGCCTAAACCTCTCATATCTTGAAATACTTCACTAGATGTTGGAGCCTGTTTTCCTTGGCGTGTCGATTTATCTACTGGATTTGATCTTGAATTTCCGTAGGATTCTTCGTCATCAGGTAGTACTTGATTATTAGCGCCACCAGTTCGAGCTCTTTGTCTCTGAAATGAAGCATATTCTTGTTCAGAGCGATGCAAGCTAGATGGACCAAAATTTTTATCTTCATTAGGTGCTGATCGGTAACCAGTACGAGGTTGGTTATTGCCTTCAACCGCTCTCTTTCTCCTTCCAAGATCATCCCATGATTCCGACTGTTGCTGACTTGCAAGAACACGCGACGTTGATTTTTGCTCTGGCAGTAAATGGCTTTCCTTTATGGCTTGAGGACGACCATGAAGATCCTCTTTCGATCGTATTCTACTTCCAGGGTGCCTAAAAGATATAACAATAGAAATTGAATTCTTAGTGATACTATATGTATAAAGTTGCCGTTACAATATGACTTTTATTTAATAATTTTTTTCCAAACTACTAACTGTTGCCTAGGATCCCGAATGGGTATCGCTTGCTTTGTAGTTGCGTGCAAATTTGACGATCGTTCAAGCCTACGTTCGTCAGTAAGTCCTGGTCTATCTCTTATTTCATTTCGATTTTCCATCTTATCTTCCATGTTTACAGATCTAGTTTTATTAGTAAGATCACTACCCGCATTTTGTAGATGTCTTAATCTGGGATCTCGAACAGTACTAGTACTTCTTGCAGGTTGACTTTCATTTTTGATAGGTCTGGATGTGTTATCTTTGTGTTCCATATCGTCCATACGATTTCCATAAGGAAGTTGAATGTTACTAATTCTTTCAGGCAACGCTCGATCTGGGAAATTTTGAGATAGTTTTTCCGATTCATTGGTTCTTATTGATGGCACTTGATAAGATGAATCATTTAGAGAATTAAAAATTTTCGGAGCAGCGATGACGCCATCATTGCTACGATCATCAGGCCCTATAGGATCTATGGGTTCATCAGATTCTCTGCTTGATTTAAGAAACTAGAGGACAGAAGGTGAATAATTGTAATCATTAAAAGGAGTAATAAAGTTTTGAATCACAAGTTGCGCTAGCATGCTAGATGAACGTATAGGTTATACCTGTGACAGTAACTGATGTCCTTCATCGTTTAGTTCAGCGTGAGAGAATTTGCATTTATCACCGGAATAACATGTCGAGTTAGTATGAAAAAATTTACAGGGAAAATTCTGTATGAAGAAGTTAAGGCAAACACTTGATCTAGTTGCCAATTATGGAGAGTTTACGTTTAAAAATTGAGTTTTATTCTCTATTACAACACGAGATAGAAGGAATAATGTAAGTACAGGTAAATTATGGTTAAGATGTACGTGTACATGTAAAAATAAAAGGATATCATGCATAAAGGGGCAGCTTGAACCTTTACTACAGCTGTCGCTGACGTAATACTTGCAGAGTTCTTGCCTCTTCTTAATGGAAGGTATTCCATCATGAGCGAACGTACACTCATCGCCCTGTTGCAAGAAGAAAAATAGATATCACATTACTGTGCGGTAGACGATGTCTCTAGGCCATGCAATTGAAACTTGTAGCCCTTTAGGAATACATTGCATTAAAATCGGATGCATCACCTTAGAACAACGCCCTTCTTGAAAATATTTACATACAACTTTAGGTATTGGCTTCATTTTATTATCTTTATGTCTCTTTTGGAAACGTGGTTTGACTTCATGTTCAGCTTGTCTCTTGCGAGATTGTTGTATTTCAATTTCCTATAAAGTTTCAAGGAAAAGCAGAGTAGGAAGTTATAGTACAATATAAATTTAATCTGCAGCAACAACTGGTGGTCTCCAGCCTGCAACATTTCTATTCACAAAATATGTGAACGAACTAATAGGTCGATCATGACGCAATCTTAGCAATTGGATTGATCCATGCGTAACTTATAGTAGTCAAAATCGGGCGCAATGAAATGAAATTTTTTTATCCAAGTGTAAAATTATAACAGTACAGATCAAGACTGCATAAGCCTATACGTAGACGTAGATAGTAAATATTCAATAATAAACAGAAGACGGCAGTAATAGCAAAACAAGTCGATAGTCATTGGACATACATTGAAATTATTATCATCTACGCTTTGTCCTAGTATAGGCGGTTGCTTTAATGTCGAAAAAGGTGGTGGTGGTGGAGGTAACGGAGGATTATGATCGCCAAGTTGATTTCTGAGATCAATTTGATTATCATTTATTACAGGCCCCATATCAAATCCGTGAAATCTTGGAGGCATATTGGATGGCGCGGGTAAATTTCTTCCAAACTGTTTCAAAAGATATAAAGCAATTAATTATTCGATGATTTTGTTAAGTAGAGCATTACTTTGATTGTATATCTTATCCGCTTTTATTTCAAAGCATAGAAATGGCCAGTACTATAGTATTCATCCAAAGTACAGTATCTTGACTGTGGTTATACATCAATTGGTGCTCATATGGCTCCATATGAAGCGTCCATTATGGGATAAGATAAAAAGTGACATTACTCTCCGATCATTGCAACCTATGAATTGGTCAAGTTTTAACGTTCTAGCGTAGCACTTGTATGTATATCAACTAATTGTAACCACTCTTTAACTATCTTTATGATATACAATCGAATGAATTACCAGTAGGTCATGTTCACTTCTATTCTATCTATATGCATATTTACAAGTTAATATTGTCGTTAATCAATTTGTCACTATTTTATGAGAGTGGAATGGAATTTTTGCGGAACTGGAGTTTAAAAATAGGCACACTTTATGTTTATCAATCATCATCCTCATCATAAAAAGCGCTGTAGGACGAAGTGCTGCCATCATGGTAGCTACAGTAGCCATGTCAAATCACTGCCTCGCTGATACAGTAGGTTGCCATGGGCTACAAGGCGTTAGTATACAGTACTGTAGTGTATTGGACGTATCGGAGAAGAAAAGGCTTCCCTATAAGCTAATGAGTTAGTTGTTCATTTCATACAGATCTATCGAACAGTCGACAAGACGAAAGGATACTCGATGTTGCTCAAATACCATCATATAGTCTATAGATTGTGTAGAGTAGCCTATTGCATTTCTTGAATTCATTGATGAATGTTGAAAACTACAAAGAATTGACGATGAACATGATCATTCCCACTGTTATATGTACTGTACAGTAGTAGTACAATGCATGGGAAAGTGCGCTACCGTCAACAAGATTGGGGGAAAATGATAATTATAGCCATGCTTATTGAAAGGAAGATTGGAATTGAAAAATGGCGACTTTACCTTGTCTACAGGGGGATGCATTGCTTCCAGATAGCCACCAGTTGTATACGCGTAGTCGTCGATAGGGTTTTCGACATCGTCCATAGGTCCTCGACGATAGATCGTTTCTGGTCGTGGCATAGAATCGTGGTTAGGATGTAATGGTCGAGAAAGAAGAGATGATGCTTGCAGTGATGGTTTGCCTTTCTTACCATGAACCATGTCAGGTCCAGGAGGGAAATGATTGGATTCTACTGGTGGTGGTGGTGCTTTCTTATTTTTATTCTTTGCTTTTGCATGAAAACTACCACGACCAGCGCCAGTGGGAGTCGCAGTAGCAGCAGCAGCGGTGCGAGCACGTTGTCGTGCTGCTTTATTTCGACGGGCATTCTTGGAGGGTTTTTTCTTACTAAAGCGATTCTCGCGTTTTTTCTTTGTTGGCGGTTTACTACTTTGATCGTTTTGCAATTGGTTTAATTTATCTTCGTTGAGTGAAGGATAAGCACAAAATCGCTGACTTCTATTGACATCAGGGTAATGATGGTCAGTATTGTAATTACTGTCATGATTGTTCTCTCCTTGAGCAGGTAGTGAAGGAGAGAAAAAAGTAGCAGCATTGTCCTGGTAGTTACGATCAGGCGTTTCTTGGTTCGGAGTTTCGTTTTTCAATTCCCCATCCGATTCGCACGATGAAATGACTTCCCCTTCTTCCAATTCATCTACAGATGGATCATCATCATCTTTGAAGGATGATGGATCAGTATTGGCGGAGGCTTGATGGTTATTTTCTGCACTAGGATTAGCATTGGCTTGCTGAATCATAGCATAGCTCCTATCATGACTTATTTGATTGTTGATTTCGTTGTCTTGGCGTTCGGTGACGTTTTGGATGGCGTCGCAATTCATCATGATATTATTATTATTTTTTGGGGGGGTTGGAAATGAATTGGATGCAATGGTTGAATTAAGAGTACACAAAGTTATTAGATAGGTAATTGTCTAGAGCATATATATCTATCGATCGCTATTCTATACCTAGATACACCTCTATCTCCACTACTTTGGATGTCAATATGGGTGTAGAATAGAATGAATAATGTCGAGTAGAAGTTATGTTGTAAATGTAGTATCAAATATTGGTATGGTTAATTTTGGGGGGGGGCTCTATGACCACTTTTTGCAAAATGCTACAATCGATATGAAATAGGTTATAAAATTTTCCACGTTGACACTTTGCAAAGTATGATGGAAGTGATTGTCGACAAGTTGGTAGAGTGTGATAGAAGGTTATGTACCACAATGTACAATCATATTGACAAAGTTGATGAACAATTTTGAAATGGTTTTTTGGAGTAAAATAGCCGTAGTAAAACTAATGAGTAGAAAGCGTTAGTAGTACAACGAGAGGATTAATGTTGCATCAGTTTAGAGCGACAAGTTAACATAGATAACAACTTGATAAATACACTTTGTAGGTTAAGTTACAGTCTTTCGACACACACATTGGAGCATCTCTTGGATGCAGATGGTTTTTATCTTACACTTTTTTTATGGCTTGCCAGAATTGACTTGGTCTGTATCACCTTTTGTACTGCAAATGCAATTTGCCACGACTCAAGCTAACAAAGTCAACTTTTTTTTTTTCATCACCACTATCCGTAGATAGCGTTCAACTGATGCAGTATTAATGCGTTTTAAATGCAGCTTGTTTTCTTCTAATTTAAATTGTCACAACAGTCTGTGCGTTCAGTAAAAGCACGTACCCTTTTTGCGGTAAGGTTACCAGTAGCAGAAGAGATTTTTTTAACAAAAAAAAACTCCAATTTGGTACATCAAATGCACCAACAAAGTTTACCAGCTTAAACGGTAGAGCAGAGCAGAATGATGCAGTTGCCAAGTGGAGCTTGGTTTTTATACTCTGCCGAGTGGCGTATCGTTGCCGCCAGCTTTGTACTGTATTCTACGGGACACAAGACTGTAGCATCACCATTTCTCTGCATAGTAGCTGTGTTGTACACAGTACAATTTACTGTAAGGGTACAGTACTACAAAATACTGTAGAGCTACAGTACAGTACTGTAAATGGACTACCAAAACGATTCCTCCAGTACAGTACGGTACTGTACTGACTGGACAAATTCAGAAGACTGTAGCATCACCATTTCTCTCCATACTGTAGCTGTGTTGTACACAGTACAATGTACTGTAACGGGGACAGTACAGTACTGTACTGTAGTAGCTGTGTAGTACACAGTACAATGTACTGTAACGGAGACACTACTACAAATAGAACTACAGTACTGTACAGTGTACAGTGTACTGACTGGACAAATTCAGAAGACTGTAGCATCACCATTTCTCTCCATACTGTAGCTGTGTTGTACACAGTACAATGTACTGTAACGGGGACAGTACTACAAAATACAGTACAGTACTGTACTGACTGGACAAATTCAGAAGACTGTAGCATTACCATTTCTCTCCATACTGTACTGTACTGTACTGTAGTAGCTGTACAGTATAGTACACAGTACAATGTACTGTAACGGAGACACTACTACAAATAGAACTACAGTACAGTACAGTGTACTGACTGGACAAATTCAGAAGACTGTAGCATCACCATTTCTCTCCATAGTAGCTGTGTTGTACACAGTGCAATGTACTGTAACGGGACAGTACTACAAAATAGAACTACTGTGTACAGTACTGTACAGTATTGTGCTGACTGGACAAATTCAGAAGACTGTAGCATCACCATTTCTCTCCATAGTAGCTGTGTTGTACACAGTACAATGTACTGTAACGGGGACAGTACTACAAAATACTGTAGTAGTACTGTACTGTACTGGAGTTCAGTACAGTAAATGGTCCCAAACGGTTCCTACTGTGCTACTACTGTACTGTACCTACCAAAACGGTTCCTCCAGTACTGTATTGATCCATCTTTTACCATGGACACTAAATAAGGTACGTTCACACGATGAACTTTTTCCACGACTACCATAAGGACTCCAGTACGTTTTAAGGGTCTCTAAAAATGCACACTTGTACAGTACCATCGACTACCAAGCATTGACTAGTCCAATGACAGTACATACCAGTGATGGACAGATCATGAACGTTCTCAATGTACAACTCATTTGGTCATTGGGCAATATCCGTGTCGTAGTGTCCGTCCATCACTGGTATATTGCAGAGTGCAGACTTCTGGATGATCAATGCATTTTAGGTAGGCTACAGTACACTGTACTGTAGCCCATTTCTTTCTACTGTAGTACAGTACTGTAGTCGGTCAAGTTTGTCTTGTAAGACCAAGACAAACTTGTCATGGTGTTTCTCGTCGATCCGGTGTGTCTGTCCGATCCCACTGTTGTTGTTTTGTCCGATCTCTGGATGAGAATAAGGGAAAATAATTTTTTCATGGTTGAAATTGTCAAGGCTTACGTAAGTCCATTCTTCAACACTGCTAATCCATGCAGGATGTCCACAAATAGTTATCCTCTACTACATTGTCTACTGTACTTGAAAGAAAGAGAGATTGATATGAGACAGCACAGTAACCGGTGATCTTGGACTGTACAATGTGGACAACTGCAGTACCTACAATATAGGATGGCCATTTTACTGTACAGTACTGTACAGTAGACGGCATGCACAACCAATCCAACTTGAAAAAAACCTCTTTAATAAGGCTTGCCACCACTTGAAGAGTTCAAGTTGTAGCTACAGCCTATCTAAAGAGTATCACTATCTAGCGCTAACCATAGCATTTTCTTTTGATGGTGTGCTCTTCGACATTTTCGAAACGACATCATGACAGGATGCGCAATGGCGTTGAGCCTGTCCATACTGTCAATGAATGGGTTGCTTTATTCACGGACTGTAGTCTAAATCATTCTATTCGAGTAGTCGTACACTATTTTCGGTATGCCAGCTCTACTCCAATCCAATACAGTGTTGATATTGGAGCAATCTACCCTTTCTTAATTCAGCGGACTAATGATCATCCACTACTACTATCCGGTCGCTAGTCCATGTCCCCCAGTCTCCTAACACAGCCATACAGGTATCCAAAAGTGCTTGGAGATCCATTCAGTACAATGTTGATATTAGAGCAGTCTACCCTTTCTTAATTCAGCGGACTAATGATCATCCACTACTATTATCCGATCGCTAGTCCATGTCCCTAAATCTCCTAACACAGCCATACAGGTATCCAAAAGTGCTTGGAAATCCATTCAGTACAGTGTTGATATTGGAGCAGTCCACCCTTTCTTTCTTAAGTGGTTTAATGATCATCCACTACTACTATCGGTCGCTAATCCATGTCCCCAAATCTCCTAACACAGCCATACATTTATCCAAAAGTGCTTGGAGATTCATTCAGTACAGTGTTGATATGGGAGCAGTCTACCCTTTCTTTCTTAAGTGGTTTAATGATCATCCACTACTACTATCGATCGCTAGTCCATGTCCCCAAATCTCCTAACACAGCCATACAGGTATCCAAAAGTGCTCGGAGATTCATCCAGTACAGTGTTGATATGGGAGCAGTCTACCCTTTCTTTCTTAAGTGGTTTAATGATCATCCACTACTACTATCGATCGCTAGTCCATGTCCCCAAATCTCCTAACACAGCCATACAGGTATCCAAAAGCGCTTGGAGATCCATTCAAGGCATTGCCGAAGCATAGACAGACGGATAGTACAGTAAACAACGTCGTGTTCAGTACGCCGTAGACAAGTACTGTACCATCGCGAGTCTACGGTCGAGAAAGCCCTTGAAAGAAAATAGGCGAGAAAGTCCAAAATCAAATTAGTTATTGCAACAGCAGGCATGGATGAAATGGCCAGTAACCCAGGCAATCATCATGATAATTATAATCAGCTTGAAATCTTAACTGGCCAGTGTCCTTTTAGCTCGACCACTTTGGTCTTCGATAACACCACCATTCAAGTGGATTGCCCTAATTGTAGCGCCACTCATCCTGTCAGTAAGTTACACCATGTCGATCAGTTCAATTGGAAAGGCGATCATCATCTCCATTCTCTGGTGCAATCATTATTCAAGAATGATCAATCGATCGCAGACAAGAAAAAAATGGCCCATGAATTAGTTGTTGTCAATGGATTATCCAATTTTCATTGTAAAATAATATCACCACTTTTAACTTACTATGGTATGCATAAACAGACGGCTAAAGCGGTGCGCCTGAAAGATTTAAGCCAAGCTGAACCATTTCAATGTTCCCTCTTGGCTGATCGAGCCTTTCGAATCCATTCCGATAGGATAGCAATACTAGGTATTTATCCTTCCATACCTTCAAATTGTTGTCATGCAGTCTTGTATTGCTCGTACCTTGTCATTCTTATTGCTGACATAAATGGTTATGCACGATCGATGCCATCATGTTATGCTGTTAAACAGTGGCTGTTTTACTTCATCATGTCAATAGTCCATTCCACTCTCTTTGCCTACCGTAAATAGCGACTACTCGACTATGGTAGTATTGCAACATTTTCGTAGTAATGCAGTAATTCCCCACACCTTTGAAAAGTTACTGATCAATCCATTAGTTCATTCTCTCTTTGCCTACTGTAAATATCGACTACTCGACTATGGTAGTATTGCAACATTTTCGCCTGTACGACTAGACTAAAGTAGTAATGCAGTAATTCCCCACACCTTTGAAAAGTTACTGATCAATCCATTAGTTCATTCTCTCTTTGCCTACTGTAAATATCAACGACTCGACTATGGTAGTATTGCAACATTTTTCGTCTGTACGACTAGACTAAAGTAGTAATGCAGTAATTCCCCACACCTTTGAAAAGTTACTGATCAATCCATTTGTTCATCTTTATTAATCCCATTACCACTGCAGTTGGATAATCACATCCTCCCAGTTGCTATTGCCCACATAAACGTTTCAATTCCCTTTTCATTGACTACACCAATAACAGTCGTATCTTTTTCATTGAACAACAACAATTTATGCCAATACATAGTCCAAACAACTACCAAATTACCATGCAGCAGTAATAGATCGCATCCAAATTGTGCATCATAAATTCATTTCACTTTATGTTGTTGCCAACATAAATTGCTTAACATTAAATAGGATATTGACGAATTACTGATGGTCAAGATACTATTGAAATTCATCCGATATGAAATATTCATTTAATAATGGTCATCATCCAGTGTACCCTATACTATATACCAGTATATCATGCCATATATATATATATATAACACTACAGGGGATATTGGGATAACTGCTGACGGTTAAACTGCAATTCACATTAGATACGCGTATTCAATACAACCAACTATGGAGAATGCAATAGCCTGTTTAATCTACCATTTGTCAAAGTAATTGAAAATGAAGTGAGAAACGTATTGGCCTTGAAGAGTATACCAAGTTTACCCAACCTGCAGCCATACGGCGATTACCGTCATAACTAGCTATCACTGGATTAGATAAAATCCAAATCCTCTGACTTTTTTAAAATATTCTTAACTTAATAGTCATCGGTATCCACTCTTCAATCATATTGTGTATGTTCGTATCAATGAAATGGATTACCTATATACAGTAATGACCGATAGCTAGTCAACTTTATACAATTTGCTTGCAAGCCCTGCTGTATATTGACCATCCAAGTTATACTTTCAAATCTTGTAACATTTTTCTATATTAAAGGGCATGATTAGATAGCGTCATTGGTTACCGATGGCTTAATAGTCCACAATCATGATTGGCGTTTTCGTAAACGCTATTAGTAGAAAGTATTCATTGAAATTTTATTTTATACAAGGTGATTGACACGGAAGAATCAATCGACTTGCATAACTTCTTCTAGGTAGCCATGCTCGAATGCCGACAGGGCTATGTTCGAGGTAGCAAAGAAAGCGCGCCCAAGTTTACTAACGATGTCATATGTCGATATATTGTCTATAGTCGGTATTCCAATGGTGTATTCTGGTGATTTTACCTTCAGATGTAGATTATAATGAAACTTTCAAAAAAAAGCAAAATATGACGGTATCAGTGGCAGCACTTGATGTAAATCAACCAATGGATCAGTGATTAATTATATATACGCGTATGTATTATATCAAGAGATGGGAGAGATAATGTAATGATGATGATCAGACCTTAACTGCTATTTTGAGGAACCTAGCAGCGGAAATCTGATGCGATAGTTATGATACGCGTGGAAAAAATCATTATAAGGTATTACGCATAAGTACTGTCACTGGCTACTCCAATTGTACGCAAGCATGGAAATACTTCTGCAGTTGTAGAAAAGATACAACTATTATTACTCCTCCTATCAACAGCACTATACAAGCTTACTGAGCACATCCTGACATATTCTCATACTGCAGTAGATATTCTGTCAAGATAAAAAATATCTCCTTCATATTATTACATCGTCCATTACTATCCCCTTACAGCATTGCAACGGCAGCCAATCTAAGTGTTCATGATGATCAAATATTAGACTGATTCATTAATGTATTACCAAATACTCAATCAATACTTTATTCATGACTACAGGAGTGTCTATTGAACTTGACAATCTATTTTCAGACACGATCAGCCCGATTTATGCTAGTTGAATACTGTGTAGTGTTAAACTTTACCATAGAATGGATCATCGCAATTGAACCTTAAGTCAGAAAATATACAGCAAACAGGATTATTAATCAATAATGTTAGTTATACTCCATTCCAGATGTGCGTATTAGAAAGTGATCATTAGTTGTGATAGAAAATATTGAACATTTCTATCGTAACTGCAAAAGTTGGATAGACTGACTATAAAGAGCTTATGTATGCCTAGTTACCTAACATGTCCATCTATTACACACTTATTATAATTTCATTGCATACTTCCTTTTAGTTGCATACTAATCATGACAATATGATGGATAGGTTCATAAAACGTAGGATGTTTCGTGCGTATAAAATATGCTAATTATTATTTTTTTGTTAAGGCTATGGACGTGACCGTAGTGGATCGATTGAATACTTAAAAGATACGCTCAAAGTTTTAAATCATTTATGTAATCAAGAAGTGATCGTCCCTATTCACGTTGATGGTGATGGTCATTGCCTAGTACACGCTATCTCTCGCGCTCTAGTTGGCAGTGAATTATTTTGGCATCCTTTACGGGTTAATCTCAGATTTCATTTAAAATGCAACCAATCTCGATATCGATCATTACTACGGGATTTCATAAGTGATGACGAATGGCAGGAAATTATCGCGGAAGCTGATCCAGACTTTGTACCTAGAAATGGTGAAAGTTTAGGATTAAGAAATGTCCATATCTTTGGTCTAGCCAACATACTCAAACGACCGATATTATTATTAGATAATTTGGAAGGCATGCAATCGTCAGTGGACTACTCTGCCATCTTTTTACCCGTTCTATCGACCGTAATCGAATGTAAAGGCAAAGATGGGCGATTGCATAAACCTCTTGTGCTTGCATGGAGTAATCCAGCTCGCAATCATTTCATTCCCTTAGTGGGTATCGATGGTAGGCCCCTAGCCAAAATATCTCGTCAAATGTTACCCAATGTGTGGGCAATTAAACAGGATCTGCTGGACGATTACATCGAATTTGATGACGATAACTACTGCACTATCTGTAGTGGGAGAGCTTTGCCAGAGCAATACATTTGTAAATTGGTAGGATGCATGGATGAATTATACTTTGAGAAATATGATGTGATACCGGGATTAGTTGAAGAGTTTTATCGACAGCTATCCAAGTAAGCTATAATTCATTCTATTTCTTTTACTACTAGTTTACAACTTTACATGTAGAACTTTGTAAAAGTTTAGTATGAAACAGTATTTGATTTGAATTAATATCTGGTACGTCTTTTTATTAGTGATATCACTAGTACATGGTTGCAACCTCGTGAAATTGCTACCATAACATCTAATGCAGTCCGAGAAGGTCGTTTGTTAAGATGCTTATCTTGTTATGCTATAGTGGAGCATAATGCTCGGTTTCCTACGTCAGATTTGAAATCCGGTAATGAATTAATGAACGTAATGAGTTAAAAATTTTATCATAAACTTTCTTCAAACTTGCTATTGGTATGAATAACATTGATTACTGTAATGTAATGGATGCTCCTTTCGTTGTATAGGCGGACCAATATATGAATGGATCCGTCAAAGCCATGAAGAATTAAAATCTGGTCAAGTTTATAAACTGCAGTTCCGTCGAAGAGCCAGTTTTAGCTATGATGTAATTGGCAATTGTCTCAATCTAATCAAAACTAGACAACCTAGCTACTGTCCATTATGCCTTGTTGGCAAAATGCGCAGCCTTAGTGGACAAGGCAACATTGCATATTGTAACGGTGATACTACTAAAACGCCAGCTGATCCTAATTTTTCTCAATGTTGTGGATATAAGCATTACTGGGATGGAAAAGAGTACGATAATTTGCCTCAAATGTTAGTATAAATGTTACGCTATAGACGTACAAATTACAATTATAATAATATTATCAATCTATAAATGCAATACTTAATTAAGCTATTGCGTAATTATTTACATTAGAATTCCTATAACTTTCGAAATTCATGGAAAAAAGATAGAAAGTCAATTCACTTGGTTTGAAAATGATTCAGATCCAAGTAAAAATTCCAATGCGTTCCAGGTCGCTAAAGAGCTAATTATGAAAAATTTTCCTGATTACTGTAGTAATCATTACCTTATTCAACGCCTTGCTGCTAAAGTGTTCGAGAATTTAAAAGACAATGGGCGTAATGATATGAGACATTTTAATTCAATGTCAGATAGGTCGTGCGATCAAAGAGTCATTAATGCTCAGCAAAAATATCCATCTACGCCCTATGAGCAACCATTATTAGCAACTACCTCGGTAACGAAAGTAAGTACAAAAGTCTCAACGAAGAAGTTACAGGTAGCTTTGTCATTTGAATCTAGCATAGTCGATAATTCTATCAGTTAAATGATTTTGGAATAATGAATTAATTTAAATGCTATCTTGATTGAACATTTTTTGTACACTATACATATGTTAGCCTGGGAAAGAGGCCGGCTATCTGCCACGTCCTAAAGCTGATCACCCAGATATAAGTGACGATATTAAGAAGGAAAATAACAAGAAAATTCGAATATCTACTCCGGGAAGTGGTAAAAGTGTAATGATGACTATTGACCGATCAACTTCTCTTGTGGAGCTTCAGAATAAAATTGAAGCCGAATTTGGTATTCCAGTTAAATTTCAACGCCTTCGTTATGGTTTTCCTCCTATGGAATTAAGTAGTAAAGATTACGATAGCCGTGCTCCCCTTCCGATTCGAGGTGGAGAGAAAGTAACAGTAGACTATATTTCCGCGGTATCATCTGACATTTTGTCGTCGCCCCGTGAGAGTACCTCATTATTCAATAAATGGGAATTAAGTAAGTATCATCATATACGTATTATGATTTAATTTCAACAAATATTTTCTGGGTATACAGTGCAGTCAATTATATCTTGATATTTGATTGTTCATATGTCATTTTATTTGATAGCAGGAAATAACGTAATGGTCAACGAAAATAAAGTTACCAATGAGCAGGAACACTTTAAATTAGAGGCTGCTATGTTAAACCGTGGTGGTGTATACTATACTCAGTTTAAGCAAACAAATAAGACTTTAATTGATGGATTTCACTTCAAATTACATAGTCTTCCGAATTTTCTTCTTGTTTATAGCCAATCCAAAGATTGCTTAGAGATTTGTACTGGCCAGTGTCATTTATCAGATCATTATAGCAATCCTACAGAGAATGTTAAAACCATGAACGATTTATATCAAAAATATCGACATCTTACTTCAGCTGACTTTATTTTTACTAATCCTTCATCCTGTTATCAAGCACTCAATGATCGATACAACAAAGTGTGCGAATCTAAGCAACATGAGCCGAATGGTGCTGTTAGTAGTAGTAATAATAGTAGTACATTCTCAATCCAATTAGATTCGTTTAATTGTTCACCGGAAGAACCTATCAATGGAGCCTGCGCTTCCATGCCCGGTACCGTAAATCCGGAATCAAGTCATGATAACAACATTAGTAATAATACTACATCTTCGATGAAATTTGAAGGTACGACTACTTACAGCCCCTGACATTTTCAATATACGCGCAAGTATAATTGTTTGGAGATTAAATCTTTTTCTTTTTTATTTAGATTCATACTGCGAATATGAGGTAAGTAAATTTCGCTTGAATATAATTTATTGTTTCATATTATTTCAAAGTAACAAACAAACGAAGATGACACCTGATATGTAAATGCGAGAATGAGCGATTCACGCTATGTAATAATGCAAACGATTTTAAATATTTCAGTTAGCCCATAGTAGAAGGCTGTTAATGGATATAATTAAGCAGAGAGTTGATGATGTTACTTCATCCATAGCCAAGAAGGAAGCTGAATTAAATAAAGTGGTACTACTTATAAATAAGGTATCATAATGTCAGAGCACCTTGCATATCTGATATGCATGGATTATTTTTACTCAAGATGTAATAATTCCTTTGTAGAGCGAAAAGCAGGAGCAACTAGCTGTACTTAAAGATCGTAGAAGGGCAATAAAAGCTGCATTGGTTTGTATTACTATCTACTGTATCTATTTACAAACGTAGATAATATCACTCACTATATCAAACTCTCTTTCGTAGTTGACTCTAAAGCGCGAACTGGAAGCAACGTTAGAAAAGCAAAAATCCATCCCTAAAAATTGCTGATTGTTAAGTCTCGGCTTTGTTCCATTCATGAAATTTGGAGTTACTAGGTGTTACGAGCTTTATCTTAAATTAATGTAAATGCATTTAATAATATCAATCCTCAGCTATTATTCGAAGCCCTGTAATATTATTCACCAATTGGTAGTAACTGTATGTACTTGCGCATATAACATGTAGCTTCATGGATATTATTTAATAATGTAATGATAGTAAAATCTAATCTATACTCTATCGTTCACACAGTTTGTCATAATTATGATTAATTGCAGTTATCGAACGAGACATTTAATGTCACAAACGACGTCAAGGTACTATTACCACAAGTTATTTATTTTAAATCGATATCTTCAGAAATTTAGAAACTTTCTGGGCTACGTAAATTAGTATATCTAACCTGCTATAAGATCTAATGATATGTAAATTTATAAATATATCATCAAGACGAATAGCATACAAATATGTGCGTTGAACTAAATTTAAGACGTGATGTTAGGTATTTACATGATTTTGAATCAATTTTTACAATTACAAAATTCTGATAATTGTACCGAATAAAAATAAGCACAGCATACTATTTCCATTATAATATATATATATAAATGAGCGCTTTTCATATTAATTCAACAAATTCTTATGTGCGGTATTGTACCAAGGCACCATGTACGTGTAGTGTGTATACATAGATACAATATAAATAATTCCAAATCAAATAATCCCAAAAATGTGAGGAAATGTGGTAATTAACGACGATCAGATATTGCGACATCCTCAAATACCTAAGTGTAAGCAAAGCAATATACAATAAATGTAATCAATTGAGATAGTGAATTGAAATTTAGTCCAATTAATAATTTACCTCTAATAAGTTTTTCGGTTCAACGACACACTGAAATCTTTCTTTTAGGTTTTTATTACCGACCGAGTGCGGTGTGTATGATCTAAAGCACCACCAAAAAAACACACTAATTAGCAGCTATTTTACGTAGCACAATGGACTTAAAAATCTCTCGTAGTATATATACGTCAGTGTTATCAATTCATGTCAACACAATGCTCAATATAGTAGAAGAATATACTACACAGTACTGTACCGTAATGTCAGAAATTCACCTTCAAAGAAGCCAACCTCATATTAAAAGCATGCACTTGTCGCTGCATTTACGTTAAATTAAAATTCAAAGTTTCCGTCACACTGTATGTGCTACGTAGTACAATACAATCCAAAATACTACAGTCGCTCTAGGAGGAGCTCAGGTGTACTAGGAATAAACTTATTTTACAGTTAAGCAAACTCGCTCCAATTTTCTTTACTAATAAAAGCATTTTCTAACTGTGTCGTAATACAAAATCTAATAAGTAGAAGCTATTCTCGCCCGAACGAGCTTCACTAGTGTTGGATGCAGGCTTCCTTTCGCGTGAATAAAAATTACTATAAGAAAACGGATAGCCGCTTATTTATTAATGGCTAGTCCGCG
This sequence comes from Trichoplax adhaerens, assembly GCF_000150275.1. Classification (NCBI taxonomy): domain Eukaryota; kingdom Metazoa; phylum Placozoa; class Uniplacotomia; order Trichoplacea; family Trichoplacidae; genus Trichoplax; species Trichoplax adhaerens. The sequence goes on along the minus strand of NW_002060943.1, from coordinate 3,975,886 downwards.
GTCAGTAAGATTTATCAAATCGTAGCATTTTTTTACCTTTCTTTAACTTTGCTACGTTGATTAGGAGTAGGAACTGATTCTAGTACATGATCAAAATTTAGCCTACAGCTTAGGTCGCCCACTGATGGATTCGGAAAGGGCAGATTCGCAGGAGTAATATCAGTTCTATTATAATGTTTTATACAAAAGACTTAATTAACTTACAGAGAGATCGAAATATATTACCATAAAATACAAAGAATTGCAATACCATTAATCAACAAACCTTGCGTTAAAATTTAACTTTGCTGGTGACGATGAAATATCGTCATTATCCCACTCATCATCCAGAGATCGTTTCAAACTTGTAAAAGGATTTAACCGCAATGATTTACAATTATCTGATAAAGATTCATCTATAACGGCGAAAGGATTATAAACTATTAAAGATATATAAATGCTAGGCAAAATAGAGGATCATACAATAAGTGAATGTCGATGGGTTATTTGAAACAAGTAATAATATCATAAAATAGTTATCTTATAGCCGTATTTAGAATCACAGCAAAGCTTGCACTCCATACCAATTTATTTTATTTTTACGTTATTACCGTCTGATATATCTTTATCGTATAGATACGAATTGCCAATGCTGTTCGGTTTTTCAGTTTGTGGTGTGCTACTGATTGGCTTATCATCAATTTCATCCATGGCTTTTACTTAATAACAATAACAAATGTACGGTACTTTCTTAATTTTTAAGAACTGGTTATACATTCTAGCAGGTTTTCACGGAATTCTTACCTCCTTCAAGACGTAACTCCTAAAAGGGAATACATAAAAGCATAATGAGTTCCGTATAATAAATTATCTTCCAATAGCATTACTTAGAAGTACTTAATACATACTTTAAAGATAGCACATATTAGTTAACTAATATTACATACTAGTCTATGCCCATGAGAATTTTGGTTGTGCAAACGCTCATTCCTTAGCTGTTTCAGATATTCATGAGCTAGCAGCTGATCAACGGTGATTCTGCAATATTGAAAATTAGAATCCACATAATCGTTAGTACAAAAGATAATGGAGTAAATATAATAAATATTTTAATACCTTTTGTTAGGTATAGGATCGATCATAGACATGATCAACAACTTTAGCTCGGAAGAAATGTCTAAGTATCATAATGGCAAACAAAAACAAAGATTTAAAAATAAATATGATCAAAGTGACGACTTTTAAATTGTGAGAATATACCTTTAGTAAATTCTTCAGGCAATTCTCCACTTCTTAATTGGTGCCACCCTTCGCCCCTTGATGGCAATTCAACATCACACGCTAACTCGAACGTGGTAATTCCTACACTAAATATATCGGCTGGTTTTCCAAAACTTCCCTGTAAAACCTCTGGCGCAAGATATTTTGAGTCGCCTTCCTGGCAATCTGATTCATTCATCTGTAAAAAAATAATTGTCAAATTGCATACTTTAGTGTGTGCTATTGGGTATTTATTACAAGAAAAAGGAGACCAAATAAGATAGCATTACATCGGTAAGACTGAGAACCAGTCCAAAGTCTCCTAATTTACAAACTAGATCCTTAGATACAAATATATTGGCAGGCTTTATATCCATATGTACAGAGCCAAAATCGTGTAGGTGTTTTAATCCCTAATGTTAGATAAATTTAATAATGTTACGAATCATGTACATGAAATTATTTTTAAGTACAAAAAAACTAAAGCGAAATCTAGAGAACGAGATTTAATGGCGTCATTTACCAGGGCTAAATCAAGAAGAAACGACCATATAGTATCTTCATTGATATTAGGATGCTGATCTGCGTAATCTTTTAAACTAAATACATCGAAAAAATATACTGTTATTCACGCATGTTCGAGGATGATAGCAATTTCTATGATGCATCAAACAGGACTAACCTCATTGCGCAGAGTTCTGTTTGAATATATAGCTTTAACCTAAAAAAATTAAGACAACAAAAATTGTATTAATATTAAATTATATGATTATGAAGAAATCCGCAATACAATCACAATAAGTTAATTACTTTTCTTCCCATGCACGAATAAACCTGACTACATTAGGGTGAGCTGGTAATTTTTCGTGTCTTTCGACCTCAGCCAACTTCCGACGTCTAATGAATGATTGAGGGATAGGAAATGAACGTCACGATTAAAATTTATAATACGATTAATTCGTAAGTCATAATTGCAGAATCAATATATAATCTTAGTTTTGGCCAATTACTTATTTTTGCTGCATTGTAAGTATTACTTGCCTGTCTGCATTGTTACGAAATTTTTCGCGAGATACCTTTACGGCATAAGATTGACCATCTTCTTTATTTTTAACTTGGAAGACCTACTCATGAAAAATACGATACACATTATCAGTGTTAGGTGATAAGATATGTATTACAAAATTTAAATTAGCTCCAGGTTTCCGCATTACTACTTTACATCAATATTTTACAGCATTAACACAGAGCATTATTGTGCCATAATAAGTAAATACTGCATTTATACCAACAACGTGGCGTACCTCTCCAAAGGAGCCAGATCCTAATTGCTTTTCGATATCAAAACACTAATCAAGGTAAAGATAAGAAATAACTTCAAAGAGATGCAGTAGACCATCGATAATTACGTTGAAAATTAATTATGCAGTTAGGATCATTTATGAAATATTGAGAATGTTGGTTTAAGCCACGATTAGTCTATTGTTAAATAGACTACCAAAAATGAATGCCATGATTATTCTTTATGACGATCCCGTACTATATAACTAGACTGAATGCCTGATTTTCATGGTTAGATTAGTATTACGTGTATTTATTTCAATGTTGGACAATTTCCAATTAAATAAAGTAGCGGTCTCATTACGAATCGGAATCTAACTTTTCGATCTATCTAAATAAGAATATCATGTAGTTGTAATTGTACGATTTTTCTAGAATACGGAATAAATTACTTCAGATAAATTATTGGTATCTACGATTTTGTTTCATTTTTCACAATGATTGTGACATGGGATGAAATCATTGCGAAACGACGGCACTGTACTAATGAACAACGGATAATTATAACCAACAATCATTTCTAATGACTAATACACACTTGTGTAGAGAAGTAATTACTTTACGTTATTCCGATAGCTCTTTCTAAAACCGTTAAAACAGAAACAAAAGTATACCAGTACAGCAAGAAAAATAAAATGCACTATCCATTTATAGCAAAAAAGGTATCGTACAGCATAATCCTTCGACTTTACTTGTACAGTATTTTAGAATTTCTCGTCTTTAAACAATTACAGTTTTTCTGTCAATTAATAGAATGAAGTAAAATTATTGATATTCTACAAGAATGCATTGTCTATAATATTCACTGAGGGCTACTATCCAATAAGCGTTTAAAATCCTCAAAAATGAGATTAATATTCTGATCGTTTCAATTATGCCTCAACTAGATAGAACAGTAATGTCCTAATATAGATAAAATTCTAAATGCAACCCAAGCACAGGGTGCTAATAACTTGTCCATACAGTTGATAAACACCTTCGCCATACCTGTTCGAAATAGGACCTATTGGTGTTCTTGTTATATATTGGACTATTGACAACTGCAGAAGCTGTAAGCAAATAGTCAAGGATCATAAAATATCATATACAATAATAAGTAGTTCCGATAAGATACGTGTACAATAATGCGGAAGGTCTACTTGTAATAATTACTATACAAATACGGTAGACTAACATCGAAGAATGGTAATATGATCTGCTATACCAAACTATCAATATTTTAAGGAATAAATGAGGAAGGTCTACTTGTAATAATTACTATACAAATACGGTATAGTATACTAATATCGAATAATGGTAATCTGATCTGCTAAACCAAACTATCAATATTTTAAAGAATAAAATGTTTCAAGACAGCCAAGTAGGTTTCGATCTCGATAGTCTGTACATTGTATCTAGTTGCAGATTGATCAATACTGTAAATCGATAGATCCAATAGGTAGTAGAGATACTATCACGTCCCTGAACTTATTTCCATTGTAGTCTATCGGTCAATACTAGGTATTGTTCATGATTCGGTCTTGCAAATTATTCTAATCTCGTATTTCGACTATGTTAATCTTGAAAGTTGACACTAGAGAAATAGACATTATCATTTTACAGTCCATGGATTTTAATCCATCTAATTTTATGCTCTACTGTTGCGGTTGCATTCTTCAGTTCGAAATACCAACATTGAATACCGGTATAAAGGATACTATTCTCATAACTTTGCCCTTTGAAGCTAACAGAATGAGCTCTTAAATCGGTCTGTCGATGTCGAAATACTCGACTAATGGGCGGAACAGTCTTTGCTGGAGGCTTAGGAGGAGGCAGTTGATAACTTTGACGCGATTTTTTTCTTAGACTTTGACTGTTATCATAAAATGTTGGCATTGGTATTATACGCACTGGCGATGAGGGTAAATTGTTTTTCTCCATCTTCTTTCTCTTGATGAGCAAAATGGGTTACAATGAGAAAGGATATCAGAGTTAAATAAGACGGTCTTGATCAATCAGCAGCAGTTGCGTTTGTCCACTTGACGTGAATAGTTGTGGAAAAATATTGTTATTGATTTAAAGGCTACTTCCATATCTTCTTACCTGCTGTATTGACCACACTGAAATGGGCATCACTGGAAGACACAGTCATCTAGTCGACGCCAATCATGGAGCGTTCAACTAATTACAGTACTCTGTCCTCGATTTACTATCAAGCAGTGATCGCCAAAAAAGCAAACAACGTCATGTACAGCTAAAAATAACTTGTTTCCTCTTTCACACTACACTTAACAAGGACAACTCAAAGTAATTTATCCACCGTATATAGAAGGAGTCAAGGAATAGACGCTAAGAATACCTCAATGATAGGAAGAAACTAGACTCAATATGACCAAAGACTCTTTGTAAAAATCAATGCTAGCAGCCCAAAAAGCACCAACAAACAAAGGAAACGGATGCGCTTGTCAACACTCCCCTTGAGAATTTTACCCACTTGCAATTAAAAAATAAACTGGATCAGAAATGCCAAGAAGAAACTTGCAATGTTGTTAGCAAGGAAAAGCTAAAAGAGGAATAAGTTGCTAACCAATTTCAATGGCTGTTGTAGTTCAAAGAAAAAAAATTGGCCCACCAGCGTCAAGACGCTCAACGACGTACACTACGATACTGGAAATGGTCACACCAAGGTTGACTCACCCCTAACGGTGAGTCACAGTCAAGCGATTCATCGCTCCAACGCGATCAACCAGTCATGTCCAAGCTGATGATAGGGTATCAGCCTGTAGGGCGGCTGACACGTGAATGGGTCATACCACTGACATGGTTGACGCCGGCGCTGGTGTCTGCAACAGGTTTTTTTTTAGATCATGACAAATCAGCTCGTGCCCAAATAGCGCGGGAAAACTTCTATTTTGGGGCAAGACAATGCCATACGGATAATGGATGTTTACGGATCATCATCCTTTACTATGCTAATCCAATGATAGTAATTTATATTATTTTGAGAAGTGTTTGATGCACTTGTCGTTGTGGGCGATTGTATTAGCGTATGCTAATTTGCACCGTGCATTATACTGTAGGCACAGGACTGTACTGTACACTGTACGTACACCACTTTGCAGTGTCATTACCGTATCGTACCGTTTCGCTTCATTTTCAAATCTTTTGTCGACATGTTTGTGGAACATTTTCCTGCCCCTACGATGGAGAAAACCTTCATTGATAGTTTTCATGTCCGAAATAGCATTACAGTAATCGATGTTGGCCAAACTATTCAATACCTCCATAAGCTGCACCATTTTACCTCATTTTTCAAATCATGTTGATTTTTAGCATTTTATTTATACAGGACAGTATGTCTTGTATTGCAGTGGACGGAGTCATGGACTACTAGTGAGTTACTACGTAGTTCTAGTAGAACGTCCATGACGGAGTAATAGCGAGTATAGTAGTCTGTTGTTATACGAAACAGTGTGTTGACGACAATCAATGCAGGCCAAAATGCTGCAATGGTCCGTACACTGTTCATATTTTATTGATTTTATTGAATAAAATCAAGAAAAGCTGCTGGATCTTCGTCTTTTTACTCTTGTTTAGAAACACCCATAGAACAACAACAAAGATACATACGTTCTAATCGCCTTTATTGACGAAAGCTACTCAAAAACTTTTGCGTATTGATAAGTCTATGATGACAGTAATTAAAGTCAACAGAAAAACAGTGATATCCTTTTCTGCATCTTCTAGATTCTTGTAGAAGAATCTAGAAGATTACACTGTACAGTACTCGTACATTTTAGCGCTCATTCTGCTTTGGGTGGCAGCCAGCCTTGGCAGTGGTAGTACACGACGTAGTCCATTTCGCAGTTGGGCAATAACTTTAATTTCAAAATAACGAGAGGCTCTTTGCTCTTCATCACACGCATTTAGTCATTTATTGTTCTCTCATAAAGCAGACAGTATGATTACTATTGACTAACAGTAGGGACGAAATCTCCAAAATTCATAAATAAATCCTATATATACTGTATATATATATATATATATATTTTTCTACTGTACCACAGTACACAAATAATGTTGACGATATTTTATCTACATTAATTAAATGAATAAGTTGAATAAAAGTTGAATACACCCAATGCTATTTAGGAAATCATTACCCAACACGGAGACGTTGTACCTCGCCCACTGCGAGACTAGTAAAACTTTCGGTATAGCTCCAATAGGGGCGAAAAGAGTTTATCTTAAATGGTTGGAGGTTAAATGAGTGAATAGACGTCGTAAAATTAAATTGTTTTCAGTGCAAACTTTGATAAAATCATATTGAATACTTTATAAATTTGATTCGATATGGTGTTAATCATCATCTTCTTCTTCCAGATCCTAAGATTAAAAGCAAAGGCAAACGTTCACAAAACTATCATAATGATATCAGCATTGTTAATTAGAATGTAGTACAGTAAGTACCAGTTGTAAGGTATAAATATAAAACCAGTCGAAAATGGAAGGAGGTTCTATTTACCTTTGCAATCAATTCTCTAGCTAACTTAACATTATAATATTCATTATAATGTTGCGATCTCTTCTTTTTAAAATCTTGTTTTCGTTCTACAAAATAGAATCATGTTACCGGTCACTACACCATATATAAATAATATGCAACTTGATACTAACAACTTGAAACCCACCTAATTCTTCAGGTGTTAATTGTTCATCATGGTTCTCATCGTTTGAGTCATATTCAGCCCATCGAGAGCCACTTGCATCATCAGAAGTACCATGTAATCTAAGAAAGCCGCAATATTTTAATCATTGTAAGGCGATCAGAGGAGAGAAAGTAGACTATACCCAAAAGAAGCAACATGACAATGTAGATTTTAAAATAAATTTACTCGCTGCTTAAGGTCGCAGGATCTATTCCTTTGACATCAGTTTCTCCTTCCGAGTCAGCATCTGCATAACGATATGGTGTTTTCGGTTCATCAACCTTCATATGACCATAGTCCTTGTCTGCTGGATGATAGGTCATCAAGATATTCATTTCATCCCAACGAACACCGCTACGTAAAAATGATTAACGGTTAATACCTTAGCAATATACCGTACCATCAATTTTTGGCGCATAAAGTTATCATCGTGGCAACAACGATACTCGTAATATGACAGAAATACAGTGTAATGTAGAAATTATACTTCCCAATACTCCGTAGTTGTATACTAAAAGTGTCTTAAAGCATCTCAAAAGAGAATTTGCAAATGAAATAGTAACGAGTCAGACTGAAGGGAATGGTTGGATTCAATAATAAAATTTTAATAGCACCACTGCAACTGACTTAAAAAGATGATCAATTCCGTATCATGATCAGTCAAACATGAATGCAGTCTTGAATCAATCTTATAGGTAGAGTATTCCGGTACTAATACACCTATTGTATAAGGAATTGCTATTTAGAAATAACAGATCCATACGACATAGTTATGCCACAAAATATGGCAATTGTACTTAAAGCAATATAGTAGATTTCAGAATGCCGGCTTAATAAGAATTTAGGCGAGCGAGCGCTAGTTGAAAATCGATATACGAGTAATATAATCTTGGACATTCATTTTGAAAAACACATTGAAGATGGATATTTACGTATAGTTAATCTTAAATTGAGTACGTTCTTAATAGCTAGTGTTATAATACTGTGCATATAGGTTAAGTAAGCTTTGCCAACATTGAAGCATTGTATAACCCTTTAGTCACTTAAAGTGATAGTTAAGATTCGCTAAAATAAAGGTCTCCATTAAACTCAATCAATCATGATGAAATTAAAATCTACCAAAACTGAGATCACGAGCTTCATTTACATAGAATACATTGGATTAATGTGTGAGTACAGTCAATCGGCAAGGCATGTCGCTCATATCTCTTATGCAAATCACAAATTTCTGGATAAATGGTCAACAATATTACATTGACTACACAACGGAATAAATAATAAAGACTTGACATTCATCAATATTTGATCTAAGATTAAGCCTTAAGTACAAGTTAACGTTTAGAAACTACTCAATACCACTACATGAATCAGTGGCTCTATCTATCGTAATCAAAAATTTAAAAAATTTATACAACTCCATGTTACAGTAAATACTATTCATATTCCTGAATCACCTCTATAATCGAAAATATTGCACAACGATCGTAAAAATTGTATAGAAACACAATGTAGCAACCCGTCTCGAAAATGACCGTAAGCAATAGGAATATATGTAACGGTGATGCTAAAAATCTACCGAAAATATTACAGATTTAATGTCTACAATGTGGTAATAACAAGATGAAGTCTGAAAACGAAAGATTGTCGTCAATTCTCATCAGATAATAGAACAATAATACTATTCGTTGCAAGTACTACAATAGCACTGCAAAGCATTGTGTACAACATTAACGAAAAAGCACAAACTTTCTCAAAATTAAATATCTGATCATGGTATGATGAAATACGTATGTATAGGTGCTGCTATTGCAACATTGATATTTGCAACGATATATAAAACTTTGCGAGGCTTATTAAAGTTTCATTTCTAACCGTAATTCTTGTTTAACGCAATTGAACAGGGCGAGTCAAGTTACTAATTTTGAAGTTCTAGCCTATTAATTATATATACAGTATATTATTTAAATCGGAAAGGCACCATCTTGCATACACGGTTAATATCAACTACAATTCAGTAGGTTAAAAGTGCATGTGAATAAGACCACATATTACCGTTGTTGATCATTACTGTCAATACCTTTCTGAGGATATGGTCCATTTCCAAAATAACAACTACTATTTTAAACAATAGCATCAAACGTGCTGTGAGAAATTCGTAAAGCGTAATTAATATAATATCTCTTTTACAGCTGCAATAGTACAGTAATATTTTCAATGAAGAAATTAGTGTATACCCAATCCACCCACAATTTTAATTTATATGATGAATTCAAGAAATCCGATCAAAATTTTAAAAATTATGCATGAAATAAGACGATGAGCGCCCTGTATAATTGATAGAGTTAAGATAATCAATCTTCTTAAAGTATTTCACATCATAACAAAACAACATACCTTCTCTGCACCAGTATATTCATTAATTATTTAACGTCAATTTTTAATTACAGTGAAGTGAATTTCTACTGCACTTTAATGAGAATTATCATTCTCTATCTAGTCTGATATTATTTTTTCTACAGGAATCATCTGTTATTATTATTATGACGTTTACATCAATGATCGTCCTGCATTCATTGACAATAAAAAATGTAGAACGCTTTGTCTAAAGACTTAAGCAATAACATGTTAAACGATAATAAATTGTCAAAACTAAAATGCTCACTCTCAAAAATTCACTATCTTCATCGTCAAGGGTAAATTATAACAACACTACTTTATATTAAAATAAGTGGCCTAATCAGTCATCTGACAGATGAAATACTTGTTATGATCAGTATTTTTCATCATTGAATAAATTGCCATCACTATACGTATGCTCGTATATCATACGTTAACTTTGTATGCACTTAATAAGATAAGTAGAGTAATACCATGTACGCACAGATGATAATATAATAATTAAACTACTACAGTATGTACTGTGCAGGCTATAATTGGATAAAGCTCAATTTCTATATTATCGGAGTACTCAAATGTCTCGGAAATAAATGTTAACAGCATACGAGTAGAGTTTAAAGAGTCTTGAGTAGATACAGTAAGATTCCGCTAACTCCGTGTTCGTCTACGAATACAAGGTACTACATATTTCACTACAATGCTATTAGTACAGTATTTTATTTAAAGACATAATAACATTAGATAATAACAAGGATATAATTATTAATTAGTACTTATATAAAGCAATCATTCAAATGTTTTTTTTTATTTTTTTGTAGTCGATATCGAGAATTAGAGTTTTACTATGTAGACGTCAATTTTTACTGGACGCATTTAGCAAACTTTTAGTAAGTGGAACAATAAAATTAAAATTCTTCAGAAAGTCGTTGAAAACGAAGTTGAAGAATAAAACTGGATTGCTAAAGAAATAGTCCATGAAGTGGGTTTGATCCGAAAAATGTATAATAATGATGAGCAGGATGTTTTGCGACCAGCAGATCGTGCCGTTATGATTTTAGAATTTAGAATCTAGCCGAATACTCATCTACTATACCGTGCACTGTACTATCGCTTATACCATAGAATTATATTTTGCTACAAAACTATTATACAACACAACAATACTGACTGATGTAGTTACATAAGAGGTACATTGGATTTTAGTGGCGTAAAACCTTAACTTTATGAACTTCTAGACGCACGGAATTGTAGCAGGCATATGCGTATTTGTATATTGATCCCTTAATTCTTAAGTAGGTCTAAAAACATGTTATTTATAAGAACGAGAAAAGTTTTACACATTTGAAATAGTTTTTAGTCTGCAGTGAATGGTCTCAATGAAACTTCTTTCAAAGCATACCGGTATTTATTTATTCTTATAGAGCATATCGGACGCCTTTACGATGCGAATGAGAAGACAGATTTACGGTGTGTGTACGCGTATGTGAGAGTAGTGAAACGTTGTTTTCCATGATAGGAAAAAAAATACGCGTAATGTAATTTTAATATGAAAATTACCTTCTGTTTACCTTAGTTTCTTTCTGCTATCAATTAAAATGTTTAAAAATTAGTTAAAGATATATTCTAGTAAAATCATAGTCACTCGCAGAACATGTAGAGTATTGACTATCATCATGATAAGTGTGGCATCGATCCGGTTCCCATCTTTTAAAATGATCGAATGGGAAAACCCTTTCTGTTACAACATTTGTCCCTTTTAGATACCTAACATTCTACTGTCGATTTCTGTATGATTACCATTCTAATGTACTGCGCTGCAAACTATACATGGTATACAATATTTTAATTGCTTCCTTAACAAGAGAAGCCCAATTTAAGAACTGTACTTGGACAATTATAATCATTAGAAATGACTTGCATTATATCTAATTCAATCAGAGATAAAATACTCCATGAATGGAATCCTCATTCAACGAGTCAAAACATCTCTGATCTAAGATAATCTTTTGGATTAGTGATTACTCAATAGATTACCTGTGTGGTTCTCCATGATCGTGTTTAAGTATACTTCTGGGCATTTTCGGAGAAGGACTATTCATTTCCTTAGCCTTACCGCAGGCAGAATCAGAGTCGGCCATTTCGTTTTCCACTACACAACAGTCTGACGTTCCACGCTACTCTGAACTGATTCAACGCTATTCGGTCTGTTCCGGTACGGTACAGTACAGTACAGTGTACAGTATGCAGTTTACGGTGATCACACTCAGTATTGTACACTGTACACTGTACGGTGTATTTTACAGTGAAAAATTAAACTTACAGTGTACAGTACTTTGATGGTCTACAGTACAGTACTGTACGTGACCGCTACAAAGACCAAAACATCTCGACCTCTAGCTGCAAGTCTAGAGGTCGAGATGTTTCCGATATATACGTATGAGTAATCCAATAAATGAAATTGATGAGATCGGTCCTCTACAGATAGTTTTTATGGCTGCAGCAACACTTACTGCCAGCCAAATTAAATGTGGATATCAGTGTGGAATTACTGTATAATAGCTACTTCTTACAAATTAATGCTACGCATTGATATCATTCAATTCGGCTTTCCATTGCATAGGATGATATGAATATATTGTACAGTATACTGTATAGCGCAAGTAAATTTGTAAGATTTAAACCACAGACTTCTACATTTCTTCCAAATCTGGAAATCCATGATTTAAACATTTATCCGGGCATGGGCAACTTCAGGGATTGATTATGACATAAACATACACGAGTACTGTATTTAGCATGCATGATGACGATGCACTAGTAGTGGACAATCACATCATCGCCTTTGATTGGGAAATACTCGAGGATATACAGCATGAGCATATCTGTGAGCACTACGCAAATCAGCTCTGCTAAATGTAACTGGGCATTTATATAAATATCAGTGATTTGAAAAGGAAGTAATCGCAAATCTATTGATATATCTATGAGTTCTTTCTAAGGCATTGACTACTATATAAATCCTCTTACAATTTACTATACATTACCATATGGAGCTATCATGATCATGGTACGGTATGCATTATGGTTTTCAAAGTCCACTTGTAGTACTCCATTGAAAAATAAGAAGTATTTTAAATGTTGCAAAATTCATATTTACAAAGTGCCATAAATCAAGCTCGCTCTAATACGTATATTCGCAGTCCACTGCATTACTCAATCAAATTTATCTACTACAAAGCTAGTCAATCTAACATCGTCAACCGTGCAAGTGTCCTGCATTTTACGACTCGTATAGCGAAAATTTCGGCAAGAATAATCGATACTTCACACGTTTTTTCTACCTTGCATTAGTCATTTAACAGAACGATTTTATTAGTACGATTTTGCAAAATAGCTTATAGCGTGAGTAATGTTCTTCATCATAACATGAATGATGAAAGTGCTCAGTAAAATTTGAACGATATATGATAAAAATTTTATTGCATAGCATCCCTTAAAGAGAATCAGCAAATCGTTCGCTTTAGTGATATGTAACGTGATTACTTTCACGGATATTTTCTTTCTCTAGTAGGCCTAGCATAGGTTCGTAAATATCACTACTAATAGGTACCATAACTCCAGTTCTGGTGATTTCTCCTAAAGAAAAATAATCAATTGTACGAATATTAGTTTAGCAATTGTCATACTTCTGTCTTGCAAAGTACTACAGTTAAATAAATTATACCTCTTAAAATTTGACGTGCTGCGATAGCCGACGGAATACCGACTGTCCAAGCCATAGCGGAATGGCTGTCCGGACTACCATAAGAAGCCAATGTTATATGGCGCGTTTCCTATGCGTATTGATCAGATATAGCCATAAACTCACGAGTTAAACGTGATTCAAAATTTGAAGATAAAAGCTAATACCTTTTTGCCATTAGGCCAATCAACACCAATTTCGTGTCGCATGATTACAAAATCACTTTCTCCTTTCTCTATCGAATGAAATAGGATATATATCAGAAATATCCATCCATCTATTGCAAAAGTTAAAACTAACAGCCAAAAATCTTATTACGTAGTGTTAACGATTTGCTCAGTAAAGCAGATAGCGCATCAATAGTGGTTCCCTCTTTTGCTACTGGTTGATCAGACAGTAAACCAAGACTAAACCAAGTTAATCAATTCATAGTTAGTTATCTAATTATGTATTCAGTAAGCTCAATCATGACATAAAGTATTTACTCGATAATAGCTTTCAGTTTATTCTCGTTTCCAGAAACCCTTTTTAAGACTTCAGATTTTAAGTCGTCAATAGAAATATTGGCTTCTAAGCCAAGCAAATTTGCAGTCAGTTGATGCTAGAAAAGGGATAAAAAGAATTGATTGCTTCAATTATTATATTCAAATGTTAGCATGTATTACTTCAACTTTTAGCTTAACATACCCATTGAATATCTGGGGCATTCCTCATTAATATTGGATTAGGTTCTCCATTAATTACGCCGATCTTCAGCAAGGCAGTTGCAACTTCACTAAAACCCTATTATTAAAAAGGTCATGAAGCTTATTCAAACCGTTTTTTAGAAGTAATTTAGTACGAGAACCGGACTGAAATATTGCCAGTTCATAATTTTATCTTGCCTTGTATCTTATAGTTCCTCTTTCCACGGTGTGAGCGGAAGTTATGTCGTAAAGGTCAGCATACATCATACTGTCACGATTAGGATAACCTTCTAAATTGAGACCAGGATAATAATCAACGTCTTTTGTGTAAGCCAATAGTGAACCACCAGGATGGATCTCCTTAATCTGTTGATTGAAATATTGCATAAATATAAGGCTAGTCGTTTAATTTTGAGCTAAATAACTTAAATCATTAGAAGAATTTTCATCTTAGCGTTATATAATGTAAAAAGAATATAGACTTTAATCATTAACAAAGTTGTCATACTTCTCCATTTGTTCGATATCTGGCACCATTTAAAATAGCGAGCAGAGCTCCACGCGGGCTCCAACTGTTATACAAGATAAATTAGGTTACCGAAACGTCTTTTTGAAAACTATACCATAAATAATAATGAATACAAAACAATTTCGTAAGTACACAACCTGAATTTATATCTTAAAGGATTGTCAGATAATTCAGGAGCAGGTAGACCACCACAATACGACACGTACGACGAGATCTATTTAAAGACATCAAAAAATATAGATTTAAATCACCTATTGATCAGCTTTCTTAGGTATTTACCACAGGTGAATGCAAACAATTGTTAGACATCGAAAAAATCTTCTTTTTACTTTATGCCAATTTTACATATTTACATACCTTTCCTCCTTTCGCTCGTACTTCATCAAAACATTTTGCGGCCAACATGTGGTCAATACCTGGATCTAATCCCATTTCATTTAAAAACACCAAATTTTTATCCAGTGCACTATAAAAAAAAGCGGCGTATTTTCAGTAGATGAGATTTATTACACAAAATCCTAGCCAGAATATTATACATGATCTGAAATACAGAGAGACCGAATTCTACCTCTGATGAAGTTCTTTCATTGCCGGTGATACGTAACTTGCCGTTACCATATGCTTATCACAAGCCAGGCAGAACTTAGCTACTTGAGGGTGGTACGTATACGGTAGTAAACTATAAATAAATTGAAGTAGTTCACAACATTTGCAAAAGAAAAAGTGATATTATAGAATATGTTAACCACACCTCACGGTCAAATCATGACGACTGATCAACGCTTTCAATTGATCTAAAGCCTTTTCCTCTCCGAGCCTAAAAAGCATGGCAGCAGTGTTTCGATAGGTTTTTGCTATATCATTAGCATCGCCAATGCTGGCACTTGCTAAGAGAGCAAAATATCCAATATAAGAAAAAGTAATCAATTGCAATGATAGTGTAGGAACTACTTCGCATATACTACTTCTTATTCAATAATCTGGCATCTCTTACAAAATAATTTTAATTTGAAACGATGATTAATCACTATGCACTAACCAATGGTAATAGAGATATCAGGATCTCGTGTCAGGTATTCAACGACAGGTCTAGCAACAAAACCGGATCCAAGAAGTAAAACGTTCTTCTTCCTTGGAGAACTAACATGTAACCTACCATAAAGCAAACTCATTATTGAATCATAATGATATCCGAAAATTCAATTTTGCTAATTTTATTCTACACTTATCGATATTAATTACCTTTCATTTCTTAAATGTCGAATATACTCGAACTTTGGCGTTAACTCACCGTTGCTAGCAATAGTAGCCTACACGAATTATGTATATATACAGTATATAAGATACGAAAAAAGTTAGCATATCTAGGCATATATACTTAAATACAATTTAAAGCTGATAATTAGTTGAACAATAACGCAGCTCCGAAGTAGCATAATTGTAACAAGCCTCATATAATAGATAAGACAGCCGCGAAAGAGATCTGCTAATGAAATAGCAAAGGTTCATCAACATACATTCATGACTTCCTCCGATACTTTAGTGATATCTTTAAATGGAACCGAGGCTTCTGCCTTTGCCTATTTGATATACAAGGGGCGATTTAAATAAATACAAAAGAAAGAAATTATCTAACAACAAGTTAGGAAACAACTTCAATATATTATACACTTTTTGGGGTATTCACATTCAAATGTACAAAAATTAAAATTTTTTACCATTTCTATCAGGTGTGGCAATAGCAGATTTCCAAAAAAGTCCGTTGCTTCTCGTGGTAACTGAGTGGGTAGGTTATCAATTGAAGTTATAAGTATTCCATCCCCGGAAACACTGTTAAAATAAATAATTACGCATATGCTATTAGTGAGCTAGAATGAGATATTGTTAGGAGGTTCAAAGTAAAGCATAAGTACGCTTTAATATACTGTATACTGTAATACTAGCAACTAGTACAAAAACTAGCTATACTAAATCCAGCAAAGATTATTACCCTCTCGTTGCAGCATCGCTAACAGGATCATATACTTCAAAAGGATCTCCAATATTTGTTACACTGTATAGGAACTCGATCGAGCCCTAGTTCAAACGAAATCCCAGTATTAGTATGATGGAATTAAAAATGAATGATTTCTCTTTCGTTAGTACCATAACACTTACCTGCGGATCAGCTGATATATCAGAAATAGCAAGAAGTCGATGTGGTAAGAGTTTATCCGAAAGTCCTTTTGTAGCAGTTGGCTTTATTTTCATTAAATTCCTAGCATCTTTGCAAGTGAGGAGTCGAGGATCACCAACGCCCCAGTATAAGCCATTAATTAATACCGACATGTAAGGAGCAATCTAACGAAAAAGATTGATATAATTTTTCCGTAATACAGTGTTATAGTTTTACAATATTGCAATGAACCTTATCAGCAAAATTAGATCGATATTGTTCTGGAAATTTCCTAAAGTGACCCTTATCAAACTTGCTGCCGTCTAAGCTTTCAATATGATCTTCAGCAGTAACAATAGTTCCGTACACTTTGCGTGTATCTAGATGGAGTAAACACGAAATATAACGAAAAGACCCAATGAATTTTCTTCTCTCAGGGCTACTTACCGCCATGTTCCGTCACTTCTTTTAGGTCATTCGGGGATACAAATTCGTGTGGAAGCTGCTGGAATATCTCCTTTGCACCCTATCACAACATTGAAATAATCACATTAATTAATTAATGACGGATTAAGTTAAAGTCGATTATTTTAAGGCTACATTAATCACTAGAAATACCTACCCTTTATCTCATATTATAAATTAAATAGAAAGTAAATCTTATTAAGAAGCTCTATAGATTCAATTCTCACCTGGAATACATTTCCTGTTCCCGTGAATACAAATGTTAGTGGACCTAAAGCAGTTGGCATTTGACCTAGTCTAATACGACTACCAGCTTCGGCGATGTCAACTTTGGCGGATGTAGTGCTTGCATAATGGTGCGTACTACAAATGTACTAATTTTATAGTAAAGAAGTGATCATTAGAGAGCTATAAAAATCATAATTATTTCTACCGTTAGTTCGAAGAGCCTTACCAGGATTGTAAAAATGTATCAGTACCTACGCTAGCATAATATCATTAAAGTTATTTCTAGCTCTATAATTTCAAAGCACTCTAGACTAGTAACACAGGAAAATGGCCTTGCTATTTGAAGCAATAGATCAAACGATATATTACTGCTCAAGAACATACTTAAAATGAAAATAAAAATTCCTTTGTCTAGTGGTATTACCTCAATTTAAACTTTGAAGCGCTACTTTCTTTTTTTACACATGTAATCATATACATCATTAATATATTATGATATTATACCGTGATACTGTATGCTTGTAACTCATACATCGTTATTGATAATTTGTAACCGATACTATTTGCTAGTAAACTATTCGATGCGTAAGTTTATTTATTTTTTACCATAAATGGCGTATGGAAACCAAGATTCAATAATCTTACACCCATTCCATGCAGAATATTAATCATTCCTAAAATTATAACAACAAGAGCATAGTCATAACTCTAAATTGATTTTATTACGATATACAGTATCGATGAAATGGTATAGCGAATACTATAGAAAATGCTCTGCATAAATATAACATGTTGTATTCGCAATAAGTCAATGTAGTATACATTAAATTACAATGCATGTATATCTATTAAGTCCTTTATTTCTCATTGAGATTTACCTGCTATTCCGGCGAATTGTCCGAATGCTACTAAACGTTTACCAGAAGAATCAACCAATCTTTCATAATCTATTAGTTTAATTTTCTATAATTAAGAGGAAAATTTGGAGCATTAGTTGATTAATCTAAGTATGCTTACAAATTGTTATAGATCATTATTCGGATGTTTGGTTAAGAAATATTCGTAGCTAATGGATATAACATAATCGCAATGACAGTTAGAGAAAAGTAACCTGAACGATTCCAGGATCGATATTTAACATTTCGAGCAATATGATTCCGATTTAAATATATGAGAAATCGGATCAGATGCGAAAAATTTACAAAGATGAATATAAAAACTATGATGGCGATACATCATTCGGTAGTCAAGTTTTAAGTATATGGTATTGACAGTTATGCACATTAGTATTGTTGGTAATATATAAAATGGATGCTTAGGTAAAAACAGATCTGTTTAAGAGTAATTTCATGTTCTAAGCTGCGGTGTATAACCAAAGCTTGATGTCAAGTACAATGAAGTCGTATCCCCCATCGACGATCATGAATGCATCGTCATAACTGTAAAAGGCAGTTACCGCACAGCAGGAAATATCCATTTCAACCTGTGTAGTTGGCAACGGGCGATGTGTTGTGGAAAGAAATGAATACCAATTGCTTGATTTTATAGCCGTCATAGATTAGCTAGTCATCGCTCAGTAGTTGGTCATTTCAAGAGTAAAGAATTAAAGCGGCTTTCTCTGACGATTCTATTCATTTCACCACTATTCAATGATGCAAGTTCATGACACCAGCACTTTAGCATTTACTCAAGAACAATAATAATTATTATTAATGTATACTACGACGTGTATACTCGTCTAATAATTATATTAATCCATTGCAAATATGATGCAGTAGTTTTTGACATCATCGTCAGATTGATTTGTGTATTAGCTGAACTATAAATGGCCAAAATGTGGCCATAGCAACTGAATAGAATATTTTCTTGCAGACAAATTACTAAACTATAATTAATTGTTATCAATCAAAGCAACCGTTATTGGCTATTGCGTTGTTAAGATCGTTAGGAGAAAAATTTGAAAAGCGATATCTCGTTAGTAGGACTAACCATAAACGCTATTAAGATAATGCAGTTGAGTGTATATTAATTAAATCCTGTAGTTATGAATTCAATAGTATTTTAGCTAGTTTAGTATTCAATGACCACAACATGGAAGCCTGTTGCAGCATAACCCATCATGAATATGACAATATGCGATTACGATATTCTTCGGCAAGAGCGACAATATGCTGAATGAATACGTCTCGGGAATGATGATAGTATAGCCTATGTCAGCGTATCCATGTTCAGCACATGGCATCAGTGGAATGCGATTCATTTCATAGACCAATGATAAAGTAAAGTAAATGTGGAGAAATCATTCAATAAATACACGTTTAGGGGGAAAATTGACAATAGATCGTTTATCCTTGATTCTTTGAAGCAATAAAGCATTTTAAAATTGATAGCGTACTCGCTAAACATTGGCTATTGAGTTGAAAGTCATGCCTAACCTAAGGGAAAGAATGTACTGTCATGTTTTCATGCAATGAAAAAGGAGGCGTCGGCATTGCCGATGCTATGTCAATGTTCATCATGAGCTTGTGAGAGTTTGGTCATGAGACGAGGATACAATATAGAGTTTAAGGCAATCGATTGTGGTATGGTAGGCAGATTTATGAGCAATGACATGACTGTTAGACTGATTGGCGTTCATTGGATCGACATTTACTTTTATAGCAGATTGGAAAATGGTCAAGTTCAAATAAGCTGGCAAGTGCCGTACTGAACGTATTTGTTTGTGCCTGATGGACAATTAAAGCGTTTGCTGATTGTTCACAGTTTGTATGCCTATCATGTAGGACTGATCGATAGTAATGGAATTTACCTTTTCGAGGATAGCGTCTAACAGCGGCATATTGTCTGCTTGAGCTTTAATGGTATGAGAGAAGAAGCAATAAGTTTTATTAGGGAGGAGTTTATCGATGGGTACTTGTTTAACACCAACAACTAATGATGCTTGGGAAATATCTTCTTGTAAAATGGCTCCACATTCTTCATATTCCGATCCCGTGAAAGCACGCTTAGCCGATGGTTGAACGATGACTTTATAGCCAAATTCTTCCACTAATAAATTGACTTGCTTTGGCCCGAGAGGTGCTCTTCTTTCCCATGTTAGATAATCTTCTCGTCGAATGGCGATGACTTTACTATACTTTGATGACTGCCTTGTCCATACTCTTGTCGGCGCTAATCGATGAATGGGTTGAAGGTAAGACGAAGCGCGTAACATATTTCTCTCCTTAACTACACACTACAGTAGAACTCTTTCAACGACTATTGCAATACTCTAGGCAAAATGAATGGCTGGTGATTTCTCTTGATGCTTTTTAGACTACAGATGCTTCAAAGAATTGTTGAATAAAATTGACAATCCAACGCTATCAGCTCCAATATATTGAATACTACTCGTAGATTGATTGACCAAGGGGGATTATCATACTGCAAGCACATTAACTGAGCGTTAACGTCGATATAGCCTGTCTTTCCAAGGGTAAACTGCCGTTCCTGTGCATTGTACTGTACCGTATTGTAACCCTGTACCAAAATGATGCCCACTACTATACAGTACTGTATGTACAGTAGGACTGTACAGTGTACAGTATACTGCGCTATACACTGTACACTATGTACTGTACCGTATGGCGTGATTCATCAGACTATTTCAAAATGGAATCAAATAATTCAACAAGAGTCAATTTGAAGTCAAATTGATATCCATAGATAGTGATCATAGTATGTATATGACATATATATCGTATAATAGTACTAATCCACTAATGGAATGGAAAAATGGAATCAAATAATTCAATACGAGTCAGTTTCAAACTTTCAAGTCAAATTGATATCCATAGATAGTGATCATAGTATGTATATGACATATATATCGTATAATAGTAATAGTACTAATCGACTAATGGAATGGAAAAATGGAATCAAACAATTCAATACGAGTCAATTTGAAGTCAAATTGATATCAATAGATAGTGATCATAGTATGTATATGACATATATATCGTATAATAGTAATAGTACTAATCGACTAATGGAATGGAAAAATGGAATCAAATAATTCAATACGAGTCAGTTTGAAGTCAAATTAAATTAATATCAATAGAGGGTGGATCATATCAAATTTGTACAGTGTATAGTAGTGTACAGTATGTCAGTATGTATATGACATATACTGTACAGTATATCGTATAATAGTAATAGTACTAATCGACTAATGGAATGGAAAAATGGAATAAAATAATTCAATACGAGTCAATTTGAAGTCAAATTAATATCAATAGATAGTGGTTCATATCAAATTTGATCAATTTTATTATGCAATTTACCCACTCAATTATGCACCGATTTATCTCCACCGAAATGAATCATAGTCAGTATACTACAGTACTGTGCTGTACTCTGTTGTAAGATGGATTTTGTCAGGGAGCAGTGGGCAGTCTGCCACCTGTTTGTTCGCTCGTACTAGTGTAGAAATGATATAGTGCTGTACATCCCTCCTTACTGGATCATATTATAGATGCACATCCATTGATTATTCTGCATGGACGCATACTGTATTATTGATTTGATTGAAGCTAGTTAATAATAGAGCATTCTGATCAGTATAAACTTTATAACTAACCTCATAAATAAATTAAAAATTCAATCCTGTTTTCTTGTAGTCTTGACTTAACAGATAGAGTACTGTCAATTCTCAGTCAATTTGAAGATTTTCCTATCATAGTGTCTATGTATCTATAAGAATAATAATACTAAAGTACAGTAGAGTAACAAAATACAGGATACTGCTGTACACCCATTGTACTCTATGCTGTATGTTGCCACTTTTCTTCGACTCTCAATGACAGAATTGCGTCTTGGTTTTGCAGTGTTGTGCTTTGATTGATTCGTATCTTAAGCGAACTGCAGATTGATCGACTAAGAACCAAGGGGAAAGGAAAAAGCCTCTCCAGCAATGGGGACTACATGCGCTTTTATGGCATGTCTAAGTTATACAGTACGCGTTTAGAACATATGCATACTGTACAGTATATGCGAACGTGAAGAAACACTCATAAAATATTCTACAGTACTCTACAGTAAGATTTAGGAGGATACGCTACTATTTGACACATCATCATTCTCGACAGTACAGTACTATATCGATAGTCCACTGAACAGTAACCTGCAACACATGGCAGTCAATAACTGCTGAAATCATTCATTTTTATTCCATCGACAGTCTACAGTCATAACTAACTGTGTGAGTAACCAGAGTAAAGAAACTGATTGCAAAATACTACGACCAGTACAGTACAGTAAGATACAGTACTGAATTTATTTCAGTAGAAAATAGAAATGCTGGCGTCACAATGCTAAAGTCTTTAAGCTAAGACGTAAATCTGAAAGGGAGAAACTGAGAATCGCACGATAAAAAACTTACCGGACGCTACTCCTACAGCTTACCCCATAATAATGGCCACTACTTCCTGGAATCGCCCTCTAAAGGTAGTCATTATTGGGGCTGGAGTATCTGGCTTAGCGATTGCTGAACTATTAAGTCAATATCCATGCTTTAAAGTCCTACTATTAGAGGCAAGTCAGAGAATAGGAGGTCGTGTCAATACAAAACACATTGACAAAGATTCTACTTTCCTCGAACTTGGAGCCAGTTATATCCATGGTTCCCCGGAGAATCCAATCTATGAAATTGCCCATGCAAATAAAATACCAATCACTAGATCGATTCTAGACTTCAGCGCATTGCGTTATGGTATCGAATCCAATCAAAATATCGATGAAACGATACGAAATAATGCTAGCCACTCTTATTATAGTACCATCGAGATGTGCAAAAGTTTTGCTACAGCACCTGCAGCACAGTTACCTGAAGGTATCAACAGCGTTGGAACTTTCCTCAGAAATAGCCTACGCCGAAGAATCCTCGATGTCCATGCAAAGGATAGATCTGCGTTTGCAAGCATATTTCACTGCTTTGAATTAATAGAGTGCGCTATTTCTGGGTGTAACTCTTTACATGACTTACATTTGAAAGATTTTGGAGAATATCATGAGTTAGACGGTCACAATTGGGAATTTACTAGTGGTTACGACAATGTAATACAACATTTAATCAATAATTTGAAGAAAATAAATGTGACTGTACAAACAAATACTATAGTTGAGCTGGTAGATTATAACGATTCATCTTCTTACAATCGAAACGATCCCAATGACTCCAAATCTCAAACTAATCATGTATATCCAATAAATGTAATATGCAAGGACGGTAAAAGTTATACAGCTGATCATGTCGTTTGTACCGTATCACTTGGTGTTCTTAAAGAGATGGCTGAAACTCTTTTTAATCCTACCTTACCTCAACCAAAATTACAGGCAATTAACCGCCTTGGATTTGGTACAGTTAATAAAGTATTTCTATTTTATAGAGAGCCATTCTGGAGTGGTCATCAATTTCGGTTAGTATTCGTCTGGAATGATCAAGAGTACAAAAGTCCCAGCGACAGATGCCTTCTATCCAATGATGATGCTTGGCTAAGGAACGTATCTGCGGTTTCAACATGTCAATCTTGTAAGAATGCTCTGGTTTTCTGGATAGCCGGTTCCCCAGCTATAGAAATTGAAAAATTTTCAAATGAACAAATTTCACTCTCATTAACGAAACTGCTCAAAATGTACATGGATAACCCTCTTATCCAACCACCTTACAACATCATCAAATCCTGCTGGCATAGCAATCCCCATACCCGTGGCTCTTATAGTTACGTTAGTACAGCAGCGAGTGGGGAAGATTTTAAGATCATTGAAGATCCAATTTTGGACAAAGAGAATAAATCTCCACTAATTATGTTTGCGGGAGAAGCCACTCATAGACAACATTATTCTACTGTGCATGGAGCATATCTTAGTGGAAGACGGGAAGCAATGAGGTTGTTGGGGGTGTACGGATTAACTTGAAAGATTATTTTCTTTCCTAAAATTGCTTGTTATCATTAATTCATGCTGTTTATAGTACTGTATAATCGAGTCATATTTGCGCGCGTAGTGAATCTAAATTACAAATGGAAGCACATCCAGTCGTGCACATACAACAAGACATTAGCATTGATGGTGTACTATGCAATATTTTTGGCAAGCTTTCAAAGTATTTAGGATAAATTGGTTGGAATGCAATTTATAGCATATTAACTGTAAATAAACGCGAGAATAGCTAAATCAAAACCGTTTTATTGTACGCCATATTATGTAGCACTAAACTGTAGGCAACAGTTTGTGAATACTGATAACTGAAATGGCTTATTGATCAATGACAGTATTCTCGACCAAAAAATATCGGAAGAGATCTAAATGATCATTGTTAGTTTTCTTATTATAGCCGTAAGTAATGTTAATATTTTATACTTTCGTCACAAAGAGCTAATCTTGTTCCTGATTATTGAATTGCAACGATTCAATTAATCGACTCTCTTATAAAATTTCTTGTGATTGCGATTGACTACATCCGAATGACTAATATACTACCTACGAGTATGTCACAACACTCATATAAACGTATAGTATAGATACGTAAACTTAATAGGACTTGACTATAGTAGTAAATGATATCTTACGAATAACTGTTGCAAAAATAATAAACCCTACTGTCACGAATGACGCGGATAATTTAGATTGTACCTACGTATATACTTATATATAGATAGATTGTACCTACGTATACACTGTATACTGCACACACCGCACAAGTAAATATAAATTTTATAGAACTTGACTTGATTAGCAAATAAGTTCTTACGAATAACTTATACGAAAAAATAACAGATTCTACTGCTGCAAATATACCTAACGTTGATCATTTAAAACTTCTACCATAATCCATTGTACTGCATAACAATACTAAATCGAAAGTTGTAATTCTTAAAAGATATGCAAAAGAAGTACGATTCTTCATTCCTTTAATATTATTACAGTATTCAGGTTACAAATCTATCCTAAAATATGAATCCTTAGACTGATACAACCAATACGATACGTGTACAATAGAGGGTCTCTAATGTACAACATCGATATGCTTATATGCCGTAACTAAACTGAAAAACTGCAAACATTTGCTAAAAATGTTAGTAGTACCAATATTATACTTTATTTATAACCATCTTTGCAACGCGACCTGATAACACAGACAACATCTACAGACTCTTTTATTACAGCTTGTCAAAAAATAAAATTGTCATTTGCTGCGCATTGTTAATTTAGTTAGTGTCGTGCTGAAATTGTATTTACTCAAGTATCAGAAAACCAGTATTGAAATGTATCTACAAGAAGTAATAAACTTTGTGTCCTCTTGAAAACTATAAAAACGATAAGTAAATTTTTGGCTATTGGATTTTAGGCTTAACTACAATAGGTAATAATTAGGATCAATTTGATTTGAAGATAACTATAATAACTATACGCGCATTAATTTCTCTCTATTCGATAGTCACATGGTTCAAAAATAAAAATATATCGATAAATAATCAATTTTCACCATTCCCTTAGATTTGTGAGGTAACAGAGAACGTATAATGAGATTAAGCATTCGAATTGATTAGATTGATAATTCTCGTAGCTTCCCTTTGACCTGTCAGGTAAGCACCATGGGTTGTGGAATAAAAGTTTCGATGCGTAGCTTCACCTGCAAAAAGAATCAACGGGCAACCATCTTCGTCCACTTCTGGTTCAGCTAAAGTATCCACATCATCGCTACAAGAGCTAGTGCTAATATAAGAGTAAGAACCACAAAATAAGGGGTCACTAAACCATTTCGTTTGGATGACATCGTACGGTTCTGGCAGGTTGGATATTCCAGTAAATTTTTGTAAAACACGAGTAATGGAATTGGATATATCCTTTTTCGAAAGTTTCTCCATGACTCTAGCACATTCTCCGCTTATCCAAATTACTAAAGTATCAGAATTAAGTCTAACTGTTTCTATATTGACAATACTTCGTAACCACTCTTCGCCTTCCGCTAATTGGATGCCTTTGCCTCGACTATCTTTGTAATCCTCGTCGTCCCAATAAAAGAAGTACGAAAAATCTCTATGTTTCCAAAACGGTTTAGAGTAACGTAGATATAGTTTATCAGTTAATCCAAAGCCCATGCGATCAATTACTTTCAATTTCTTCTCGCTTAAGCTAGAGTCGAATAAATCAGCAGCTTCTTTTTTTAAAACGCCAAGCGAGACAGTGCATATGACAAAATCAGCTTTGTAAGTCTTAGCATTAGTACACTCAATTGTTACTCTACCATTCTTATTATCTTGACCAGTATCAGTGCTGTTGCGCCTAATTTTCTGAACCCGATTATTTAAATGCAAGACGTCTGTTGGAATATTTTGAGCTATCTTGTGTGGAATTTCACTAAATCCATTCTTAAATTCTTTATCCTCACCAGATAGCTCAATGTAGTCTCCAAAATCCTGGAGATGTAGGTCCTGCAGAGAATCACATGCTGATATAACACATTCAATTGCTTCGCGGCATGAATATATGCTGGCAAGTAATGATTGCTCATCCTTGTTGGGGATAGTGGATAACTTTTCCTTTAATTTCCACTTAATATAACTACCAACATTATTGCTGTTACTGGGTAATTCATTTAAGTATTGTCGATTGGTGCTCTGATTAAGGATATCCTCATAAAAATCCATAGCCTTTATCGCTTTAGAAGTTCGCACAACGTCGCCCCTTTCGGTTAAGTGAAGACTCTTCTCGTTATAGCAGTCTGCTTCATTATAAACTTTAATGCCGTATTTTTTTGCCAATTTATAAATTGGATTCTTTTTATGTCCATGGATAAATTGTGCACCTATTTCCAGTTTGGATTTATCGTCCAGGTCCGTAGTGTAAATTCTACCACCGATTCTATTACTACCTTCAAGTATGGTAACTTTGAAATGTCCGTCAGCACAAAGAAGTTCAGCTGCAGCTAAACCGGCGATACCAGCGCCGATAATGACAACATCGATGGAAGGAGTTGATGAATCAGTTTGGTGGCTAGCTTTATCTGCATCACTTTTAGACGATTGCGATTTACGCAATTTATTTCGAAATGTCTTTTGCAGTTGATTCATGCTTGATAATGGCATCAAAATCAGTTGGTCAATGCCACAGTACGTGCAGAAATTATAAATTATTCGTATAGCTATCCAAAAAAAAGAAGATACAAGTGGATTATTAAGCTTACACCAGAACGATGGATTACGTAATCATGTGCCCAAAATATACAGTATGTATTACTGTACGGGTATCTATCTATTATTCTATTATGATCGTAGCAGCTAGGAGCAATATGACAAAAATTTCGTATATACCCGTAGTTTCATGTTTAACAAGCATGTATCTATCTATCTATCTATTATACTGTATATAATGCATACCAAAAGTGAGTAGAGAACTTGGGCTAGGAACAGAAATTTTCAACGTTGAATTTTTTACTTTCAGCCTTGATAGCAGCAGCAGTCTGGTAGTAAACAATATACTGTAGTACTAACAATTTTATTGTACTGTACTGTACCGTGCAGCTGAATCAGTATGGCTATAGTACTGTAGAGTTACTATAGTAACCTTCAGTGCTTTAT
This sequence comes from Trichoplax adhaerens, assembly GCF_000150275.1. Taxonomy (NCBI): domain Eukaryota; kingdom Metazoa; phylum Placozoa; class Uniplacotomia; order Trichoplacea; family Trichoplacidae; genus Trichoplax; species Trichoplax adhaerens. Next base: position 3,947,797 of record NW_002060943.1, on the reverse strand, counting down.
CCAAGCGGTCCGGTCCGAGCCACTTCTTACTGTACTGTTCATCGTGTAGATGACATGTATACTGCACAGTGTACAGTCACTAGGCAAGCAAGCAAGCTTTTCGTATAAAATGTTCCAATAATAGAGTACAGTAGAGTACTATACTAGACCGTCGTCATGGACATGGACTACCAAGAATCTAATAGTCCTTGTCGTAGTCAACATTTTAAATATGGATCTTGGCTAGCACTGCAGCTCAGTTATAGCCATAGATTAAAGGGACTACGAAATAGGAAGAGGTCGTTCTATATATATGTCATATATACATTACTCAAAATGGGAAGCAGGTCATTTCAACTTCGCTTGATCATTTCAGCGCTAGAGTAGCGTTTCGTATGGCCGCAAAAAGGATAGGAGTCCGTATTATTCTTACTGCTTTGGTGTGGACTGTATACAAGAGTGTGTCTGTACTGTACAAGTGTACATACAATGGGTAGATGACGTAATGACATGAAGCTACTGCGCAATCAACTTCTACCAGAATGCTGCTATAGAGTTGCGCACGGCGTGCGGATCAACCATAGTAATATCAACAAAGCTTTCAGACCTGCCCATCCATCATTGATGAAGCCATCATCAAGACGGTTGACGTACAGTACGGTAACAAAGCCTAGCGTTAGATTAAATTGAATATCTAGTTGGAGTTGATCTTCCAATTTGGACGGCAATTGAAGACAATTCTCATTACTTTATCATGGGTTGTTTTGGATCGAAATATGGAAATGAGCGTGCTCTTGCACACGAAGAACCCAAAGTGTACAGTTGGTAAGCCACAGCAATAGCGTTGTCATACGGTATACTCAAAATCGGATAGTAATTAGACCGACGATGTGATCGTTCGATTGTGCGCATGATAATCAATTATTATATAATAGAATTGATTTGAATAAACGAAGAGTAAGAGTTTCGGATTAATAACTCTTCAATTTAATTTGCTGTATTTTATTATAATTCACTAAAAGATGTGATACTCGTATCGATTTTCATTCCAATTATTGTTGTCGATTGCGATGGTATTATGGAAGAATAAAAATAGGAGTATAGACAGTAAATGTGGACGCTGGTATATCGATCAATACAGACACGTACCTTCATGAATCGTGCGACATTGTTCACGTTCTAGACCTAGACCTTCCATTTGTTTTTAAAATCGTGTTAGTATCATTCAATTGTAATGCCATCTACAAGATATATCTATGGAGATGAGTGATCATTTCAGTTGATCAAACTGCCAAATTTATACGATAGGACGAAATCGACCTCCAAATCACGATTTTGCTGTATCGAATGATTATCACGCCTATCACTATTGTTCAATGTACTGACCAGTAGTAAGGTCGACTTTACTCGAAAGTTTACAGCATACCTAGTTTATTATTGAACTGAAATGAGCTTTTAATTGAACACTTTGATGGAATATTGCTTTGACTACAACAAGAATTAAGTCTATCTATATAATGTAAAAAGAACTATGCTACAATGAATTAATAAGCCTAGTTGATATGATAAACAGATCGATACGTATACCACAAGGTATTAAATTATACGTACATTAGTTGGCACATTATGATCAACTTACGAGTAAGAATTTGAATTACTCCTATCACTGTGATTGAGTGTACAGCGTTCCAATTTCTGCCATTTATTCTTGTATTACCGCTTTCGGGTATCTTAACCGTAAGTGGATTAGTCCTCTTAATTGAGTAGTACACGAACGAGCATTAATTAAGTAATAGATATGTATATATACGATATGTACTGTACATTGTATCGAGAGAGATAATGAAGCACCTAATGATTTATAAACATGCCGAAGCACTGATAAGTTTATTTTACTGCAGTCAATAAAATAATAAATAAATATCGATCCGTTCCATTTACTATCTTAATCATAATAAACTAGGGATCGACGAGAACGCGTAGACCCTAAAGATTATACCTTGCAAAATCTATCGGGCGAAACTGTTGGTCGACTCCCAGGCGAAGTAAAAGGGCAGCAGTTTATCATTGATAACTGCAAGGTAAGACCTGATCACTAAACTGTAGTAGATAATAACAAATCATAATAATAATAATCAAACTGAAAATACCTACCAAAACGGAGTCTTATTGCTCCTAGTTGCCGCAATGTAGCACGTACCTATTACAGTAAAGTATAAAATCAATTCATAAATTAGTGGGCATGATTTATATTGTATGCCAGTCATATCAGTGCTGCTGCACGAGTATAGTAATCTCTCTCCGCTAAAAGCTAGCCTAAAGAGTGATTGCTGTACATAAAATGGCTGTATACACTATCTAAATATGTTTATGAGTTTGACTATTGCTCTAGGCTCCTACACGCGTAGATTTTCATGCCGTCAATACCGTACCTAACTTGTCTAAGAATTGGGTTTAAACAAGTTATTGAATTAATAATTTCGTGATGGAAAATTATATGTTAAAAAAATGCGCTCTTACTACGTATAGCAATGCATACGATATCAATCATTTTAAATTATCAAGTTATTGCTTATGAACTTTAGATATAGAGTCAAAAGAGCTAATACTAGGTAAAGCTTTGTAACTGTATATGAAGATTTAAGTAACACAATGCAGAATCTATAGTATGGGTTGGATGCAAACTGTGTTAAAATAATTTTTCCTTACTGTTCGCCGCAGTTTCTTATACTGTATTACTGTAAAATTATACTATAGGTATCAACTAGTTAATTAGCACCGAAGAGATATGTTGTTGCATCATCTTAATTCCAAGTCTAAATTTAAACCTTAAGCTACTGTGTGCACAATTGTCGTTTATTGCATTGACATGTGAACCCACCTGCTATATATCATGAATGACTTTTAAAATTTTACATTTGATTTTAAATCTTTTTACTTAAAACAGGACTGTAATATTTATATATTCGATCATTCAGCAACTATTACTGTTGACGACTGTACTAATTGTCGTATTTTTCTCGGACCTATTCAAGGAAGGTTAGTTATTCAATTAATGGAGGTACACACCGAAATTAAAATCATCAATCAGATCAACTCTAGTAACATAAAATTTTATCACCTTTATCTTCTGATCCTTATAACTGTAGCGTCTTTATTCGTGATTGCACTGATTGCCAGATTGCCCTTGCATGTCAGCAATTCAGGTAAGAAATATAGAATTATTATTTTCCAATCTAAGGCATAGATTAGATTATAGTCCAGTCACAGTTGGATCTTTGCTATCCTTGTTAGTAAACTTAACCTTATAATATCAGATAAATGTAAGTTTTGTGCTGCTGCCTGTAGGACTCGAGACTGTAAGAAATTGGATATTTTCTTACACTGTGTTACGCAGCCAATCATAGAAGCAACAACTGCAATTCGATTTGGTTGTTTTCAATACTATTATAAAGAATTGAAAGGTAGATTAAATTTATAAAGATATTAAAACAATATTTGTCGATTGGAGTCTATAATGTTAAAACATATTTTACAATTATTTAGATCAGTTTGCTGCTGCCAAGCTAAGTGTATTTAGTAATAATTGGAGCAATATACACGATTTTACCCCTGTTGCTGGTGAAAACAATTGGATGTTAATACCTGAGGTATAACAGATTGATATAATTACTTATTGATCGTTTTATTAAAGTAAGACGAAGACGTAAAATTGGAAGCCATGGTGCATAATTGAATTTTTGCCGATAAAAATTCAATTTTAGAACCCAGCTGTAGATGATTATTTACCACGTCCGTCGTCCGATAAATTTATGACTATGGATATCTCGACCACAATTAAAGATAGTGTTGTACCAATTACTACGGGATGCAGAAGAAAGTTATCTTCAAACGTAATTGTTTCATCTAAATATTTATGAAAAAGTGTGATTTGGGTAAAACTATATTGATACACATAATGATTATGTTGAATATCTTTTGATCTTCTAGTCTTGTTTAGTAGCATTCTTTGCCGATGCTATTGCCAGTGATGCTCCTTTGAAATATGTAAAGCAACTGCAGCAAGAGGTTAATATCTGTTATGTTTTGAACCGATTGCTATATTGATTTGTCTACTTATAAATGATTTTTGTATCTTTCTTAGACCAACTGTACTGTCGTACAAACAAAGCAATTATCTATGAAACCAGAAGACTCTATGCGCGTTTTTTATACCGAACGTTATAATGATGAAGTCTTAAAAGGTCGGGCAACAGTTTATGCATTTTGCGTCGATTGATCATTATTCCAAATTAATCTCTCTATCCACCACTAGATATGGATAACTTTAACATAATTCTGTGACATTTCACTGTAGGGGATATTATCGGCGTAGAGGTCAACGGAGACAACGTTTTGGAATTGAGTAGGCAATTATTAGAAAGGTGCTGTATGGGTAACTTGTATTACTTATCGGATAGTGCAAGTGCAGGAAATCAAGATATTGATGCGTTCTTTAATTTCAATGACGTTGGCATGGGTGGCCTATAACTGCGGTCGATTCATTTTGCAACTGGATAACAAGATTTAAATACGATTTCTTAAATTTAAATTGAATTTTAGATTTGTAGCAACGTCAAATTAACTGATGTTGTAGTCTTACTGCAGCTGAAACGCTCGTATTATTTGTCAGATGTCGTAGCACCTTGATTGAGATGAACGATTACACTGGCGCGCGCGTTTCTTTACCTATATGGTAAGAAGCCCTTACCAAGTGGTGCTGTAAACTCGTAGGATTTTACAAAGAAGATACAATCACTTTTTAATGGGCTGATCATGATGACTATTGGCCATCTTACGTATAATGTACCTATTACAATCAGTGATGCATCGTTCTATTTTAGCTCCTTGATCAGGATTACTGTATACTGCATTTTGTGCTCAAGTTTTAAGTTTGACTTTTTTATCATTGATCACGTTTTCATTGTAGACTTTGCAGTTAATCATTTTTTTTTTAATTTTACCGATAGGATTAAGGTAACCTAATTGATGGTACCTTTATAAGAAATGAGTTTACTGTTAATAAACAAACGAACCGAATTGACTGTTGATCTTTTGTCTACTCTTGACGTAACGTGCAATGTACAATCGTTGTGCATGTATGTCGGTGATGAAGAGTGTTATTCCCTTCAATATCGATTAACTTAATTCAAGGATATTGAGTTGCAAGAACAGGAGATCAATCTTTGATACTTTGATGTACAGAATAGAAGAAATTGCAATGACCACCATGTAAAGCTAATTTCCCAGCTACTACACAGTCGTTGCGCAAGGCCTGCTGAAAAGAGCAAGAGATCGATGTACAGTACTGGTACGGAACCATTACATGTGCAGTATAACTTGTTTGACTAACTGCAAAAGTACATTACTGTATGCCTGACATTACTCTATCTTCAAAGACGCCATTTTCAACGTTCAAGTTACTATGTCCATTTGTACACAGTCCTGTATATATTTCATATACACAACAATAAGAGAAGGTTATTCCATCGGTTATCCGCACAGTAAAAGATTAGGGAGACCACTAGCAGCGCGGTGGGGCTGTTTCCTAGCAACTGCTTTTCTGGAGATTGAGTTGCTGTCCAGTGTACATGACGCGAGTGCAGTACTGTACATTACTGTACAGTATCGCCAACGCACAGAACCGGTGCTTACAGTACTGTACTGTACAATCTGATTATTTTTCATGTCTTCCCTTCGTTCAAAAATCAAAGTTGTATTCCGTTGAAATCCCTGCATAGTATTTTTATATATATGCCCGTAGAAGGATATCTCCGAAGATAGATTATCATGATAACATGAACTTACTGTACAGTACTGTAATTTTCTTGCTTCTCCATCACTACAGGCTGCAAGAGTGTACATCACAGCCAGGATTAGGGTCAAATGTTCAATGGTTACATTCGATCGAGGTCATACTGTACAGTGTACAGTACGTACTGTACAGTAGTGTACAGTATATTGGATTGACTGCATTTGTGATGGACAATGGACAGTACAGTACAGTACTGTACTGTACAGTAGCCCAAAATGTCCACGTGTACAGTGTACAGTACACTGGCTTACAGTACTTCGAATTGTAGCCAACTTTTGCAATATTGTCCATCGCCAAGGTTGCCGGCGAAATGGTAATACGCCACGTACTGTATTGTATCGTCACCCCTATATTAAAGTCACGTACAGTAGGCGTCGATAGATAAGACGATTATCTCTTGGCGCTGGCAACTTTTCTGTCGATAAATTCGCGATATTAACGAAGAATATCAGGAAAAACGCTGCATCAAAAGGCACAGAAAAATGGCTGGAGGAGAAGATCATGACGACGCTAAAATAGCTGCACAAGATAATAAATTACCGGCCCAAAATTCCAGGTAAGACATTGGCCATCAAAGTTGTACTAAAGTCACTATTGTACTTGTATCAGCTGTAAACAACAATGTTAGATACGATGATGATGAATTCCAGGCAAAAGATAGCTCTGCCTCTAGTAGCGTATCTACAAGATGATCGTGCATTCTCAATCTCGACTTTACAATATCGCTGATCGATGATTTGATTATGCTCATCATTCTATTCTCAGCTCGACTATGTTAGCAAGGATAGGTTGAATGCCATCGTTCACCCTAGATTGCTTCAATTGCCAAGTAAACATTTTACACTTGACAAAAATCCTCTCTGGGTCTTACATCAATGTTTGATCATCGGATTTGGAAGCCAGCGATGACAGTAATTACTTTGATTATGCAAATAATCAATTACATACCATTCTATTCAGCCATCTTCCACCAGTTTGCTCAGAATGAGCTTATCAAAGTAAACATTTCACACTCTGGCCATGAATTATTATTATGCAGTGGTGTTGTACAGTTGAAAGCAACGAAACATGATTTATCCTCAAATTTTTCGTCCTACTGAGCCGTAATTCAATACGACATACAGTACAGTAGTCATATCATTTGCAGCGTAAAATATCTGCAAGTTTGGGCGGGCGCATTTATCCGAGGAGACTAGTCAATAGAAATGGAGATACGCTTGCTTGCAATACTGGTCCGCCGGCAACGTGGATCAAGGATGGATTGTTTACATTTTCACTACTTTTTACAGTAGTCATCAACCATTTTGCTACCTTATGGAATGCTTAACACGTCTATTAGAAAATTCCATATCGCCTTAATCAGCGGTATTCGTATTATTCACTTATGATACAGTAGAGAAGCAAACGGTTACATTCCATCAATCTGCTGCAATCAAAACATGTCAACGATTCAATTTTTCTACTTCAACTAACTTAATTCATGAATGCATGGTCGATGAGTGTGTTATACTGTACAATGCATGCACGATCTTCTGGACCTTACACTTTCATGACAAACGATTATTGATAGTACCAATCTTTTGGGTGGTTAGCACGTTGTATTTATTGATCGCGAAAAAATCATACCAAATGTGTATATGTCAACATATATACTACAGAGCATTCGAGATCACTACTTGAATACTACATATTAACCAAATAGTAAGGTTTGGGAAATAACTTGATATCTTAACGAAATGTCGATTCGATTCTTAACTCGGGATAATGGATAGCACACCAAACCACCACTACACAATAGCTGCCAATAAATCAAATTGCATCGATATATGATAGTATAGTAAGAACAAACAACGCTAGAACACTGTCTTCAGAATTACAAATTCAAATAACGGGATCTCATTCTTAAAAGAAATTATCATGGTTAGAGAGATGTCCTTTAGCTATGTTGATACAAAATACCCATCGTACGATATGTGGATGCATTTTAAGGTTAATGTACGGTAGCAAGGATTACTCAACAACACATCTTTCAAGATATCTTAAAGGTACCTTTAAGTGGGTAATGATATAGTGTTGAGTCGCCCTTGGCCGTAGCCATTATGGGTCATTGAATTAATTTTAAACTTGATGGGGTTCTGCTACGTCATGGCAAAAGGTCATTTATTGTTGTAATGTATTCTAGTTAATGTTATTGAATATATTATTGTCTTAGTCGTGATGACGATTACTCTGTACCCAAACTGCGCTCTATTCTATGTCGATACTACAGGTTATGCAAGGTCTCAGCTTATTAATTCACTAAAGATAGTTGCAGGCGAGTAGTCTTTGTACAGTATTAACATTTAGACATTTATTGGATTTTGTTGCTTTCATTTCGACAGACGACGTATCCAAATGTAATGCTACGTACGCGTATATTCATCTTGCCTTTGAGGTCATGACCTTTATCTCTATGGCCAAATCCACCATTTTTAACTACAAATTGGACTGGACTTGATTACGGTCTCGAGTACTCATACTGGAATTCAATGACTGCAGTAATTAATTGTTTTAAATTAGGAAATTCAAATATCCAGTACACCGATTGGCAAGGTAGAACAGTTAGGGGTAATAATAGTTATAATTGATCATCGATCGGTCGGCTTGTTTTAATGACTTGACTGAATCCGCCCGGATAAAATATAGAAGATGCAATTCTACAATTGAGTACAGTATACACTATTTTCGATTTCCAATTACCAAACCAACTTTGATTTTGTACAATGTACTTATACCTACAGTATATTATAACAACGTATATTGTTTGTTATTCTAATTTAGACAAACTCATGGTGAGCAATGGTAATACTGTATAAATAAATAATGGGTGTACATATAGCATTCCCAGGTACAGTGTCAGGACGCAAATAATTCTCCGATAATTAATTTACCCCAAGAAACGTAATTGATGTTCGTGAACATCCATTGAAATTGAAAAAAAGGAATAACGGCAACGGCTGTGTCTAATCCAGACTCTTCACAGCGGCATCCTATTTTGTTTACGAACTCAAATTTGACATACAATACAAATTATGGGCAAATACAGTAGTGAATTGGCAGTGCATTCATTGTTGCACATACACTTGTCTATGTCGTATGATTATCCAATACAATTAGGGGTTTTTATTCAAGTAGGCCGATTAGAATTAAGCTTTTCAACTATTTATCATATTTCTCATCACGCGTGATTTAAGTCGGTAATGAAATAATAAAATAAGTATTAATCCTATTATAACGATATCGGTCCAGTTGAACGATTTTAGTTCTGTCGAACATACAGTTTGGCACAGAGCAAACATTATTCATATTAAAGTGCTTTAAAATTACAATTTGATATTGTATATTATAAGTATGAATAATGTTTGCTCTGTACTAAACTGCATGTTCGACAGAACTAAAATCGTTCAATTGGACCTACATAGCTACGATAGAATTAATATTTATATTATTATTTCATTACTAACTTAAATCACGCGTGATGAGAAATATGATGAATAGTTAAAAAATTTCATTTTACTTAGCCATGAAATTTGACCAATATACGCCACGGTCATATTTTACTGTTCTACAGTATTTGAATTATGAAATAATAATAATTATATCTATATAATTAAGCAGACAGACATGTCAGGAGAGGTGAAGCCTATAGGTACAGTGCATTAAAATTAAAATTCATAACTGTATATCTCAAGGTATAAACGTCTTTGGGTGTTGCAACTGTATCAACAAATACATAGATATACTCATATAAAAGCCAGACTTAAGTTGTACTCACTGCAGTGGTGCAAATCGAACTGTGCATTAAGTATATGTTGATCAAGATGTGATATATCAAAGAATTACTGACACTTAAAATCAACAATTACTCAAATAGAAGGAGAAATTCTCTTCTAAGTTTGAGTCGCTCTTGCCTAAATTGGCAAACTCAGACAGTACAGATGGCATAGTAAAGGAAAAAGATCACTTTTAATAATAGATGACTTTATGCAGTAATAATTGCCTATAGTTATGATACATAATTTATATGCATATTATAGAATTACTTATGACTTCATTACTTAAATTTGTAATAGCGAGATGCTGGAAATGGACCATCATTCGCAGCCAGAGGAAGACGAATCGAGTATTTTGATACCTTCTGATGCATCCGAAGCAAATGCGGGTTAGATGCGTTACAACTCTATACATTCATACAATAGACGTCCTATAACAGCTATATATATATGGTATTGATCACTTGGATAATATTTTAACGTCGTAGATGAAAAAGACCAACAATTTGTCAAATCTAACGAATTCCCACATAACAATGGTGCAAACGTTGTAATTCCAATCGATAAAGATGGCTTACAGAGTGACTCGGGAGTCACTATCAAATGGTCTAATTTGACTGTTGATGTAAAACCAAAGGGTCAAAGTTTTTTCAAGCGCTTATGTTGTGCTCGTAAAGAAAGCACTGAAACTAAAGTCAAGTCTATCATTCGAGGCAGTACGTGATATGAAGGATTTAATCGTGCTATTAATGCTATAAAGTCTTCAACGAGTATGGACATCATTTAAAAGTACTAATCTTAATTTTTGATATTTTATCAAGTTCACGGAGAAGTTAAGCCTGGTACCCTCGTCGCAGTAATGGGTGCAAGGTATGCCAACTTTTGATATAATGATGGTGGAAGATTTAAATTAAAAATTGAATGGTTATGTTCAAGATAGAGTAGTAACTTTGTTGTTAACATTTCCAATCTTAAATCAAATAAATAATTCTACTAGTGGTGCTGGTAAGACAACCCTATTGAATGTTTTGGCAAGGCGTAATTGTGGATCGCTGTCAATACATGGTGATATTACGGTTAACGGTAAATCAATGAATCGTGATATCGCGAAGATCTCAGCCTATGTACAGCAGGAAGAGTTATTCATCGGAACAATGAAAGTTCGGGAACACTTGGTATTTCAAGTACGTCCCTTTAATAGTTCCTTTTATGCAAGCTATCGATGCTCGTAATTTATTTTTGAAATCACAGCTTCAATAATGTATTTAACTATGCTATCGAATTTTAGGCATTACTACGAATGGAAAAGCATTTCTCGTATGAAGAACGTATAATGCGAGTAGATGAAGTAATCAAGCAGGTGAGATAATATTGATATTCTTATGAACAACAGAGTTTGGCTATCCTAGTCGTCGATACTATTATTCTATGTCTATTGCATCTTTTTAAAATACAACTTGATTCTAATGCCAACATTTAGCTTGGATTAACAAAGTGTGCCAACACAATTATTGGCATTACTGGTCAGATGAGAGGGATATCAGGTGGTGAAAAAAGAAGGCTAATGTTTGCATCTGAGGTGCGTTCCGTGGATTTATTCGAAAATAAACATTAATATTCTCAGACTGTTCTTCAGCACTTTTGATAGAACCCCAAAAATATGTATTTATTTATTTATTAATACGTTATGGGATACACGTATTTGTAAAACATTTCCGATTCTTATTTAGAAAATTCTTTTATTTTTATCAGCTATTGACTGAACCAAAGTTATTCTTTGTTGATGAACCAACTTCGGGTCTCGACTCATTTATGGCAGTAAGTGTGGTTACTGCCTTGCAAAATCTGGCATTAGATGGTAGAACGATCTTATGCACGATCCATCAGCCATCGTCCGAGGTCTATGCTATGTTTAATAGGTTTGACAAGACTTTTTTTATATTGAATATAGACCGTGTTAAAGCTTTTTAAGAACGTTAAATAGTTGCGGGTTTTCTTGCGTTATATTTCTGTAATCCACTCATTATACTTATTCATATATATGTATATATTCGTTGTAGAATTTTACTGATGGCAGAAGGGAAGATTGCTTATCTAGGACCAAGAGAAAATGCACTCCAATTTTTTAATGGGTATGTTCAATTTGTAATTTTATTGTTTACTAAAGAATTAGTCTTTTATTAGCTGTTAACATATTCTATTCTTGACATTATACAGCCTTGGCTATCACTGTCCTCTTAATTATAATCCTGCGGACCATTTTATTTCTCAACTTGCCATTGTTCCATCTAATCCAGACGAATGCCGCGAACGTGTACAGGTAATCTTACTTGTACGAGTTATCTATTTTTCCTTCGCAAATAATAGCAAAAATATTACATTGCATCGTATTCAGGGAAAGGCCTATTGCAGATGCTAATATTTTGCGTTAAAATTTATTATGATAAAAAATTGTCTATTAAGATCATTCGTTTGCGATACTTGAATTTATGATTTGCTACAGTACTTCCTATAATCTGTAAAATGAAAGCGGCAGTCAAGTCAAGCATGATTTACAATTTAATACACGGTATATTTTAGCGAATGTGTTGTATCGCTATGATACTCTGGTTTCATATTTCCGTCGTATAGCAACATGAGCATGTCTATAATACCTATTTCACTCTAAATTTATTCCTAAATAATCCATAGCTAACACCTGATTGCAGTAGTTCATATGCACTTTAAATCGTATTGGCTTGTGAGCTCAGCATTCGTAGCAAATTGCTGTATACAGGCGTAAATTTTTTTAATCTCAATGAATCCCATAAAGCGTAAGAATTATCCATAAATGATTTTTACTCTTTTCTGTTACTAGGCTATATGTGATGCTTTTGAAAGTTCCAATTTTTTTGTAAAGCCAGAATCAAGCGTAAGATTTTCCATAATTCAAAATTCTTACAATTAATAGGATATAAAATTCATTAGTTTCTGATACAATGTACAGTACAGTATATTCTCCATAACAAGCTGACATCAATGTTACAGGAATCTCGCCCGGTTGAAGATGAAGTTCGAATTGTCCGAAAATCTCCGTAAGTTTCTTTTATGTTATTGTCTAAATAAATTCGCCGATGATTATATCACTGTGAAATAATATTATTGGTAGATATAAATCTACATGGGTACAGCAGTTTAAAGCATTAACTTGGAGGTCCGCAATAACTATATGGAGAGAGCCAAGCCTCACTTCAGTTAGAGTGTTTCAAACAATAGTAAGCCTGCAAATACTGTATTGTTATAAAAGCAATATCGGTGTGGTTATCTCTTTATTAGGACAACAAAATAATTGATATTTTCAATAGGTAACTGCCCTACTATCTGGTCTGATATATCTTCAAGTAAAATACGATCAAGATGCTTTACAAAATGTTGCAGGAGCAATATTTTTTATAGTTGCCAATAGTTCCATGGGCTACGTATTCAGTGTTTTACAAGTATGTTCTACATGCACATCATCTAGGATATACAGTAGAGTGTACATGTATTGTTATCTGGCTTCCGTAATAACAGTTTCTTAAGGATTGAAATTTATACTGCATTTCGTTATTTGCCTATGCTGCAGACATTTCCTTTAGAGCTTCCTGTGTTTCTTCGTGAGCATCGAAATGGAATGTACAGAACGGATGTTTACTATATTTGTAAAACGATGGTGGAGGTATTGATTTTGCATATAAAATAGTACAATAAAAATTTTCACTTTCCGTTGTTTTACCTGGTATATCCGTTCTTTTTAACTTCTAATTTACAGATGCCATATTTCTTTCTACTGCCTCTTCTATTTGTGGTAGTTTCATATTGGATGATTGGTAAGAACGAGTTACATTAGCGGTGCAATTAAACAGTATAAATAAGTAATTTTACATTCTTCGCTTACATTGGGATCGTAACGTTGTGCACGATAAATATCATCGCTTCTTTCTAGGTCTGAATCCTGGATTCGTAAACTTTTTAATACATTATGGAATTGTTGTTTTAATTGCAAATGTTGCAACTTCGTACGGTAAGATATACCGTTATCCTAACTAGTTTATTTTTTATACATAAGCTCATGATACTCTGTGATACTATTTATTGTAGGCTACTTGATTTCAAGTATGTCAAGCTCCATTGTAGTTGCTACTGCTCTTGGACCGTTATTTGTTCTACCGCTTATGATCTTTGGCGGATTTTTTTTGAGAAGCGGGTATAGCATGAGCATCTGTTTTGTGATAGTAATTACAAACGAAAGCTGCTGTAAAAAATAACTACAACTAAACCTAACATTTTATTTTATTATATGATTTTTTGCTAGTTCGGAGCCAGTGTACTTGGTCTGGATCAAGTATATCTCGTGGTTCAATTATGGTTTTGAAGCATTAAGCATAAATCAATGGGAAAATTTTGGAAACCTAAGTACAATTCCTGAATTAATTTTATACTGACTTTTACTTACTTATTTTATTAATAATCATCACCTTTCTTGACACGTCTACAACAGCTTGTAGCCCCGGGTTACCTACCTGCTTTCACAATGGCCATGAAGTATTACAATTTTACAATTTCTCGCCGGTAAATTACAATGTGTTGTTCTCTCGAGTCTCATGATGTTTATGAATGCATATTGATGTCATATTTTCTTTAAAATCATTGGTTAAATAGGAAAATATTTACTTCGACGTCGGTATGCTTGCTGCTCTCTTGGTAGGGTGGCGAACCCTTACCTTCATTGTTTTATTAATCAAAACATCGAATCAACATGAATCATAGTTTATACTTGTTGCCAATACTTTAAAATTGTCTTAAAGCCATGCAGCAGGGAAGTTGCAGTAATTTATAAAAGTCTTGTGTATGTACTTTTTAATTCCTTTAAGAAATTTGAATAAGACTATTTGTTAGAATAGAAGAGATTGGTTTATATATAGTTAAATTGCAAGGTATATACACGTACATATAAATGGTATGATGCAATATATCTAACTATAACATTATATCGGTTTACGGTACCGATAGCATAAAATTGGTTAACGATAGCAATATTTATATGTGTATAGAAGAGTTTGCCAACTAGACGGTTGTCATATATTCAGTCATAGGTACATTAATTAAACAGTACCTATGCGATAAATACAGTAAAGGTTACCTTTATTGACATTTCTGTCCGGATGCTACTAACGTCATGTTTCAAGTATGTAAAGCCTTACCAAGTATTGGTATACTTAGTCTATCTAAAATATTCGAAATTTTAGAGAGGTTATGCTGTAGTTGCTATACTATGTCGACGTTCATGGTTTCGTCCATTATTTATCCAACTTATTAATGTTCTAGCTAATAAAAATTTTATGTTGACCTTGTATTGTAATGGTTACCGTGCATTTGCATCCAAATGTTCCGATTGGTCCAATTCTCACCATATAGCTAGTAAATATAATAAAATTATGCTACTGCAAGAGAGGAAAAGATTTCCCTACTTTTATTCTTCAATAGCAAATTCAGCTTCCTTAATATCAGTGCCTATCACCTACAAATTATCTTCGAATCGAATTACTAAGTTCAATTATGACGGAACTACAGTATAAGATTATCCAAACTACTGCATATGGTACTAGGTGTGATCTAATGTAACGTTTTGAAGCAGATGTTAACTTCATAATGGTAATAAGTAACTTAGTCATTCTCAGAATCAAGTTGGCTAAGTTCAGTTGTGATGTAATGTTACAACTTCCAAATTTTGTAACAAGTACTAGATCTGCACTCAGCAAGGAGACCCAGTAATTAAGTTGAAGAACTAACTTTATTGTTAAAATAATGAGTTTATATACTTTCTTTATTGTGACCTTTGATCTACTGGCGTAGATCACAAGATCATCACTAAGAGAAAGGTTTCCCTAGTTTAGGCATTACAAATAGGATATCATACCGAGTATGGCAACATGAGAATACATATGTAGATAAGCTTAATATAGTACCATAACTACATCTATATACGCATGACGTGATAATAACATCGTGATATTTAACCATATATAGAAAGAAGGTAACATACTAATTATGTAACTATTACAGAACGTGACATGTAACTACAGTATAATATTATCTAAATTTCTCCATATTAGATGTGATCTAATGCAGTGGTTTGAAGCGGATGTTAACTTCATGATGATCCCTAATGATAATTCGTATGTAATTTGATCTTTCTCAAAATCGAATTTGCCAAGTTCAATTATGATCAATCTATAAAATTATCCCAACTGCTTCATATTAGATGTGATCTAATACGCTATTTGAACCGGAGGCTAACTTTGTAATATTTCCCCTAGTCCGATAAGGAGTTATTAACACGCAAGATGTAGTGAGAGAGAGTAAAGGATAAATGTAAGGAATGGATCTAGTATTCGAAGTAGCGTCAGTATATAATACACTATATATAACACCAGTATAAACTAACTAGTGCCAACGTCTGACTGGCCAGTAAGTAATTAAGATGATATGCTCAGTTACTCACTACTGTCGATATGTATTCTATGCAGAAGACAGTAGTAGTGCAATATAGATAGAGCTATACCATAAAATTATGCAAACTATCCCATACTAGCTGTGATCGAATGTGGTGTTTTGAATCAGATGCTGACTTTATGATGACAATACAGTACGTATCTAACTTGATCATTCTCGCAATCGAATTCAACAAGTTCAATTATGATCAAGCTATAAAATTAGTGAAATTACATAACTATAAAATTATATTAAATTTGGCTCATTTATTTTCGATTGTGTTCATCTTTCCTGAATTTAATTAATTAATTATTCAAACTACCCCACACCCCGATATTATGCCATAAGCAATTACGCCTGCGTATAGTCATTTTACGGCTTTTCTAGGTCTAGACTTCTACTATTTAACACATTAATATTAATATTATTAACAAGTTTAAAATGATATAATCCAAAAGCAGCCCTTTACAGATATTAAATTAGCAACACTTCCAACAGAATATTCATTACAGCTATCTTCTAATCTATATCAACACCGAACGTGTTTCTACTAAGCAAGCAAAACTTATGGGACCTGTATTCTAATGTATAAAATACTTTACTATCGTTTCATTTTCCATTTTCCATCCATGTTATTGGAGGCTGAATGAACCATTTGGATTAATCCTCAATTCTTCTATTACTCTATCCCCATTTATTACGTATACCAGTAGTCGAAAAAGAACACTGTATCCGTAGCAGGATTATAATGCGTCGTATGATCAAGTCACACATTCATAAGAAAGGTAAGAAATAAAGCAAAAATGACGATTTTCGTCTGTACTAGGAATAAACTACACTACTTTCTAACTTTCTTATTAAGTATGGACTAGTTGTAACAAGAATTTAGCCATTATTACCTTACTCATCTATCTGTAATATTAGAAAAGGCTAGAATGATACGAGTGTGACTAGGTTAAAGTATAGCCAATACGTTGTTCTATTCTATATTATCCCCTAAAATGCCCATCGATGATAGTGCAATGTATGCTTACCCTCATTCGAAGGTAGGCGAAGTTAATCCGGTCATGGATGTACAACAACCGTTCACCAATGATTATTCACCATAGACATATATAGTAGATAAAATAGCAGACGTTTGATGATGACCATAAATGATATCCGATAGGACAATCAGGCCATTGGTGCACAATTTGTTCACGAGATTTACAGCATAGATACTAAAGTCAAATAGAAAAGTATTAAAAATATCAACCAGACAGAGGTGGTTGGAATGCTAAGCATAGATACACGATACAAATCTTTTCTCAATTTTGCAATAGCCTAGCAACTACAAGATGCTAACATTAGCTATTCTATATCTATTTCTTGACCAAAAGGCAACAATCCTTTCTTAGTAGGTGGCTATCTCATAGACAAATAGTATCATTTAGCTTTTTTATTGGATCAAATCAGAGAATCCCTCATACGACCAGTTCTCTTCTTAGTACGCTTGTTCACTGACATACAGCTTTAACAGGTTAACGAAATCAAATTAAATCATTTTTTGTCCTCTAAACAAGTAAGATTCGCGATAAAATCCAACCTACGCTAATTAAACTAGATCATTTCTTGCATACTAAATAAATAAAAACTTTCAATTAATTCAATCTATGCTAATATTATCAATCCATTGGTTAGCTTTCCAGTCCATAAATTATATGATTCATTGACGATTATTTTGCTAATAAATTAATTCAGATAGAATTCTGGTTTAGGGTAAATTATATATGTGAGGACTGTTTATAGAAATGAGAAAATCCTTCCTTTGATTATAACCTTATTTTCCGTACTTTCTCCATAGAAGCGTCAAAATCAGTTGTATCGCTGCAGCATCACCCGCTAGCTAGGGCACCTGACTTGGCTTGGAAAGAAATATTTTTAACAAACCACTCGATAGCAAATGCTATAACACTAGAAACGCCAATCGTCAAAGCGGAAAATGATATACGCATTGTGTGCATATCAGATACACATTCACTGCAATCTAGACTACCAGATAAATTTATCCCTGATGGTGATATCTTAATTCATGCAGGCGATTTTACTATGTATGGCAATGTAGATGAGGTTATTCGCTTTAATTCATTCGTAGGCGAGTTACCACATGCATACAAGGTTGCCGTAGCCGGAAATCACGAAATTTGCCTAGATGAGACTTTCGATTACGGTAGACATGCCTCTACTGCACAATGGTGTAAATCATTATTGACCAACTGTATTTATTTAGAAGACAGTTTTATAGAATTGTATAACTATAAAATTTATGGATCCCCGTGGCAACCACGATTTAGCGACATGGGTTTCAATTTAGAACGAGGTCAAGAATGCTTCTCCAAATGGAAATTAATCCCGACTGATACAGACATTCTAATTACTCATGGGCCACCATTAGGTCATGGAGATTATTGTAAAACGAGAGTCAGAGCTGGCTGTGTTGATTTATTATATATTGTAGAAAAGGAAGTTAAACCTTTATATCATATCTTTGGCCATATTCATGAAGGTTATGGGGTTACCACCAATGATACAACGAAATTTATTAATGCTTCTACATGTACACAACACTATAAGCCCACCAACAAACCAATTGTCTTTGATTTACCAAAACGAGTAGTGAAAGTTGATTAATCACTTTGTTTCAGTAAATTCGTCACCGTAATCCATGATTATTCTACAGGATTGTAGATTAAGAATAGGTTACTATCTACTGTCTTAAGTCTCAAGCGGCTCGATTGGAATAAGTTAAAAGCCTATGCTACGATAATTTTACTATCACAATATGGCATTTACAATTTCATTGAGTTCATCAATATAAACATTTTTTATTTCGTCTGTTTTTACTATTAGTAGGCCATTGAATTTCGTAAAACGATTATTATTAGCTGGTGGGCCTACGAGTATCCGCAATACTGTTCTGCTAAGGACTTGTAAACGTTAAACTTGATGATATACTGTGTATCATAAGAGAAATTTACACGTAACGATGATCAACTTATCTATGCATATGTTATAATCATTTTATAATATACCTTTACCTTTTGTTAAGAAATTTAAGGTAATGTAGCAGAAGACTATTCGTGTAATTGAATTTAAAGAAATGTTACGGTATAATTTCTAGCGCATCGAAGGTTTGATAATTTGCTGCAAGTCCAGTATAATTCAACTTACGTTTGGTAGTATAATTAACGTGATATTACATTTATTTATTAAAAATACATAAGAATCTTATAAAATTCAATTTTTGTATACATATATATATTATATATACATATATTATCGATCGGTTTATCATAAAAATTCATTCTTTATTCAACTTGCTAAAAGTTGGAAATGTAAAGCTACAAAACTGCAATCGTAACTCCTATAATGTTCTAGATTTACGACTAATCCTATTTATACGTATAACTTAAGTTTCTAACAATTCAATAAATTTTTCAACTCATTAGTACTGGAATATCCCATTCTCAAAGATAATGGAGTAACTTTGCAATTGATAATAAGTCAAGAAAAAAGTGATATGCTCACCGATTACTACGGGTATTTCATTATCAAGACAAGCTTATTAATTACTATTTTAAGCTAAAACTATGTAGTGTAGTTGCCTTTGATATATAAGGAGCAAATTTTTATAATAAAATAGCTGATTCCGCAAGGTTACGATCATGAACGGTTTTGCATGAAAGAATGAAAAGCTATTAATGTGTACGGACAATGAATCATTATACATATTTTGTAGATTGGAGGATTCAAAAGCTCAAACTGAATGTTTTACATATCACCTCATGATAGGATTATTTCCAAATTAACACTAAAAAATCAAACTTTATGGGGACAAACTGAATTGTGAGATTAACAGGCGGTGTGGATATTCAAATAGATATTAATATATGTAGAAGTTTGATCTACATCCTGTACGCTGTAGCATGCATCATTTAGAAAGCTTGAACTGAAATTTTGTATTCTATACCTTAACAGAAATACGGTACTTTTGCAATTCAAATTAAAAATTAAATAGTTGGGCAAATCGGTTTAGAAGATAAATAGATATTGCCATATAAGATAGTTGGACAGATGTGATCGATAACTGGTAATTGAGAAAATTGCATGTTAATCCATTACTTTTATATGTTGAAATCCTGATCACACATGCAACTTTTAGAGAATTTCAGTTAATCGCTAAGCATAATGTTATCATAATACTAGACAGATGGCGTCTCAAATTTAATCGTAGAATGTGTAAGTATTCTTATGCGTTGTATTGTATGCCTAGTTCTTAGAAAGAACTAGTGAATTTTACTATGTTCTATTACATAACACTATGTGTACTTTGCTATGGGCACCTTTACACGTATAAATCGTGCAGTTAGCTAATTACATTAGTACTCGTATAAGTCTCGTATAAAGCATATTCCGTTTTAATAATATGCTAATCTCCTGATTTACTTCATTACTTCGAGCTCCGCTATGAATTTTACTTAAAATCTACGCGTATAACATTGAAATGAACTAATAGTAAGCAATGATATTTAATTTCATTTTTGCATTTGTTCGCATCTTGGCTATAAAGGAACTTAAGAAATTAAAATTTAGTATTTACAAAATACATTAATAGCAATATTTACCCTTAGGCTTTAGAATTTGATATTTTATATTTATTATCTTTATGTCAGTTGCTGCCTAGTAGAATCTTTGATAATCGCTCAACAATTTTTATCAATTTCAATTTTTCGTGCATCCAGGTAATACAGTAGATGCTATATAAACCATTATCCTAATTACTAGTTCCTATTTAAGATGAAATTTTTCATATTGACTTTATTGTAAATCATAGAACTGACATCTGGAAATTACTTCATGATAATATCCAAATTTCCAATCAAAATCATTTCCGCTTACTAGATTCAGCTTAATAGAAGAATCACGGTCTAAATGGCATGTCTCATAGAAAAAAACATGCTAATACTTCGGACTAATGTTACGATCTAATATTATGAGGGTCATCATGGCAGCTAATATATTGGTAGGCTTTATGCTGCGTAAAACACTCATTTCTTTACCGCTAAATCACTGAATTGTTATATCGTTAAAACAACTTAGCAATCCGATGGCAGGGTAAACACGTTAATCTGGTTGCTCTAAAAATAGTAGAGTTCTAAAACACAAATACCACGAATTTAAACATTAAGGCCCCCATTACTGTAAATAAGATGAATCAATCAACAATCATAATATTAAATCCTTATTGCAGATAGAAAAATAGTAAGATCGTATGTAATTTGTTTCATTGAAATCTGCGTAAAACATGGATAAGACATTTTCATATAATAAAATACAGTTATATATTAAAATACAGAAAATACTTGAGTCTTCTTTTGTTAATTTAGGAAAGGTTCCAAAATTCAAGAAAATCAGCATAGTACAATTTTTCACATGTAGTTTTCAAACGTGGTTGCATTATCATACAATAACATGAATTTATATTCTGCTATCATGTATTTAAATGGTTTAGCAGCAGCTCGTAGGCTAAAACGTCAAGTCAAGCTTATTGGTAACTAACTGAAAGCTTTTCAGTTTGAAGTTCATACTTTTCTTTGTTTTTACAATAAATTTTTGATATGATGAGCAAAGATTTGGCCGATTATAGACAAGTAGAAAAAAATAAAAATTTGTCAATTTGCAAGTTACAATTTTTCAATTTGCTAAAGATGACTATTTGTCTACCAGCTTGTAAGGTCGACGATTTCTTCTTGATTCGTCATAAGGCTGCTGCTATTTTGTAGCTGTCCATATGTTAAATAAGGATCGTAAGCGGAATTAATAATATCATCATTTTCAATACTATTAGGATACAATAGAGTATCTATAGATGATTTATCAATTTCGTTGGAAATATCATCATCTGATATCGCTAATGAATCACTTGTATCACCAATACTGCTACTACTGAAGACTTGATCAAAATAAGAGATGGGTTGACATTCTGTAGTTGAGATTTTGACTTGATAATTAGAATCTTTATAAGCTAATTTATGCCTATTTTTATCGGTTAAAGATTGCTGTTGTGTAGATGTTAGCGACAATTCTTTATTCCGATTAACCCGAGACGATGATGTTAGCATTCCATCAACGTGCATAGTACTACTGTTATGACAGTGATGATAAAAAGGACGACGATATTTATCGAAATCTTGGAGCTGAGATCGTTTTAACGCTGTATTTTGCCATGCTAACGTTGGATCGGTTTGGGTTGGATTGGAACTATTGATCGATACTACCAAGTAACTATCTAAATCTGGAATACTGTCCAAATTTTGCCGATAGGATAATTCCATATTAGCGGTATTCGACTTTTCCGTGTAGCTGGTAAGTAGTTGCGGAGAAACATTGCCACTTGTTGATGCAGAAGAACAATCGGGTGTGTGCTCAGTATCATCAGTTATGCAAGATACTGATACTGGTGATGATGAAATTGAGTAACAGTCATCCATAGATCGATTGCCGTGGGTATAATCTAAATGAGATTGCTCTTCATCGATATCAGATTCACTAGTACCAGTTTCAGATGAAGGATCTAAAAATGGATCGTCGGATGCAATGCTAGGAATTTCATATAGTTGGTCTTGATTTTGGATGAACAAAATATATCAGAACTTAGGTTAGTTGTGATAAACTAAGGCGTGTAAATATATATATTTAAGGCTTAAAAGTGAACCAATACATCCCAATAATGAAAGATTATTAATTGACCGAAATTAAGGTAAAATTATAGGTGAGTTTGCATATTATTAATTGATACACATGATTGCAGTATTTTTTGCAGTAATATATAACGACGTATAGAAATACTATAACTTTTTCAAGTATGGAAGAAATGAAACATTGTTTGTAATGATGTTTAGTAACGGAATAATTATATCCGAGCGATTACATTAGCCTATTTTAGTACATGAAATACTGTAACATTTTCCAAGTATAGAATTAGTGATGTCAGACAAAATATCATGCAAGAATACTGTAAGACCATAGACTACTAAATACATCGAAGTATTTAGTAGTCCATGATAAGATCCTCAACATTAACACTACATAAAAAGTCTCTACTTGTAAGAGTAGACAAAATCATAATCGATTTACCGGTGGAAATAATGTTAACATTGCTCAGAGCTATTGAGCTATAGAAAACGAAACTACATCCATTCATAAAATCATATATTAACTAAAACTGCAACAGCACAAGTAATAAGAATTATCCATGCAGTATACCATATTGAAACATTATCTGAATTTATGCCGTTTTATTCTTGATAGATTAATATTAGCAACTTACCATCTTTCATATAATATTTGTTTAAGCTTTCCTGCATATCCGAATCTAGATTTCGATAATATTTCGATTCCATTGCAAGGCACAGATATTCATTTAACATCATTTTCAAAGTATGAATGGCATCTAATGTATTGGAATATGGAATAAATATAAGGACTTATATTTTAATTAGCAATACTTGCAGCTAAAATAATTTCCATGCTATCCTACTAATATCCTATAATAATTTATTATGAGATTACATAGATTGCTTTATTAAATTTTTTGCATTACCGCATACACTTGGTTCGCAGCCCTTCATTCGCGTACTAACAAATTGAGTTGCTTTCGACCATAAAGCCAAGAAATGGCAAGCGTAGGGTTGATATTCGTCTAATCGCATTAGTCCATTCTTGTTTTGTTGCAATATACAAGAGAAGATATTATATGTTGATAGTTAGCACTATATCCGACATTCTTTGATAGTACCATTATACGGTTTAGTAATAGATTTGTAATTATCGTGATCTTCTTACCTTAGCAACTTCGTGCTTGACAAGATCATCTAGCCATTCGATGTAACCATTTATTGATGATTTATTGGCCATCAGCTTTTTCCAAGTTGATATCACTAATGTAAGAAGAAAGATAATATTACGAATATTTCATTGAGTAAGATATCTAAATAAATCCTTCAAATTAGTTTTAAGTCATTCATTCTCCAAATGAAATAAAATCGAACCCTTGTTCTAAATTATCCTAGAAGTGCACGGGTATACAATGGTTGAGTTACCTTCATAAATTATAGTAGTATCCTGATTAGTCGATTCATGTTCGATATCATTAGTTTTTACTTTGATGCCCTTGACACAATGGACAATTTTAGTTTGTAATTCTGGCTTTTCGTAAAGTCTTTGCCATTCCTAATAATAATTCAAATAATTTTTATTTAAAATTTTATTTATTAGCCGTTCATATTTTATTTGCGTACGAATATTTATATAACAGTAGCGCGTATTGTTTCTAAATCAAATTACGATTGTCCACGTTAGGCTTATAATAGAAACTGTCTTACCAGCATCAAAAATATAAAGGAGGTTTGTCGTCGTAAGCTATGAATAAAGTGAGTGGCAACTACAATAGAAATAATAAATTAGTAGATTGTTTATAAAAACGAACATTTAATTTTATAACTTTTTCACTACCATGTGTTCGGTACGGTATACTATTTAAGAGCAAGTTATCAGCATGCTGATTGCTTATGCAGGGAATATTTGCTAACTACAATGACAGTTTTATCCGTCATTTTGCAACATAGAGAAAATGTTAGATATGCGTAAACTCAAATATTGACTTCAATTCCGCAATGTCATGGAAATTAGCGACTAATTCACTGTACAAGCAACAAAACTTTCAAGTTTTAAATATGATAGTTAGTTATACTTATATTGTGAGGAAAGTAGATTGGAATTAAGCGAGGCTCATAAGATATTGTTAATATTGAATTTATATTTATAACTTTACCTATTAATTTTCGTTTCAACAAAGTTTCAGGTAGATTTTTCAGGGCTGTGACCACCCAAGATTCAAATCGTTTCACCATGGTCCGTATTTCAGATAGAATACTGGCATGGAAACATACTTAGTTATTATTACATTCTACTGCAAAAAGGAAATTTCTTTCATTTTGGTATAAAGATACTTAAAGCTAAATGCAGAAAAACTAGTGAAATTTAGACTGCTAGCATCTATCCTTATTCTCATAATGAAATAATATCCGCACTGAAGATTGTGCGAATATTTTGTAATTATTCTACATACTGTCCAGACGCTGCTTGCATCGCTTTAGGGATCATAATGTCGTTTAAAACCTAATTATGAGATAAATAAAAATGAATATTAAATTTTAATATTCTTAACGATCTGGTTTAATTGACATCTAGCCCATAGCGAAACACATAGGGCTGATGGCGTTCCAAATATCTTAAAAAGCTTCAAACTTTCACCTTGTATAACGTATGATCGTAATAGCAAACTATGTCAATAACGGCGGGTTCTTTCATCAACGATATCAAGTGTGTTGGAATGCCTTGCCAAAAATGGCATAAAAATGTATCAATCTGCAAAATTGCAAATAAAGAAAGTTAAGGAAAATTAAACATTTATTTCTGATTGATATCTATTCGAGCAGTAGGCGCTTTTCAAATCATCTTGACAAATCAATAACTTACCTGATCGAAGTTTGCATTGATAACCGCATTTAATACGCATTGACAATGCGTTTTATACATTATAAAGAATGTATCCACCTGAAATTGTGGGCAGTATCAATAAGGTAAATAAATATTTATCGCTATTATGCTCTATCGTACGATAGATTTTACTACTTGATAAATCAATTAGTAAAAGATTAACATGTTAAAAGATTATATTTGATAAAGGAGTTGTACATTAGTTGTGATTGTTTTTATTCTTCTTTATTCTTACTTTGGCTGTAGGAATGTTTGACGGAAAAACTAACCGCTTAGCGCTAGGAAACGGGGGAAGCAAAGTACCAGTATTTTCGCTAAGATACTGGCCCTACGAATTTAGAATATTATAAAAATTTTGGAATTATACACTATATAATAAAGTAGAAGCTCTGTCATTATAACTGAAAACTTTCGCTACTTGACGATTTACGTTTAGATTCAAATTAAATCTATCGACAATTGCAACTATGAAAGCCAATGAACGATAGAATTTAAGACTAACTTCTGTTAATTGTGGTAGTATAAACTAAAGGAATAATTGCATTCCCAGTTTTAATAAGTATTTTTGAGATAAAAAAATAATAAGAGCCTTATTAATACTTGTATTTGACATTTAAATTACAAGTAAATAGTATTGGAATAGAATTTTTAAAAATAAGATATGGTACAATATTAACAGCTACCTTGGGATCTATTTTTCCCTTACTAATGCGATCATTGTAGATAAAGTCTTTAATTAACTAAATTATTAACATTATGTTATATAACCTACTTGATCAGCTGTTCTTCCTCCAGAAAATCTGCATAGAAAAATAACGAAATAAGAAATCTAAACTTTTGCAATTGCAGTATTATTCAACAAAAATTTTAATTC
The DNA here is from genome assembly GCF_000150275.1 of Trichoplax adhaerens. NCBI lineage: Eukaryota > Metazoa > Placozoa > Uniplacotomia > Trichoplacea > Trichoplacidae > Trichoplax > Trichoplax adhaerens. The sequence continues at coordinate 3,921,165 of NW_002060943.1, read as the reverse complement.
AATTTTAGCCGAAATAAAAATTCTTGGTATCATAAATAAATAGATAAGCAGATGTATACTTGCTCTTTCGCCCACACGTATAAAATTTCTTCTGAGATGTTTTTAGAACTATAAATTTTATCATATTTACCTTGTCAAACCGGAAAAAGAGTGCAAGCCATTATAATATGGTGAGGATTCTTTGATTCCAATTCCATAATAATGATATCTATCCAATTCGGTTTTAAGTACATAGGATATAAATAAAGGATGAAACGATTAGTAACTGAAATTATTTCACGGCACCTTAGCTTTGGTAGACTAAAATTCATCTGCAGGGTGTTACTAATATATGCATCTATACTCGTATTCTTCTCATGACGAAGATACCTTCTATCTCGAACTAGATATCAAGACTAATTCCCCGTGACAACTATGAACTTTTCCTGAAGTTTCACGGCAGAAACGATATAGAGTTCCTCTTTTATGCGTAAACGATAACATAACGAACTTTCTTTATTGTAAAAAGTAAATCGCCTTTATACCAGCATCTATTTGTATATTCTTAGAACTAAATTTATATCACTTTATGTTCTATTTTAAAATATTTTAGAACACGCATATAACACGAGGCGGTCATGATCAGAACACGATCTGACCTTTGAGCTCTCTTATAAATTAGGTATGTAACTTATTCAACTGCCATTACTGGAAAAGAATTAGTTTTATAATCTATAACCTTAACGATAAGCTATCAACTGTATAACGATCAATACAACGTATTTACAATGGTGGTCTATAACATCATGACTCAGGGTTTCATAATTTGTATACGATTTGTTTAATGCATCAGAAAGCTATTATGAGCTATTGTCATTCGATTACACGATATAAAGTCGTTTATAAGGAAATCAATTTAAATAAACGGAATATAAAATATTTCATAACTTACTTCGATTTTCCACGCGTTCCAAGTCTTCTGGTAGTAAGATTTGGAAATTTCTGACGGATGGTCTGCAGATTACATCGAACAAATTAGCAAAAGCAATTGAATTACTAACGTTAACAAATCTATCCTGATGATATTTAACTGTTTATTGTATTAAAAAATTAGTTCATTAATCATATGCTTATAATAGCCATCAGTCGATAGTACTTTACTAGCTTAATAGATATGCTAGATTCAAACTGTGCCAATACTATTTATTCAGAGGACATAAATTGCTTCATTATAGTCGCTGATTTGAGATTAATTTTGTAACATTTTTTCAAGTCCGCTGGAATCTTGAATTTGTAGCATAATTTACCGACTGGTAGTTTTGTGCGCTTATACAAACATAGTGACTAATTAATTACATTTAGAAGTTACATAAATTGCAAGAATTCAACTAAAGTATAACCACGTGTTTACAGTAAACTCGCCAAGCTTGTAAAGGATTCATCAACTTAGTATTTCCTTTCAGAATCGACTATATTTTTAAAAACGCTATTTATTCCTACTTGACATTCACAATTAACAAATGATCCACTCTGTTACCCAGTTCTATTTCCTTTGGTACTGAGACCTTTTATCTTGACATCAGTCAACAATCGACAAAGTGTGGAATTTATAGGTTAAATATAAATTTATATTGTTGAGAACCAATCTATCAGCCCTTTACCCATACTGTATATTATTTTAACACAATAAGGAACATTAATATAGAATAGAGGCGATTCTGTCGTATGAATTATCGATGTTACCTATGGATTATAATGGTTTTAATAAATCATGGAGAAATAATTATTTCCGGAAGATTTCTCGTTTAAGTCATTTATCCTGTAGCTAGGAAAGTTTTGGAACATGAATACATTGGAGACTAGAATTACTTAAGGCGGACTAAACGCCCCTTAGCCACGCTATAGATTCTAATCGTTAACGGAAGAGTTCAAGGTTAATCGCAAATCTACAAGTTAATCTACTTTTTTGCCAGCAACAAATAACATTGATCGCATGTACTTTAGCTATGGGATAAACAACAACAATGATGACAAAAGAGATGCAATAATATTTAAATAATGTCAATAAGGTTATATTGCTTATTGACATTTTTCCATTATTCGATCATAACATGAAGAGTACAAGTAGTGTGTGATCAATTAAGATCAAATAAGACGACAATAGTAATTAGAGTAATCGATTATAAGCAAATGGTCCGAGATAAAGTCATCGAATTGGCAAGCAAAGAACACATTTTCAAATAATCGGACTGAGATGAATGATCAAGATTAATGATTATCCCCGCTGTAAATCATGATAAGATATGAAATGCTTTGTTAAAATGTAATTAAGAGCCGAGAACAATACGTAACGAGAACTCTAATTAATCTAATTAGGTACTTAATCATCAAATCTATTCCATGATTAATGATATAACCAAATAGACAGGGTATAGAAATCGAATTTTATAAGTTTCCCTAAAAAAATGTGTCTAGTTAAAGATGCTTTTAATAATTTAGTTGAGATAAAGTGCTAAAAGATTAACGTGAAATGTATCTGTATTAACAGATGTTTAGTTATATTTTTATTTCCATTAATAACTTTTTATCTAGTTATATAACTAATCTTTAAAATATACACTTAGTATGTTATAAGTGGTTCATATAAACAAAAAGTGTATAAAAAACTTTGAAAAATAATTAAAACAGCAATCCTCCATCGGAAAAATGATAATCATTCCCTCACTAGAATATAGCAACATAATAAAGATGAATTAAGATTGCCTAAGATTTTATTATTTTTCGCACTTAAACTAATCTTATCGTAATAAGAATGATACCTATTTAAATTGATTGAAATGCTATTCTGTGTAAGACGCGAAAACAGTCATTTTAGTTAATTAAAGTACTTGTGATATATCTATAGTGAACAACTTCGTCATACCTGTAAGAAGGAATTCTTTAAGGATAATAATTGTGACAATATTTCAACAGCTTAATATAGATTAATCAGTTAATAAGCTGATCATGTTTTAATGTAGTACTTGGATAGACTTCATTACAATAAAACATGCCAACATATGAAACACACATGTGATAACGAGGAAGAAAAAGTTTTCAACTGTGATTTATTATGGCGGGATCATTCTCCAAATAGATTAACTTTACCGTTAGGTCGATCGCTATTGCTAAAGAGAGAACTGTGCAATAACTCTATAGCAGGAAGTGATAGATTATACTGCAATTAGTAACTCTTATGACTAGCGTTTCCAATATAATGCATCTGTAAGTTTTATTTAGCACTTATTTCCTAATTAAATTAGTTCAGTGTTGCGACTCTTGCTACTGCAATTACGGTTATATTTGGCAAATATCGAAAAATACATAATGAATGATGATGGATAATGATTAACAAATATTTTCTCCTATATAATTGGTTTTCCTATCAAAATATAATTACTCTAATAAGAACAGCAATAGTTTCATACATTACATCAAAACTCTTGTATTGAAAGATTGTTGACTACAAGTACAAGTGGTAATTATTTAAATGCTTGATAGTACTAGATAAAACGATTGGAATGTATTTTAGATAGTTTTTGGTCATTACAAAATGTTTTAAACCTTACATCATTTACCTAGAGTATAGTAGCTGAAACATTAACTCTCGGTGATAATAATATATTGTGATTCTCTGAGCCTCTTCTTTAATGATATTCCTACCCCCTCTCTTATATCTACTATCTCCTCCCCTATCCGCCTTTTTTTAACACTAATGTGCTACGCAATCTAGTCTAAATATCAACGTAATGAATCAGAGAAATTAAGAATATAGGCCAATTGGATGTTATTGACTTCTTAAATTATAGGGTGGTTTAGGATATTAGCATATTTGTACACAAATCATCGATAATAATAACAATGAAGATCGCGGATGTTTATGGATTAATTTGCAAATGTTCAGGTTCAAGGACTATTGTATTGAAGTACGATAACCCGCTTGGCCAAAGGGGAAAGAAACCAAGTAATGGATAGGAAACTATAAAATATCAATTCTATAGGCCTCAAAAAGTGAAATTTATGCCGAAAACTCGCGTAAGTCTTGATCGTCGTGTTAGGGTCAGAAAAAAAATCTTCCCAGCTAGAATTTGAATGGACTGCAACTGTCGTCGCTATACGAATATAGACAAAAAAAGTGTGCTAAAAAGAATAATTCTTACCTTGCCAAAGGTAGCTGGGCAGGCGGCTATAACATTTCTAGCTCGACAAAACTCCAAATAATGACCGTAAAGTATACATCGCGGCATACAAACACCTTCATTAACGGTATAGTTTTCATCTAACCTGTTACAAGGAAATATAGTAATTATTACAATTGAGTAGCAATAGGAGCTAATCCATATATTAAACAAGTTTTTATAAGCTATTTCATCTAAGGTATATGCGGATGCACACGACTGTAAGTAGACTGGTATATTTAAAGGAAAAAATTACAAACTTAAATTTCTATGCGTGAAATAAATCAAAGTCAAATGGTTAGCTACCATTTAATAATTTCAATATTGCGGCACTTTTGCAGTGTTTTATCTAGGATTTTATTCTGCCCTACAGTCATCTTTTCTTGCTGATGAATCGGCTTGTTATCCAATGGCGATTGATCAGGATATGTAGCGATTTGCCCTGGACGGTTAATGAAATATATAAAAATTATACGACGTTAAAAAATAAATCATATCCAAATTAACGGTCAAGCACTTGTTTAGATCATTATTTTACATTTTAAGGTCTACCGATGCGCTACAAACATCATTAGAGAATACAATATTAATGTTAGTCTATGCTATTTTTTCGGTGACGTTAAAGTAACGTTAACCTTAAGAAGAGAAATGGCTGATATGCATGGAGATTATAAATAAATTATTAACATCTTTTAATTCTTCAGAATAGGTATAATCCACTTAATAGATCTTATGTAATCGTAATCGATATACTGTAGGATATCATTTTCTTCTAATTTCAAAACAATAAAAGCCGCATTATTGTTTTTATACCTTATGTCAACAATATTACTTGTATAAATACGATAAGGTTAAAATTAATTTTCATAAGAATGTCCTTAATCTAGTAGGCATTTATTATAAACTCTTAATAGTTATATTTGATATCTAAATAAATTAGCTTATTTATCTTCAGTATTGTATTGATAGGATTGATAGAAAAGAACGGAGAAAGAATATTCGTGATGTTAACAAAAAGGATGACGATGAAATTATCGATCTTCCATCAGAAATTGATGGCAGTAATTGCTTGCTGAAATTGCATAAAGTACAGTACACCTAAAGAGTAATGTCACCGGAATACGTAAATGTATAAAAAATATCATGTAGCCTAAAGTAAAGAGAAGGCAATGAGAATAAAAAATTGTAATACGATTCAGCTTAAGGAAGCTAAGTATATAAACGATAACAACTAGAGAAAGAAAGGGCACGAGGTAAATGAGAGAAAAAGCTACATATTGAATTTGTTGATAAGCAAAGAAAATAACATTACTATAGGAAAACGAATTTCACGCTATCACAAATTCTGGAAGTAGAATAGTAGAATTTACAAGGTAACGGGCGACAAATTAGAAAATAGAAATAAAAATTCAATAAAATAAATCTATCTTAAATTTAAGTACGTTGTATTTTTTCGTACTATGTTAGGGTTAGGGTTAGGGTTGTGCAAAAGGGATAATTTTTTTGTACGTTTTAGAGAAAAAGTCATTTACGGCAGTTATCTATGAATTAAATCTACCGTCTTTAATATCTACGAAAGTTCAAATGCATTAAATTTTTTCTTTAGGAGTTACTGTAAACCATTGGTTATTAATAATTAAATATAAATTATTCTACTGCACATCTTAACCTTTCGTAAAATTTCTCAAGGCCTATTTATTCAATTAGCTGGAGTAATTCTTAATGCAAAAAAACTTGGCTAAAAGATTTCGAGCTGCAAAAGATTTCATACCTGTACTTGAAATTTTAAAGTTCTTTTTTATGACTACAACATTATGCCCTCGTCGTTTGCGATTAGATAGCCTGTTATTACGGTAGGCATGGCTTGATTTCCGCGTAATTTTACCCTGACGTTCTTTTTTTTTCATAACTTTTCTGCACCCAGATTAATTCTAGTTATAAATCGATGCATAAAAATAATGCTTTTAGGTTGATAGTTTATGCCAAAGTTTAGACGAAATCAAAGCAGCTAGCTCACATTTTCAGTTTATAGATAAGAGTGTATTTTATTATCTAGTTTTCTATGACTTAGCTTATACTAGTAAGCATTCCCTAAAATTTGCTATAACTGCAATAGTAATCATCTATTAAGGTGAGATCAACTATTAGTAACGTTATGACAATCTGTTTTCTGAAGAGGCTTCTATTATTGTTTTAGTTTGATTATGATAAATTACGTAACATAGGCGATTGGATGAATAAATAATCTGGAGATAAGTTAAGATACTAATTCTTTCATGCAGCAAAACTGATGGACAGAAATTACATCAACTAAGTATGATTGCATGAAATTTAATTGCTGTAAAGATGAGATATAAAATAAAGTATGACAAATGAAGAAAAGAAGGAGTTGACAGTATAAATCCCCATAGAAATTTGCAATGGCGAACGTAAAATCGTAAACTGTTTTAAGAATAACTATAAATTGGATAAATTAAATCTCGAAGGATGGATATACAGTAAATCAAGAATAGCAGTATTGCTTACGATATAGGACAATCTTTCAGGTTGAACCAAAATTCAATCCTTTAGCTCTATTTTCACTCTTTATTAAGATCTGCAATCAGAAATTCACTTATCTACACAACGAGCTGTTGGCGATGCAAAGTGCTTCGTTAAACTGTTGATTTCAGAGCCTCGATGGGGGTGGTAATATCAATATAATCTAGATTTACTTGGATGATTAAGCTTTCTATTGGCTACGAAATACATAGATTTACATATATGATCAGATCATCAAACTTGTTGATGTTGTATAGCGTGCGCATAAAGGGGATGGGCAGTCCATTATAATGATGGATTAGTGGATTATTATAATGATATCGTAATTGATCTCAATCACTTAATCAATTATTGACATAAAGAACTAATCATTCAGTTTTGTCAGTCATCGGTTTTTAGTCGTAACAATTGAATATGGCATGGATAACGGACGAAAAAGATAGAATCAAGGTAGTAATGAAGAAGAGCTAATTTGGCTGATATTGAAAACTTACTAATATGTGTAGCGCCAGTCTATGCTAATTTTGATAGTTGTTATTGGCCTAAATTGGAACTTCAACTTCGCCTTCTTCCCTAATGGTTATTTGATGTTATCAGTATAATCTTGAAGGATTATTATTCTCTACAGTTACTCTATTAGAGCCAGCTCAAGTCTTAATTTACACTAACCTAGTTTTTACCTTATGTTCTATATATTCAGAGATAGCAATAAATTTTATCTAATTTTGCGTTAGAGTTTCGATTGTAATCTAAATAGTTTTGCAGATATGAAAGTAAGACCTCTAAGGCTCCATATATAGTTAGAGAGTATTTAGTCAATTTTAGCACTTATTGGATACTGAAATAGGTGCAATTTGATGATTATTCTTATTATAATTATAGGCAATGTAGCGATTTTTTATGCTTTGTTGAATAGAGATTGCTATAAGTTTATTGTGCAAACTTCAATTGAAATGAAAAAAATTGACAAATTAAACAGAAAGACAATCAATAAGATCGATTGCAGAAGCAATCGTGACGTCATATTAGGATAGAAACGTGTAATTTATTTAGTTTCTCGAGATGCTTGAGTTTATCTGATTCGATTTTATACCTTATTAAAGACATTAATGAATTCTTAAGAAAACTAAATGAAATGAATGCTTAACTATTTTTACAGCTAAAATATGAAGATGGAGGTTGAATTGATAATTTTATTGGTTGCAATATTGCATTCATAATAATTAAGGCTGAAAGGTTTTGAGATTTGATCGAACATGTACAGTTCATGATTGGAATGGCGGATCTTGTTCTTATTAATTTATTGTTGTTCTTATTTGTACGGATTTTGGCACGGCTGCCAAGTGAATGATATAGAACTAATTGCAAGATTTTTAAACGAGTTTTAACTTGTTATGAATTAATTATAATTATCGAGCAGTGATGAAATTTATTATTAGTATAAATTTTTTGATAGTAGTATAGTAACTTCAAAGTTTGTTGGATAACTAAAATTACGCTATTATAATTCCGAAGGGACTAATCGCACTATTGCCTTGTAACTATGCAAGAAATTGGTCTATAATTGATTTAATATTATGACATCTATTTGCTCTCTATTGCAACATTGCACCGTTGAATACTGCTGAAAGAATGGCTTTTCAGTATGGAAAATAGTATTTTATAAAAGCTACCAGCATGATCAACAAGCACCTTGCAGAAAATTTTTCCCTCATTAGAGAGATGCAGCTAAGTGTATTTCATTTTACAGTGAGCGATATTCTCTTAGATTTATGGTGACAGATGTACTGGTAAACATTAAGAGAAAGTGAATAGCATAAGAACAAGTTTCATGCTGCTAGAATACTACAAATTAAGAGACCTAACGTAAAGTATGATAATTGCACGAATTCATCAGTGCCTGTTTAAAAATACAAACTTTAATACAGATATAGGTTCTATAAGGTATATGTATACGGATAAAATGCTTAGGAATACAAAAATAAATAGTTCTTTATTTAACACTAATCACGTTATTCTACATATATTTTCTGAAGCTATACTCGAATTATAATAAATCGTATTTAAAGGGCTAGTTTTGAAATGGATTCATTCTACATTGCATTAATATTGATAGATTTTTAAAATTCAAATTACAATTCCAAATTTTAACTCCTAAATAGTGAATGAAAGGTGGTTTCTACTTAGAAAAATTTATTTATTACGCTATTAACCTATAATTGGTCACTAAATAGCGTATTAAGTTAAATAAGTAAGCAATCGAATAAAATTATCAATACTACTAGATTATCATTATTTAGGAATTAGGGAGAACATGTGATAAATCAGGAAGGAATCTTATAATTAGATGATCTAATTTAAAGACGGTGTATATTTCCTTTATAGAAATATCTAGTATACAATAGAATTTGCATAATAAACCTTCTAAACTTTCGTAGAGTAATGATAAAATCTAAATTCTCGTACACTTTGACTAGAACGATACTTTAACCATTAAAATTAGAGAAATAAACTTTCATTGCTTTGTAGCATGAAATATAGGGACTGAAATAGTTTTGTAAAATTTTAGCTAGAGAACGAAATTTAGAAACTAGAATATGGTTAAACACTGAATTTAAAACTAAGGTAGAATTGTACTGGCTCAGTTAGCCAAATAATATTAGTAAAGGAAGATTTAGAAATTATTTACAATAGACTTTAAGAGCAAAGAATCATCATATTCTGTCCATCTTTTCTTGTTTTCTGCTAATCTGTTGAACTATACTGTTTTTATAAGCTTTATGGAGACATTGATGATAGTATAAACATGGAATGATTACCCTACAACGCTTTAAATTAGTCTGGAACTTATAACAATTAATTAAACACACAAGGGAGAAATGATTATACTCCTTATTATTCTCTCTATGCTATCAAATTAACAATCTGGGCACATTCATAAATAAATTTCTCTATGACATATGTGGTGTTCAAATGGCCAACTTTGCACGTTAATATGTATGTACAGTATAATGAAAACGAATAATGACTAATATTTATAAATTATTAACTTAATAGAATGCTTGCCCGTGATACTTCGCGTAAATGCATTGTTAGTATCTCATATAATTTCTACATCAATTTATGATCAAAGTCAGCCATGATTGCAACATTTATGATACAATCCTAAATCTGCCTATTTTACGGCAACATGATTTACTTTATCCCTTTCACTCTCCTTAATAATTTAGAGAGAGATCTTTCGTAGAATATTGATCATGTTATTCTATAATTATATAATAAATGAATTTATGACGACAATTTTAAAATTAATCTTCATTATTGTAGGCTATATAAAGACTTATTAAATGACATAGTTAATAGTCATAATTTCTTATTTCTTAATTTAAAAATCTTCTTAATGTTAGTATTATAAAAGACATAATTAAAATTTATGCAGGATGTACAGTATAATTATTCCTAAGCGGCTTAGCCATACTAATGTATGAGAAGTTGTTGTGATAGAGATCAATAGTTTTTGATGTCTACAATTGTGTAATAAAACAAACATCCAAATTTCAGCCAATGTAGAATAAACCAACGACTGAGAATGTATCAGAATCAATTTGTAGTCTCATAAGTTATTCACTAGCGAAGAGTAATACCGAATAAATTTATATCGATACGAGATGGTACTAATGCTGATAGCTATGTCAGAGACGAATAAATTCACTATCTAGCTATGGATCATTAAATCTGTTTTTCAAAGTTATACATTTTGCAATCCATAGTCTAGTTTATTGGATTATACGTTGTAGAGTTGGGCCGTTACAAATCATGAATTGTTAATAACTCTTGGTGAAAGTTGAAAATGGGCTATCTGTACTTTTTTAATAGATTTTAATTTATAATTACTATGCCTAGCAGAATACAAGAGAATGTCTACATGAATTAAGATATCGATTTTTGATTAGCTGTATCGATATCATATAAAATGACAAACTTAGAAATAATCTAAGTTTCTACAGCATAAAAGAAATGGTATACTTCAGATTGTGTCGCGGTTCTTGCCCTACTTATGATTAGTATACTAATAGCATCACTGCCAAGTAAATTCTTTTATTATATATTACATATAACTTTTAGTATTTCTTTCAAAACAGTAGCGTCAGTTATAGCGGTACTTGTAGTAGCCCTTAGAAATGATACAAATATTATTTTGAATTAAATTACATTCATAATTCAAATTATTATTCAAGTAGTAGTCGATCCAGGAGTTGAAAGGTTTAGGATAGAATCTTCAAGCAATTTGTTGGCTTTCACGAAACCAAATTTTAAAAATAAGGCCTTTTGGTCTTGTATAAATGTTATATCAGATCATTTAAGTACCTGCTTGTTATATGAAGTCTTTAGTGACAATATTCATAATAATTCCTACAACTTTAAAAGGATACTTTTATATTATGTGCACCAGGAGTTTCTGACGAGACTATAAAAGGCTGATGCCTGAAGATTCCTTTTTAGTTCGTTAGTCGGTTAGATAGTCAACTGGTTTTTCAATTGATATTTAATTGTGAAGACTATAATCTTGGGTGCCAAGATTCCTTCAGTAATAAATGATAGTAAATCTCTGACTATCTCGTCTACATCATCTGTGACGCTATAATTATACCATAGTATTCGGTTGTTGGAACTGAATTATTTGGTGATATAGCTAATCTCGCCTCTTTAAGTTAGTAAGTGGCGTTCTCCGCAAGGATTGGCGTGTGTAGACTACTTTGTCACTAGTGGTGTGTGACACTGCTGTAAATCAATCAATGTATTATGGCATCTAATATCGCTAAAGTAAAGCGAAGATAACTACCGACGGTGGACTGCTTGTATCTCTTATATAGCAATAGAGAATCGCAACACAGTAAACCGACACAATCTCAGCTAATTTTTGCTGCATTTATTGAATACGAATATAGAGGAAATAATTATAAAAAGTAGTAGGTTTATTCCTTACGAACATTGTCGGTCACAGAGATGAAAGAAATTAGACTTTTTATAGTTTGTGGTAATGTTTCATCTGACTATATACTATCATTTATATTTACAGCAATTGGGGAACATGAGCTCAATCCCGGATAAGTGTTGTCGCCAGATTACATACGAGTACCCTTCATCTACGTACACTTACTAGTAAGTAAAATTAAAAGCCTGTGATTAATTCTTGTCAGTCGAAATATACAATATTATAAATTTAGCAAAAATGATACAGTGAGAATGATTCTCGAAAGCTCCGTCGCAGCTTCGTGAAATTATATTTTAAGGCAACCAACATTTTATAATTAATTTCCTTACATGAAGCATAACAGTAGCTAAAATAGTGATAAAGAAGCAATAATGGAATATTATCCTAATTCACAACTCTTATTAGCGTAAAACACAACTTTGTAGAAGGTTTTGCATTAATTTTAATTCAGCTCACAATCTACCCTAGAAGTTAAATCTATACTTAATTCAACTATAATGCATTAATTGATCATTTTTATGACGAAGTTTATTATAGCTATTTAGTAACATCAATATACAGCATTCTTATAGTTTTCAGCACTGGTCACTGTGTGCTAATAAATAGCTGATTTATAAATTACAGTACTGTATAAGAGGCCTCTTTAGGTAGCAATAGCCCGTCCCACCATGTAATAGGCAATGAAGAAAATGACGACGATAAAGAGTATTAAGTAACACATGAATCTTGGATTCTGGCTTGCAGATGACACCATTGATTTTAATCTCTTGTTACTACCACCCAGTAATGTAGTAGTACCTTCAAAATCTCCTTGCTATAAAAACAAATACGTCAAGAATATGGTGCTGGCTTAGATATCAGAAACTTGAATCCATCGATTGATTCAAATACAGTAATTGGCAATAGCTATAGTTATCCAGATACGGGTATAGCTGGTTGATCATTAAGTATGTATAATTTCAGCATCTCAACACTCCCAAAGTGAATTTAAAAATATTAAGATAGATAATTAAAAGAGTAAAACTATTGTATTATCATACCATGTCATCTAAATAGTGGTTATGATTTCTTGCTTCACCTTCTATATCAACAGTTAGCTTGGAAAGATATAATTAAAAGTTATTATAACAAGTACAGTTAGTAGAGATATAGAGAAGACTAAGTTGCTTTTAATGCTGGTAACATCTTTCTATTTATATTGATATCATTAAGATTATTCTTTCCAATGAGCAATTGTAAATCATCTTGTGACAATTTCCTGTCTACTACGTATGTGTACTAACTGATTTTAGTTGAGATACTTTGCCAGCTAATCCAGCAATTTGTCTATCATTTTCTTCTTCTAGCATCCTATCCGCTTCAGTAAAATTGCCACCTTTCATAGGTCCTTATATTTAAGAGTTAAAAAAAGTAATGAAATCAGATAATAGTTTTAATTTTAACTTTTGGCTATTTCTTCAAGGGATACTTACTTCTTGAAGACCATCCATTGTTGGCAGCCATATTTTCTGATGTCATTGAAAACTTATGAACATGCGCTGTTGGTCTTCAGAGCTGCTCAAGGCCAACAGTCTTTTTCCATTGTACTGTACAATGTACAATGTAATGTACTGTACACTCTACAGTACAGTAACAGTACTGTACTGTACGTACAGTGTACAGTACAGTATTAGTCTCCGGAGTCCCTGACTATACAGTACGACAGACGGACAATGTGTACGTGTCAACAGTACTGTACAGTACTTCATTCACAACTTGAGATTAGAAGTACCGTACCGGGACCGTACAGTATACTGTACAGTACAGTACAGTACAGTACTACTGTACACTGTACAGTACAGTACAGTATACAGTATAGTACGGTACTGTACTGTAGGTACCGATTCTACTGTACAGTACAGTACAGTACTACAGCACATTAGTTGAGTCATTTTGGGATGGGAAGGGCCACAGGGGTCACGGCTAGAGGGGGGTTTCATTGTGTACAATGTACAGTAGAGTGTACCGTGGGTTCTTCTACAAACTGTACACTGTACACTGTACTGGTACTGTACTGTACCGTACCGTACTGTATTTATTTATTATTGTAGGCTGTTTCTGCATATTTTGAGGAGGAATTTGCGGTATCATCAATGACCTCTGTTTAAAAGAGGTGAAACCAAATATACAGTAGTTTTAAATTGAAGTCGTGGATGATATTTGCATATTGCTGTATTTTCAGACCTCTATTAATGGCACCCAAAAGTAAAAACTTTGCTTGAGCTTGTTCCTAAATTGTCTTGGGATTGCGTAGAGTAGATCTACAAAAGTGGCAAAACACGGGTGTTGTACTGTACACTGTACGCAGTACAGTACGATGAATATGGAAGCCGAATCGCGAATATGACGCATCGGGTTAAGCACGTCGTACTGTACAGTAGACTGAGTTCCATGCAGGTCAAGTTTCGTGCCTCGTAGTACGCAAGCGTATCAATACAGTATTACTACTGTAGTAAAACCAGTACCGTATTGTACTGTGCTGTCAGTCGGTTTGATTGGTTGAGCATCAGATAGTAAATTGTTTCAATTTTTTTACAATAGGAGGCGAGTAGGAGCATAGTAGGAGTGTACCCTGCGACATACTGTGCTTTGTAATGATGTAACCTTCGCCGTGTATTAAAGACAAGGGTCAAGTCAATCAAGCTTCATACAAGCCACACGCTACAATAGCCAATTGCTGTGTACTGAACGTTGTATTTTACGATTCTTTGTATTGATAACGAGCGCGTGCTGAAAAATCGAAAAAATGACTAAAATCCAAGGTAAGACGACAAAAAATTTTCTGTCTTCCATATTCTCCACTCGACAGTACAGTATATGGATGTATTTATGATATGCTTGCTTGTTCAATACCTAGAAAAAGAATGATTTGTAGTTTGAAGCCTGTTGTATTGTACAGGTATCATCTGCTACGGTACCATTCCACAAAATGACGTGGTGCACTAGTCGACTATCACTCACTCATCAATTCTAATTCAATGATTCATGTTCACTGTCCATTGGAAATTTTCGCTTGAACCAATGCTCCATAGTACGCTGTACAATCGTACTCACTGACTTGAATTCCATACTGTGCAGCAATGATTACACATGGATGACTTATTTGAGCCCATTTTTTTTTAGTTCTTATCCAATAACCAATCATGAAATTGTGTAGGATTTACTTTGACTTGTTTCCGCCACATATGGATGGCTTATCCATTGAGAATACAGGATCATTCATTAGAATGTTTCACGCTTAATCTGCTATGCATTTGAGAAAGAAAAAGTCTTCATTATGCGTCAGTGCTACATCGATTCGCTGTCTTCCAACTCAACTCCGGTTCAAATGTCGATCACTCGCACACTAGTTGCAACTCTGTTAAATGCTCCTACAATACATTAAAATAGTAATTCATGTTAGTTGACCGACTCTAGTTCAATTCACAGCGATAGTGCTTTATGAAGCCCTAACGCTAGCCCTAACATTAGCTGGATCGCACTTAGCAATCCAGACTAGCAAATTCAAAACATGTGTTCTCTTTCTCTTGTCATTGCTCTACTGTCAAGTTTTGTCCCCAAATGGGTAGTTTTATCTACCTCATATTTGCCACCCAATTTCCCATAGTATATTTCCTAGCTTAAAAATATTAGTTTATGGTATAATATGAAAATACGGTATTTAGTATTTGCTTTACTTATACGTACAGTACACCCACAACTTTAATTATTTATTGAAGCGTGCCCCCTTTTACAATACTACTCTTGGATATTTTGATGTCCCTGTTTTACTGTACTAGACGCCGTCTGCCGTACGATACTTGGAGAATTCATGTAGTCTGTATACTTAAAAGGTATAGTAAGGCATTCAGAATACGGTGTTGTTCCTACTGACTCATGCTGTACTGTATATACTGTAGGCGCCGTAATACACAATACGATATCCTCATAGGTTATTGTTATTTTATGATTATTCCAAGACACAATTCTTTCTTTATAATATAAGCATTAGTGAACATTAACTTCGGAAATAAGAGCGCTTGTTCTGCGATTGTTAAATTATAATTATGACCTATTTCACACCTATCTAAAACGGTTTTGTTCGATGAAATGCATCATCTTATGGATGTGGGCAACAGTAGTATGGCAATGAAGCATAAATAGTCTCACATTAATAAGTTTTAGAGTGCAATCCTTGAAATCTCCGAAACAGCAAATTATAATAATTTTATTATTATTTTTAGTATCAATCTGTGTTATTCTATAGTTCTGTATGCACAGTACTGTACGCGTATTTTTTCGCTCTCATATTTGCGTTGAATCGTTTGTCAAATTTTCATTCACTACACGTACAGTATTCCATACTTATTTAATGTCATCTCATTGCAATTATATTATTAATTACAGGAGGCACTGTCGTAGAAGTGAAAGGAGATGAAATGACCAGGTAGGTGCATGCCGTGTCCATTGCGATCTTTGCATTTTCAATTTTATCATCAGTTTTGGTCGTTAGAATACGTTCTTAACTATTTTGTAGAGACTCGTGCTTCAGTTGACAAGATCAATTCAAACGCGTAGCCTCCCCCTAATTATACTAGATTGTACGGTACTCTTGAACCAGGAATTTCTAAAAACCGTAGTGGTTTTTAAATCTGTCATACAATATACAATAGTATTGTACATTAATGTAGTGTCATGGGTCAAAAATTTCTAGATGTCGCAGCCCTTCAGATTTCTTAAGGCAGTTCTAGTAAGGAGTATTGTTTGACATATTTCAGCTGTAAATCTGAGATACTAGTACCTACCTATACGGCCTACGATGCAGCTTACTAGTGAGTGTTTCATGCTTGTTAGATATAATCACAGCTAGTTTATTATAACGCGTTGTAGGCTTGGAGACCTATCAGTAATAGCAATCTCAAGGCGAGGCGGAGATGCTGGCTTATTGATTAACATAATGTATCACCCAAGTACAGGGTTCACTCATTCATTATAATGTAAACATACGGTACAGGCAGGGAATATTATTGAACTACTACTAGCTAGCAAAAGCAGCGAACTTTGACATGCTGTATTGCCATAGTTTATTGTACATTGTATCTACAAGTTAAATTTTGACATTTCATTGCTCATCATCGTATGGTACATCAAAAGGTAGCAAAAATACGAGTAAGGGCAAATACAGTACTTTTTACTCACCGGTTCGGTGACGTACGTATTTTATAGCGATCAGTGTCCCTGTATGAGTGCTGCATACAGTATTGAATAATTAGCTAATTAGTTTCACCCACATGTTATAAATTGCTGTCCTTCATCTGCTGTAGCTGCAAGTTGTATTCAATTTCTAAACAGATTAAGGGGGTGCAATTTAATTTAGTATAGTGATAACGATATCGCATGATGGCTAAATGTTAGTGAATGCCTTTTGTTAGCAGTAAATTGTACCAGTATCTACTGCAGTGTTATGCGGCGATATATACCTTTTCCTTCGTCAACTATGTTTATGATCGTCTTACGAATAAATATGTGTTTTATCATCTGATTACTGTATCCCTATAATATTTAATCTTTATTTATAGAATCATCTGGGAAGTAATCAAAGAGAAATTAATATTCCCATTTGTTGATCTGGACCTAAAAACTTTTGATTTAGGAATTGAGTACAGAGATAAAACAGATGATCAAGGTTAGCAGAATCTATATGATACTTGCTATTTATAATGCTGCATTCGCAGAAGATATTGATCACGTACAAGGTTTATGTCGTGATTTCAAATGATACTTAATTAAGGCTTTACTGTAGTCTAGTCGTGATAGATATATCTCTTTTCAGCTACTGTATTTTTCGTTGTCAGTGAGTGATACAGTAATCACTTTTGTATGATCATTTCATGAGATTAATAATAATTATACAGTTCTAAAAATAATAATCCTCTCCTTTGTATCATACAGTTAGCTTATTACATTACGATATACGCACTTTTTAGAATCAGCAGCTGATAATTCATTTTTGACGTAAAGTATATTTCTGTTATTCTCAGTTACTATCGAATGTGCTGAAGCTATTGCCAAGTATAATGTTGGTGTCAAGTGTGCAACAATCACGCCTGATGAAAAAAGAGTAGAAGGTATCATATCAGTAGTTATAAAAATAACTAATAGATTGTTTTTTGCAATTCATCGAAAACTCCTAGTTTAATTAATATTATTATACAATTAATTAATTATAGAATTTAATCTCAAGAAAATGTGGAAATCTCCTAATGGTACAATCCGTAATATTCTTGGTGGTACGGTGTTTCGTGAAGCCATTATATGTAAGAATATTCCACGATTAGTCCCTGGTAAGTATTGCACATTAGCTTGTACATACGAAGAATTAAATTTTATTTCTTGCTTTGTGAGAGTCGAAGTAGCGCTAAAGTTTGTAAATTGTAAACTATAGTAATTTACGGCTTTGTTAACGAGTTCATTTAGTAATTATCGATATAATGTTAAGATGATTAATTGTACTTGCTGCTTTTACTCATACAAGGATGGAAAAAATCTATCATAATTGGTCGTCATGCATATGGAGACCAGGTACATTGCAATACTGTAGTAGTCATTGTACAGTATTTGCTATGCGCTAGCAATAGAATTGAACAGATAGAAAGTGCACTTGCTATTGTCATAATACTGCTATTTATTTTTATCAAATAGTATAAAGCCACAGATTTTGTTGTACCCGGTCCAGGCAAATTGGAGATGAGTTTTACACCTGAAGATGGTTCTGCTCCAATGCGTTACACTGTTTTTGATTTCAAAAATACTGGCGGTGTTGCGCTTGGAATGTACAATACGGACAAGGTATGATCGCTTATTATTAATTTTTGTTTATGGAACCGTATTGTGGAATATAAACAGGATGGATTTTATTTAGTAAATAGCGGACCGACGATTAATCATATATCATTCTATTTCTATTACATTTTAGTCGATCACAGATTTTGCGCATAGCTCTTTTAAATTAGCTCTTGCCAAAGGTTGGCCTCTTTACTTGAGGTAACGGATAAAGACTTTAGGCATTATCGATTAAGTTTAAATGCTATAAGACTTTTTAATCTGAGAAATCATTTTACTTTTCAGTACAAAGAATACGATCTTGAAGAAATATGATGGAAGATTTAAGGACATCTTTCAGGATATTTATGAACGGTATGCAAGACTATGCCCATTGAAACTAATGAATATTTCCCCTTAATCTATATATACGATAGTTTTGCTTAGCGCTGCCTAACTGAAGCTAGATATTCGATTTGCATAAACTCACAACGACGTACTTACATAATGTTACTTGCTGAATCAATTTAATGTTATAGGGAATACAAAGCACAGTATGAAAAAGCTGGAATTTGGTACGAGCATCGATTGATTGATGATATGGTTGCATATGCTTTAAAAAGCGAAGGTGCGTTTGTTTGGGCTTGCAAGAACTATGACGGAGATGTGCAATCGGATTCTGTTGCACAAGGTAAGAAGAGATACTTATTGCTACTGTTGTAACAAACCTTCTGATGCCCTGCAAACAAAATAGCAAGTATTTTTACTTCCACTGTTAGACATTTCATATTGCATTTATAGCACAAAATTTTTGATGTACTGTACATTTTGATATTGAAGTATTTATCATGCTAATATTATGACCCTTCTTAGGGTATGGATCGTTGGGTATGATGACCAGTGTTTTAATTTGTCCTGATGGAAAGACTATTGAAGCAGAAGCAGCTCATGGAACAGTAACGAGACATTTCAGGTTTCATCAACAAGGCAAAGAAACGTCAACCAATCCAATTGGTAAGCCAGCTAGATATGGCGTTAATTGTACTGGATTTTCTATTGTGATAGCATGCTTATCTGTGGTTGTTCTATGACTCATTATGTGATTGATGTATCACGTTTTAGCTTCCATTTTTGCATGGACTCGTGGTTTACTGCACCGTGCAAAGTTAGACAACAATAGAGAGTTAGGCGTCTTTGCCGAAAGTTTGGAAGCCGTATGCGTAGAAACTATCGAAGCCGGTTATATGACAAAGGATTTAGCTGCTTGCATTAAGGGATTACCAAAGTAACTATTATTCATTTTTGTTACCTTAATTTTTGTGTTGATCCTAAACTAATTATGATAATAATTTTTCATTAGCGTTGTACGATCGGATTACCTCAACACGTTCGAATTCTTAGACAAACTGGCAGAAAATTTATCTCAAAAATTAGCTAGCAGTAAACTCTAATAAATATACTCTTTGCAGAACATACCCGTTTAAATCAATATAACAATAGTACTCAATCATGTTATAGCAATTGATTTGAAGGTACATTTTTTTAGCGGTATTTAGCATGATTAGGTAAGGGTAATTTCATTTTACTGCTTTTTTCTAGACATATGTGATGTTTTCGCTCTGCAACTGATATCACATGCAGTTACACTCTTCTAATAGACATTTTTTGTCAAGTTGCTGTGGGCTCCCGGAGCCCTAAGTTGCTGGCTTCAACAGTATATTAAATATCTTTTAATTGCGACAACATAAAATAAATCATACATACGCTTTCTGGGTATGATCAATACATGATTTTATGATTCGGTTTTACTGCGAATTGCTTTCTTCCAAGCACCATTGTTGTAGGTCATTGATCGAACCTTATCTGCGTTAATAGTGATGGAAATTATTTGTCCTATTACGATTGCTACTGCAACACTATTTATTCACTGCGATGTGTGAGCTTGCAGCCTGGATATTGCGATCATAACAATACACTACATCCTTTTGAAAAAGCGCAATTTACATTCAGTAATCTTGATCAGTGACTATTAATTTCCATAACCACTTTTAAGGATTCAATCCCTCGAGTTACCACATCTTTACAGTCTGAAGATTACTAAATATTTGCGATATAAGGTCAAGGTGTAGTTTTCCATATCCGGTATTGGTATCGTACATTATATCATTTATACATCAGAACATACTGTACTGCACGCATGATCAATTTAAAACTGGACATGTAAATTGCAGAGAACATGTAATCTACTTGCTAATTCATACGACAAGTATTGCATTATTAAGCGCATTTAAAAAATTACTACAGGCAATATCATAAAGATTTTAAGCTTCAGTCACTGCTCATTGGCCTATACGAATCACTGTTGTTGTATATGTGGTTAATTAAAGCATGCTGCATCGACAGTGTATGAAGGATAATTTTAAAGCTGTAGCTCAAATCTCTTTTTGGAAATTATTATTTTAACTCTAAACATGCGTACATAGATGTTGAGACCTCTCAATCGGGTCGTAATTTATGAATTTTAGTTGAAGATACGAAATATACAACAGAGATTGGAGTACAGTTGCAAAAAATAGTTGTACTATCACAAACGACAACATTTTGCTATTTAGGCCATGGAACAAGTTGACACTTGATTTGCATTATTACTGCACAACATTTCTGATCAATCTACAGCACTAATAATTATTAATTATTATTATTCATCGATTGGGTCACCATACTTATTAGTCCTTACGGGCTTTCGAAAGCCATCCTGTTTCCCTTGCATCGAAGAACTACCGCTATTTTTATCCATACTTTCAGGAACACCTCGCTGTTTTCTATCATCATTTTCTGCCCAACGAGTTCGGTTTTGCTGACGCAAATCGCTATAAGAAACCTGCTGGCGTCGATCAGGTTTTTCATCGTCGTCCCAGATTGCTAGTGGTGCGGCTTGCGCTGAAGTAGAAGTAGTATTCGTACCTAGTTTAAGGTCATCATAGGGCTTATTCCGAAAGGCTGGTAGCTCTTCACGATCTTTATAATTCTCTCTGTTGCTGTCGAAGGACGACGTTGAACGAGGAGATAGGCTACCAACTGGCTGTCCCCCTTGTTGCAAAGTTGCTTGATTATTTTGATCTTGTTGATGTTGCTGCCACTGATGTAATCGCTGGTATGGGCTGTGACCTTTCAATTGTTCTTTTAATCGGTCAGCTAAAGGAGAATTTTCCAATTGTAATATTTTTGCCATACACTGACGTCTATAAGATGCTATTCCCGTTAACAGACTTAAGCCAAAAATTCCAACGTAGTAAAATGCTCTCCAACGATGAATATGGGGCGACGACGCGGCTGCACGTCTGGTAATTACCACAGAAATTATTCCTAGAGGAATACCACGGTAATAGAGTGAATGGCTACGACATTCACGCAGTACGGCTTCTTCTTGCGGTGTTAATCTTGGTAAGCCCCTCTTGTCGTATTCTACGTCAGAGACCTTAGCCGAGGCATCTTCGCTGGGCATTTCTTCACCACGATTTGACATATTGAACAATCAGCATCGAATCGATTTGAATCCTTGAGCAAGTTTGCAAGCCACTGGTAACGACTTGCGAGAGTGCGTATGAGAACAGGTCGCAGAGTGCAGATGCTCAGAGGACGGTAGAGTACCAGTACAGTACCATTGACTGAAGTACTGTACTGTACAGTACTGTACCATACGATAGAGTTACAGTACACAGTAGAACCTTTCGGAAGGACAACAGCCAGCACGATGAGGGGTGTCATACTGTATCATCATTTCGGGTCCAGATTGTATTAGTTAGATGACGGCATAAAACTGTGTCTTTGCGCTTGCTCACTGTGGCTGTACTGTAGTCCAAGAATGATACAGCATCATTGTTGGACGGACAGACACCTGGGCCTCATCTCGTCAAAATATTACTGTACAGTGTACAGTACAGTATGCCAAACACTTCGTTTTATGGCACCACGAGAGTATGAAGACGCTCCATTTTGAATTGACTGATTTTTTCTCAACTGAGTAATATTACATTGAACCTTATTGTCTGTTACAAAGATCTGCTTGAAAACAGTTCTATATAGGATTATAGATGGTATTTAAATTAGTACCAGTGATTTAGAAACAGATACGGAAGATCCATACTAAGTAGTCATTTTTCGACGGTCTCATTTGGTCAGAAAAGTCCGTCTGTCTGATATACCGTAGACTGAGTAAAGTAAAAAAGGAGTCGCCGTCGCGTTTTCGTGATCTTAAACTCCCTAAATATTTGCAACGGTATACAGTATTACCTAGCATTAACTGCAATTGGATGCAAACTTGGTTTTGTGCAGCGTGACATGGACTTCAAGTAGTCGATGAGTACGCGGTAAAGTATAATTTTGCTTTGAAGCAACCTTTGCGTCCCTCCCTTACTACAGTACTTTACTCCCTAGTTCCTACTGTACACTGTACTGTACAGTACCAGTACGGTAGTACCCAAGAGTTTTGAAAATCAACAATAAATAGCCGTGACGTCATCGCTGCTACGTCATGCTTTCATCAGCGAACTAGCAGTCGTTTTTGTTGACATCTGAATGAATCGGCAAATTTTGATGAACATTCGAATGAATCGATGAAAATCGTGCAGGCGATTATTTTTAACGCCTTACGGTAAGCAAATCGAATATATCAATGCTTTACTAGTAGGCTATTGGTTCGACTATATTATATTCATTAGAAGGAAGTTCTGACTAATATTGCCCGGAAATAGTAGCTGCAATCGAGAAGTCTTGTATCGCTCATTGAAAAGAAACTTCTAGAAGGTAAATAAAATACACTAGTGGAAGGAAACCAAAGGTCAAGCATCAATAGATAAAATCTCATGCTAGATCGCATATTCAAGTCATTTCTTACACGACTTGAGCATTAACGGATCAATAATCATTCAAAGTTAAGATTGACAAGCACTATATTTTCGTACAGTCTACGTATACATCCTACTACTACAGCACAGTGCAAGATTGAGTAACCTCTACCAATAGTTTTGGTACGATAGACTTACTGTATAAATTGACAACATTGAAGTAGTTGGTTTAAATACTGATATTGGAACTTAACTTTATTGAACTACTGAAGTCATCTCGACGACTGAAAACCGAGCGCCACCAATAAAATTCAAAATTCGCAAATGAATATGGAGCATGATTTATTGTCGATTGGACGACATTGTTCCGTGAAAGATTGCAATCAGTTGGATTTTTTACCCTTTACTTGTAACGACTGCCACAAAATTTTCTGGTAAGGTATCAACTTCATATACCCATATTGTATGTGTAGCGCACCATAATTTAATGATGAATGAAGCAACGATAAAACGATGAAATAATGCTATAATTATACAGTAATATGATTTCACGATGGTAAAATTTGAATGCATGTTTATACGTTAACTTTGTACGAAATGGAATAACCAATACGTGCATTCTGCATGCGTATAGCATGGTTTATTGTCTATTACCAGTGGTTACAATTAAACTGCCAATGATCATTATCGAACTTGCCTACTCATATCGTTCATTTTTACTACCAATTTCAGCTTGAATCATCGAAGTCACGTAGCGCATCAATGCAAAGCCTTTGCTGATAAAGATGTATGAGATTCATACCATAGCTCCAATTTCCTATCAAACTTTAACAAAACAATTGCAATAATTTAGTAGCTTCCATATGCGTTGACATTACAGTCACGTTATTAGTTCAGTGGCAAAGAAGTTAACTTCTGGTAGTCTTTTGCATTACCGTAATAGTAAGCTTATTTACGAGCACGTACTAATTATTATTTTTTTTTTTAAAATAGGTAAAAATAGCAACATGTCCCCTCTGTGATAAACTAATACGAAGAGATCCAAAACTCAATCTGAATGACCAGGTTCGTTGAACAAATCAAAGCAATATTGTAGGTGTACAGAACAAATAACAAAGTTTTAAGCTTACACATAATCTTACAATTGCAGCATCGACTATAATTACCAAGTTTTATTCATCCTAGCATATCACAAAGATGTTTGCATTAACATAACATGCAACGGTTACTGTACATGACCTTCTATGACTAATACTTCAGCCTTTAAACTTACGTTGGGTTTTATGAAAATAGGTGGAGAGACATATTATGAGCGGATGCAAAGACAATGTAGCTAGCGAAGGGTCATCCAAGAGCAATAAATGCTCAATGAAGCAGTGTAGAACTCACGAGTTAATACCTTTCAAGTGCCTTAGATGCCATCACGATTACTGTGCAAGGTCTGCTTTTGTTTTAAACTGTTACAAAATTGATAAAGCAAACGTGCCAATCATTATTTTATTTTAACTACTTCTATTTCTATAGACATCGTCATATGGAAGACCACCACTGTCATACAATTCCAGTAACAGCAAGTGGATGAAGATCAATGATAGCAACATACTTATATAACTAACAAACAAACATGTTAACTTCAAATGTAATTATGTATTTGTAGTCATTAATATCCGAACAACAAGATAAACTAAACAGATAATTAACTTTTCGATGTTCATAATTTTCAGTTATTTTACTGATAAAGTACATACACACGATATACGCCTTTATTTAAAGCTATCCTAAAATTGTAAAATACTCTTGCTGCTAACCGAAATGAATACTGAGCCACTCATTATTAAAGTATCAGTCATGGCATAAAGGACTATTTTAATCAAATTCAATCTTCACCGTTGAGTTCTTGGAAATTTTTTTGATTATCTTTCAGCAGCTTGTCTATATTCGATAAGAAACGTATTCAGTGTTAATAGCAATTTAACGTTACGCAGCAACATTCTCTATGTTTGCGTTATGACTACATTACCTAGAAAAGGTTTTAATAAATTTGAATAAATATTCCATACGGTCGAAAGATTTTGACCACTATCAAAATAAATAGCTGCAGCTAAAGATTCAAAAACGTCAGCAAGTTCCTTTGGAATACTGAAATCGTCGTCGATTGATTTCGAAAAAATAGTGTACACCCAATCGTGCTTATTGCCATTTCTTGGTATAGAACCTCCCTAAGATGATAAATACTACGATCAGAATTTATTCACAATAGCTTCTTAATCCTAATAGATCAAGACTATAGAATCCAGTACGCTACCTCAAGTAAATCGGCCGTTTTCTTCTCAAAACCAAGGATCATCTCCTTTACGAAAGGGGACTGATAAAATAGATGGTGAAAGTTATATGCATAAGATAATAAACCATAGACCTCATTTGATATAGCAATACCATAAAAAAATTTAGATCTAGTTATGTCTTGATCTGTTGCCAAAAACAAGTATTTAATAACGAGATAATTCAAAATCGAATCACCAACGAACTCTAATTTTTCGTAATTAAAAGAATCTCCAAATTCGCTTGATGAATGTGTAAAGGCTAAAATTAAGTAATCAATATTAATGAATTTGTATCCAAGATTTTCCTCAAATTTGTGTAGTTTCTCTAACCACGACTGGGAATTAGATTCTTCAATCATGTGAGTAATCTTTTCATTCCAGACGTCAAAACCGTTGCTGATTGAGGAAAATGGCTCAATGGCAAATCCAAGCCATTTTAGAAAGTTTAAGCCTTCAGTTTCGTTATCAGGAAATAACAGTGCTCCAACAATTGCAGATATGCATTCCGCTATTGACTTAACAGATAAAAAATTGTCTGTTATCGATTCTATAATCGTCCTTTCAGCCAAGGCTGAATCGCTAGAGCTATCATCCTTGCAACGGATGCTAAAAGTAAAACCAGGGGGAATCCAACACTTTAACTGATTGAAAGGCTTGCTGATAATATAGGATGGAATATTTGTCTTAGCAGCTAGATTAAACAGATAAAATTCGCTACTTTGCTGTCGTCGTTTCATGGTTAGAGCATAGGAATTATCATCAGGGCAGGTTTGGTATAAATTAACAGCGAGAACCAATTTGATAAAAACTTTTCCTATATATTTAATCTTATTAAAATTACATTGCTCTTCTGCAATAGGGAGGGTTAATGACTGAGTGATACGATCCACGAGGTTGGTTGTTTCACGTAGCAATAGTTTTTTCCTTCGAGGTTCCGTTACTTTCTTCAGAATGGATGCGCACTGAATATAATCGATCATCTCATAAGCAAGACAATTCTTCTCTATTTTGTATAAGGTCAGAGGTAAAAACTGTGAGAGCATCCACATTGATGCGGAAAATGGATGAACAAGGCATAACTCAGGCACTAAGTGTACGAAACCACTATTACTTTTCTTACTTTCAGTAGTATTATTACAAGGGGATATGCAATTTTCATGCACTAAAGCTACAGGGAATCGATGCAATGTCTTAACAGCGAATAAAGGTTGATTTGAGTTCTCAATTCTGGTGTGATATTTGCGATGGTAATATGCTTTATAAGTAAGTCGCTTATCCGTCGGAAAACGAGAAAGCGGTGAGAGGTCGTAGCAGATGTTTCGCAGAGCGTATACGTCGACTTGGTTCGTAACCCAGTGGCCGTAATTTTTGACTATTAAGAGGTCATTAACGTTCTTGCAACCATCACCGAGATTACTAGCAAAGGGCCAGTATTTCCGTGGCTTCAATAGCGTTGCCATTAATTCAAAATTTATAGAATACATAGACCTAAAAGTAGTCAATAATTTAAATTAATGAAAAATGTCAAAGTATTACATTCAAACTTGTATTCCCTATACGGCTAATTCTATGCAATTAAAGTATATTGAATCCAAGCAAAGAATAATTCTAGTTAGCTGAAAGGGAATGTAGCAACCTGCTGCTCTTGGCGTAATTTAGAGGAACAATCATGTATTTTGCATAACTGTTTGTAGGATCGTAGATTAAGTCCGTTATTGTACTACAGGGTGTGATATTGGTAAATAAATACTCTACAAATTTCGAAATAAGGCTTAATTCATCGCATGAATAGTGCATCGGGACAGCCAGTGATTGTAACGAAAATAATATGTCGCCACACGATGTTTGTAAATAAGTTGGCTCAATCTATCAACGCAAAGATATATATTAAATTTTCTAGCCATTAGCACCAATTATCTTCTGAAAATAACGTGGAATAACGGAATGTAAAGTTTACAAATCCAAGTACAATTTAGGACCATACCTCGTGTAACTTAGTCTTGCATATTAATCCGAAGTCCGAACTACAACTGACAGTATCAATAGACTCTATTGTGCTGTTCTTTAGCTCAATCTTAATCATGTGAAGATAGAAGTTATCACCATCCTCGATTGGCATCGATAAATTGTCGGGGAACTAGCATTTAGCATATGTTGATAATGTTAATTTTGAATATTAGATCATATCATTACATTTTGTTAAGATTTTGCGCAATATTTGCAGCAAATAAATTATACATTGCACGTAATACATATTATAGTTTAAGTTAGTTAATAAAATACCTTAATCGGAAATTGCTTATACTGGCTTTTATCAATAGACTGATGATACTTTCCCACATTCGGTTCCAAGTTATCGGTAATTTCACCAACTTCATGAAGGAATTTACATGCTTCTAAGGCGGAGGCTTTTTTTGCAATTTTTTTACTTTGCATCATTGGACCCTTATTACAGGGGTTCAATTTTATTTATATCAGCATAAGAAGAGTATATATAGATTTTGTATGAGCTTGCATGTGACTTTGTAACGTAACAACTATAATCCAAATTAATGCTAGTATTACTTGTTAATTAATTCAAACCTCTATGGTAGTTTTTTCGGGCGGATTAGAAAATATCAACTTTATTTTAGCTCGAGTCCGATCATCATTCGTCTCGTACTCAAATTCAGGAGATTTACCATTGATCATGCTTTGACTGTACCTTTTTTTGAGTAATTGATATTATTTCACTTAACCGTATTTTACCGATCAAATGAAAATTACAGCAAGTTTTGAAACACACTAGACTGTACACCAACCTGAGCAATACACTGATAGCTGAAAACAGGTTAACTTCGGCACCGGTAGTTTCAACGACAAATTTGCTGCTGATTGTGCTTGCATCAGTCGTACTATTATCATTTGAGAAAAGGGACTTGCTTATGCCAGAAACGATAGTATTCAGCAATTCTGGTGAGCTACGTAGGAATTTTTCTACCGAATGCCACGAGTTATATTCTTCCATGAATGCATCAAGGTTTTCTCGATTGATCATCAGTACATAGGAAGAGTCGTCAGCACGCGCTCTCCCTCTAGACTGTAAATATGAACTAAAATGATTGACGCGATCAAATCTTATAACTACATTGCACTCAGATACATCGACACCTTCTTCCAGCACATTTGTAGCAACTAATAAATTATATTTATGCCTTCGGAATCGGTTCATCACTTCTTCTTGCTCATATCGACTCATTTGCGCTTGTCCTAAAAGTTGGCTCTTGATACTACTACGGCCAATGACACAACCAACATTTAAATGGGCTAAATTGGGATCCGTATGTGAAATTCGCACGAGTAATTCATGTAAAACGAAGGCGGTAACTCTTCTATCGACAAAGATGATACCAGTATCTTGCTCTTTGAAGGTGGTCAATACATCCAATAACTTGGCAAAATGAGAACACGTATAACAAGGGTGGGATTCATCAATCTTAGTGCTAAGTTTGGCTTCTAATATTCGTATAACAGGCCGAAACCAAGAATTACTAGCGGAAAGTTTGTAATCGATTCCATCCTTTCCCCTAAACATCCTTAATTCCTTTCTGATACATTTCACGATACTTTCGGCGACCAAAGGAAATATACGTAAACCAAAAGTGTTGACTGTGAGAATAGCTTCGTCAAATGCTGTCAACACAAGTTGCAATGAAGTAGATTGCTGTTCACGTTGCGCTTTACTCTCAAAAGAATTGGAATACATTGCATCGAATCCTTTCAAGAGGAAAGAACAATCTGACAGCGCTTCTACTTGTTCAAAAATAGAGGTTTCTGTGGTTTCGTAATCGATTACATATTCTGTTGGAGGTGTCTTGTTTTTATCGATGTAAGTTAAGTAACCCGGAATAGCGATAGTACTTGATAATTTTTCCTCTAGTTCTGCTAACCTTTGGGGCACTTTGCTCGGTTTACATTCTCCTTTAAATATACATGCAGTCAAACCAAGAATTTTAGGTCTGCCCTGTTCTTCGAGTGCTTTTACGGCATCCATGATACGGCTATACGGATGATGTTTGGTGGCATGATGGCATTCATCAAATACTATCAAATTGATCATCTGCATGTTGACAATATTCAATTCTAAAAGTCTTAATAACGTTTGCGGTGTGCCAACTATAACGTTGTTTTTATCGAAAAAATCTTTCCAATTGGAACGACGTTTATCACTATTACATTTACCAAATAGTTTACCAACGCAGAAACTAGTTTGATCGGCAATAAATTTGGCTTGCTGGTGAACAAGAGGGACTGCATAGTAACGGATAGATATTATTAAGATAATGATAAATACACAACATCTTTTAAGTTACAAATTAACCACTGTGGATCCTACTTGCATATCACCAGGATAGAGTAGCATTAAATAATAATACAAATTAACCACTGTGGATACGATTATCCTACTTGCATATCAATATCTATGTCAGGTAAAGGGCATCGCACCTGTGTTAACTAGGAAAATAGCTCTCTTGCCTCCTGCTTGTAGGCTCTTGGATAGCTCCCTGTACAATTGTCGAATGACAAGGACAGCAATCAAGGTTTTCCCACTACCCGTTTCTAAATAGACTATTGTATTTCTTTCTTGCGCGATCACAGCAAGATCTAGTTGATATTTTCGCGGTGATAATTTCATCCTGCTCGTATTCAATTCTTGAAAGATGAGTTGCGTTACAGCTAGGAGAAAAAATGATGAAAAAAATGGATTCAACACAGTACTGTTGGAAGTTCAACAGCACGAATGACCATTTAATCCAGACCAATAATCTTATTTTTAGCTCTTTCAAGATAGGACTAAGGACTACTAGGTCTAAAGTAATACCTATCACAATTTATTTCATTTACTATGTTCAGTTGTTCAATGCATACCGAACGATTCGCTTTGCAAGAATAGCTGAAATCGTCGAAATGGCAAGCTGCTGCAACGTGGAGTTTACTGCGCTCGTATGAAGTCCAATTGAAGCTTGGTTGACGGCAAACGATTACTTCATGTACTATTAGTCCGCAAAGTAGCAAACTGGTCAACGTATAGCTTGTCTATTAATTCTATAGGATAAAACCGCAAGCAAATGCATGGAAAATTGCACTCTTTCCCACTTTCCTACAGCGCCAAGGCAAGATGGGCAATGGCATGTGGTTGCAGCTAGTCGAGCAAGCCGAATTAAGTTAAGGTGCGAGATGCCGCAAAATGCAGCCACAATTCCTATACTGTATCAATACCTGCAGTTGCCAACAGCGACAGTCAATCAATCGTAGAAGGACCGTGCCATACCGTACCGTATCCAAGACAACCGTACTTTGGCTGGTGTCTAAATGGTGGATTTGTAGGATGGCGGAAAAAACTTTACCTTGCCCTACTTTGATTTAGCTGCAATTTCAAGCGACTTTGTCGATACCATCGAGATAATAATATAAAAATATGAGATCTATCTCTATGGTTGATACTAATTACAGTCTCAATCTGCTTACAGAAATAGGCCAAAACACTGTGTAAAAAATGATTGGATTGAATTGGCAGAGGAAGTAGAACGCTTTAGATAGTTGTAATTGGCACAGGTTGCTACCATAAAGTAGCTCACACGTGCAGACCTTAGCAGAACTCAGAGCCAGATAGTGGCAAGACCACCTTCAGCAAAGAAAGTGTATAGGCACCTAGTATTTCCTATGGACTTGATAATAGAGAAAGAATCGATGATTATCAATGAAAATCAATTTTCGGATAGTCATGCTAATGCTAAGGTTGGCTAAAATAACATTGCTAGCATTGCACAGCTCACGTCTGCTTGTCTGCACGATGATAATACTGTACACCATTCAATAATCTATCATCAATCGCCATGCCGATGGACTCAATTTTGTGCATAGCTTTGCTATTAGATTGAATAGTAATGAAATTATTCATTGCAATAGAAGAATTTTCCATTACAGTGCGATAGCTTTTAGTGTAATAGAAGATGGATGGACTAGTTGGTTTTATAGCGCTAGTCGAATCGAAAATAGGGCTTCTACAGTACAATCAAGATGTACTCCACACTAGAATTGCTTGTTTTTTTTTTTATATATCACTAAGGGATTCATGAGAGGCTTGATGTCCTAGTTTACTACTGTTTCCTGTAGTCCTTTGTGCTAAAATCGTTGATGACTGTTGACCAATGCAGATCTACGAGTAAATTGCGTTTGAACAGTAAATGGGCAATTAATTTGCAAAGGCACAATTGCTAGGCAACTAACGAATCTACAAATACGTAAAAGTAGATGTATAGCGATACTCATTATCATAATGGCTGCCGCCCGCCTTCCAATTAATTTACACTCTGCACACTGATTATAATACTTTGAATACAAATAACCAAGAAAATCGAGTATTTTTCTCTTTCAAATTAGTTCGATAATTAGCCCTGGTATAAGGGATAGCATACGACGCATGACCTACTGGAAAAGTAGGTCTTCTCTTTAGTGGTCCATGTACGAAGTTAATAATCAAGTATCGTGAATGCTTGATTGCGCAGTCCACTTCAGAATAAAATATTCATGGTACACATATTGAATAAGTTCCTAGTCATTTTTTACAATATCTTCAAAATTCGAAATAAATAATAAATCACTTATGGTACTCCTGTTTATTGATTTTACATAATTTTATTACTGAACTGATCCGCTAGTTTCAACTGACACAGGTATCGACGGAAATGATGAGATAGTTGCATTAGGAGAATTATAGAAAAGGATAATAACGATGTTTAATCTCTAATTACAGTATGACAGAAAGTTAGGTTTACTTTTCTATTCGTTACGGTAGAGTTAGTTCTGTCTTTAAGTATGCAATTAAAGTCAATGACCTACAGTAGTTGGATTTACATACTACGGTATTTCATCATATAGACAGTATGGAAGGCCCAAGTAGGCTACCATAAGTTTCCAAAGATTTAAGAATTTGGTTAGTTTTGATCTGATTACTCGTTGGTAACACATCGGTTTTTAAAGGATTGATTATGTGCTATATTACTTGCTAACAACATCTCTATTTCTCAACTAAACAAATTGACGAAATTAGTGAATTCATAAGTCCTATCATCAGTTTTAATATCTTAACGTAATATATGACGAATGTATTAGCCTTACGCAAAATAAAAAAAATATATTTACTTTATGCTCCACATTTTATCGTTATTGAATACAAAGCTCGCCATAATTTTTGTAAAATAATTTATTTTTTATTTATACAATAAATTAGGACCGTACATGTCTATGTACTAATGACACATTACATTTAGAAACAATCAATTTCTTTTCCAGTAAGCAAATAATTAGCCGACTATTACAGAGCTATGGAGATTACCAATAACAGAATCGATTCCGATCGGGTTAACTTTGCCTTTACGCTTTGATTGTGAAAATGCAATTACGTTTGTCCTTCGCAACGTTAGTCGGACACGACGCTTAAGTTCGCTATTTGTCAATGAGTAAACGACAGGATTAATAGCGGAGCTACAAAATGTAAGAAGATAGGCTGCTAATACTATGTCATCTGATATCAGTAACATGAAGTCTATAAATTCGACGTAAGATATAGTTATAAGAGGAATCCAACACATTAGACTGGTGCCAACAATTAAACCAGTTGTTCGGATCGATTTTTTGATAGTACCATGGCCTGATAGATTTTGTAAACCTTTTCTCCAAGCAATGATAAATATAATACTATAACACAGTACAATGATCACTATCGTGCACGATAGTATCGACAACAAAACCAATCCAATATAATAATTGTGATCTCTGTCCGTAAAATCAACCCAACATTGTTGCGATCCTGTAATATAACTGTAATGTCCAATACCATAGGCTTTCAAGCCTAGCATTGGCATAATGGCGATTACACTAGTTATTAGCCATAATATTACAATCTGGACTTTTAATACACGTAAATTAACAGATTGAGAGTAATAAAATGGACTAGCAACGGCGATACAGCGGTCGATACTAATGGCTGCAGTAGTATAAAAGGATACACCAATACTTAGGCTAGCTAATACTGCCCACAGTTGGCACAGAAACGGAGATATAGTATCTTGTACGATGAAACTATAAATAGCTAACGGCATAACAACAAGTCCAGAAAATAAATCGGCTAAACCTAAATTTGCAAGAAGTAAAGTACCAACCAATTGTGATGATCTTGAGTGATAGATGAGATAGAGATTGAAAAGATTACCAAACGAAGCGACCGAAGCAATTATTCCCAATATTGTAACAACGAAAATGTCTTTGTAGGATAAGATTGGCATGTAAGGAAATGAACTATTTGTTAAATTTATCATCACGTTGTGGTTGCTCGATCAATAAAAGCAACATTGATAAATTGAATTTTTATATCTTAGTACATAATTTGTATCCAAGTAGTCTATTTGGGCTCATGTTAAAAGAATGACATAAGATGAAATAAATTGATCACAGTAGTCTGTGGCTCTTTACTGCACGTACTTAATACTTTCTTCTGAGAATATATCACTGTAACTGTTCCCAAAGGCTTGTGGTAGTATCAATTTGAAAATAAGAGGAAAGTGGTGATAATATCTTTTGTCACGGGACAGTTGTTTTTTCCTATTTGTTCAACGTTATCATTCATTAGGTATATTTTTTTAATAGAAGGTCGCTTAATGAATATCCCAATGAATGGAGACAGATATATGTGGAAATTAAAATCACTGTAGAGAATAATTGACTACTCTTCACGTCAGCATAATTATCGTGATTACAGTCGCTTATTGTATTTTTCACTTATTTAATGAAATCTGATTATGATCAATTATATATGAGGATACATTTTGTTATGTTATATTAGTTTGAGTTTAGCTCATAATTTAATTTTATACGAGTACAGTAAAACAATGAACTTGCAACGTCTTAATTACTGTCATACTTCAAAGCAGTAATTATAATAGTGATTTAGAACTAAATTTAGATAAACTATATAATCGATATTGATTAACAAGGATAGCTGTTATCTATCCTCATTACTTTATTAAAGTAAACTTTAAAATGATCATAATTGATTTGATCAATTTTTATTATGATGAATATTATTCTCTCAATCAATGATTGTATCATCTAGATAATTATAATGAAAGCTATATATCCTGCATTATGAAGTTATAATTCTATGAAGTAATAATAGTATATCAATTTTTAACATTAATTATGACAGGAACAATTACCGGTAGTTGGCTAACCCAGTTAAAAAAATTACTTATTTATTAACTTATAAATTAAATTGCTATAATGAGATGGATTTAAATTAGTTTTAAACTCTAAATCATGGTAATAAACGCAGCTAAAATTTGGAAGCGTTACAGAATATAATGCTAATTGATAACAAATAGTAAGACCATAAGACTATGAACTGTATTCTGTATTAATTAGGTAACTGTTGATCTCAGGATCATTTTATAAACCAGCTTTGATTATACTGAGACACTTAAGTTCATGACTAATCGATGCTAGATGTCCTCCATAGTTGAAATAACGGCTTTACTGTTATTATTATCAAATAAAATACTCATCATATTTCGTAATAATCTATTTGGTGAGCTATCAATTATATTTATGACTTGGCTGATAATAAGCCAATTCTTGTTAATAGAGTCAGAACAAAAAAGTAAATTAATTTATCATGCAATATATCGTCAATTTTAAAGGTTACTATTAGTCAATGAATGCACTGTAGTTATAGCGATCTAAAGTGGCTATGTTGCCTTTAATACTGTAGTGAATGGGTTTTATAACCCTTTAGGTTCGCAACCTACTAACTCGAAATTTGAGTTATTAAAAATGAGTAAATCTCTATTGGGCGATGCCACAAAACAGCTTTGCAACAAGATAACGCAATATACGATCAATAAGTCAATTCCTTGAACCACGTATCAAGGAACGATATCTGCACTATCACAAACACTTTTGCTCTACTAGCAGACTACACAAAGACTTAAACGCCTCGTATTTTACGTTAAGCACTAAGTTGGAGAAATTCTCTTTATTTCACGATATACTGCATTTATATACTATTCCTCAATAGTTCATGAGTCATAGTTAATACAATTAACCTCGGAATCCTTTACTGAATTAGATATTACTTATAGCTACTGCTCCCTTAATGCAGACAACAGTATTTACAAACATAGACATGTAATGACTAATACAGAATAGTCAGATTACGATATGTCCTATCACGGAACATTTCCATGATAATTTACAATCTAGCATAAGTAAATTACAATCACAATGATTCGAATTGTAAGTAGATGATTTGCATTCCCTATTATAACTATTAATTTCAGTATGTGTATAAGTGTCACTGTCATAAAAAGTCAGTGCTATATTAAAACACAGTATATCCAAATTAGAAGTTAACTAAATAAGGATAGCCTAACAGAATTATCCTAACATAGTTATTTCTACTGTAATACAGTATTTAACACTGTAACAGGCGACAATTACTGTCCTTCATATTATTACAGTAATTTGGCTGAAATCGCTACAAGTACTTAAAATATTAAGAAAATCTAGGCATCAATCTTTGTATATAAAGTAATGGAAATAAATGTCCTAAAATGAAACTCACACCAATCGTCTTAAAATCTACCAAGTTACGAATACTGGATAATATTGTTAATACAGTTCCTGTTCTCAATTTCGTATTATTTCAATTCGTTCATTAATAAATCAATAATAGAATAAGATCTTTATTGCTTATTTCTCAACGAGATTAAAATATTCCCATATTTGTCACATTATTAATCTCTGATGGAACTTATTTGCTGATTTCATCGTTAAAACTGTTATTAATGTAGAATATTCCGTCTTTCTTCTGCAGCTACCTGACCCATAGAATTCCATTTCTGTAGATAGGAGGATAGATAGGGCTTAATACTTACATTCTTGCAGGAGACTATTATGCATTTAAAAATGACGGCAATAGAATATGCCTATAAAACCATCTGATCTTGGTGATATCAGTTTGCGCAATAGTAGCGTTACAATCCATCAGTTTTGATGATGTCCCTAGCATTCCTAAAGCTTTGCTTACTAGCCAATAATCTACAAGTGCAGTAACAGCTCTAGAATCTTAAATGATAATAATATTTAAATTGATTTCAATGCTTATAGTACAAGATCTATTGGGGAGTGAGTTTAAATACTGAAGCATCATAATCACTCAAATATAAAGATCGACTTTATCATATCAATTAAGGTGCATGCTGTGTAGAAAATCATATTGTAGGACTATTTTCATTACTTATCTCAGTGTTTTTTAGTGTATTTACTTACAAAGAAAGGTAAATTACATTTAAAAACTAACTAATGACAGTAGGGTTAGAATTGTTTATGAAAATTATAGAGTACTGAACATCGATGTTTTTGCAGTTATAAATTTTCTCAAGGCGTATAAATAAGGTTTCAATAGTTCTAATAAATAATTTGTAACATTCAATTAATAAGCGCATGAAAACTTTTTTTTATAATTTTTTCGACGAATAATTGCCATAGACATTATCAATTAAGAAATGATATAATCCAATACTTTTTACTGTTGTTAACGAGAATGTTGTTTTTAAACAGAAATAGACTAATAGACTAGTATTGCAATAAGTTATTGGCATTTAAAATATTTGTTGATCTCGTAATGACTTATAGTTCTGATCTATTTGTAATGCACTACCCCATTAGTCCCCTAAATGTAATAATTTGTTATTCTCCATATACCAAGCGACTCAATTGCTACTGGTATTTTTGGAAGATTTTTTCGTTGATGAATTAAAACCATTATTCACGAATGCTGGCAATCGTGCCAGATCTACTCTTGCCTGTATTGTAATAAAGTGACGAATTTGATTTAAAACATTAGATATTGAAGAATTTTTGGACACCTTTTATGACTCATTTGTTATAAGCGAATATTCTTGGAGCTCGAATATTAAAAAAAGGATGGATAAGAAATTTTGTATAATAAATTTAATTAATTCATCTTCTAACAAATACGTTGTGCGAGTTATGACACCAACCTAAAATCTATTAACGTTGCTAAGTGATCATGACAGTTAACTTCTACGGAAAGAAACTGGAGTCGTCTTATATTTGAGTTTGCTGTAAAGACTAAATTGAAAAATTTTACGTTCAGGTAAGTCGGTGATGATAATGCTTATATCTCTAAATGTTGCTTTTGTATTTTCTTCACGTACAATACCAAATGACAGTAATTTTATGAATTGGCAATAATAGAACATTCTTGATTTCTAAGTTAGTTCGCAGTTTCTACTACTTTCGGTCAACAAAGTAGTCTTTTATCTTTGTCTTACGGCGAGAATTTGAAGAATACGGTATAAGGATCGAAGCTAATCCAAATTTTAAATGATTCCTTAATAAATACGCATATTTATGGCTGACGCTTCCATCGAACAAGAAGTATTAATTTATTATAGGCTAATTTGAATATGCTATTAGGAAGTGAGTACGAAGAGACATAATGCACTCGCATATGCATGTTTAGTAGCTATACATAAAATAAACGAATCATAAAAAATTACATTGTCATTACGGAAGTTGATATTGTATGTTTTATTGCATTATTCAGATATTGACTGTTTTTAATGGAAAAGATCGAATGGATATATCTATATCCCCATTTTATTATAATTACCACTAAAATAAATATCGTAATAGAGATCGAATTTTTACCAGCACTGCATGAAATTGTTGAAATGTGTGCACGATAATATATAACAACACTCTATGGGTATGTGTACGGGATAGTCTGAGTAGGCAGTTTTGATCGATAGAATTCATATCCATAATATTGTTGAGATAATACAAATGAGAGTTTGGCTAAGTTAACTGGATTCTAGTTTACTGGACACTCAGTTTATAGTAATTTAATTTAACGTGAACCTTTTCGATACTACACTGCATACAAGAGTTATGGTATACTATTGCTATCGTACAAGAACGAATAAAAAGTCCATTTCAACTTCGTTTATTTTCTTATTATTGATACAGCATATAAAAAGTACGAATCTACGTATAGCTTTAAAAGGAATGGGCAGTAATATCAATACTTGACTATATCGATAATGTGAGTGTCATATGATGACTAAATTATTGGTAAAAATGAAATCGAAGATATTTGATATCTTATCATTCGAGAGATTTAATTGATATATACTGTGTTTCAGATTGTAATGAAGTCAATGGGTATGTTATGTATGTATACGATAATTATGTAAACCTGTTTAGCCTAGTGTGAACACCAGTATTTAGTATACACTGGCGGTAACGTATACACTTTTTTAGCTCCATAAATGAATTTAAGCGAAACTGATAAGTATGTATCAATATCTTGTAATAGTTTAATTCACGTATCTTGCTTCTACTGAGGCTGTAAATTGCATATATCGTATGCCTGCATTTAAGATTTTCTTATGCTTATAGTTTATTGATCTTGTATTATTGAACCTTACATCTTGTCGAATCGAAATTAAGTGGCGCCACGATTTTGCTTGCATACGTGAGGGAATATATGGTCAAATATTACTAGAAGAGTTAACGAAGTTATATTCGTAGACTGATCCGTGTATATCATGTTATATAGACACAAAAATATGCATACGTAAATGAGCACGTTAAGAGACAGGGCTATGCAGGTTACTTATCTCTCATCAATATTAATAAAACGTGATACATGAGAACGAACGCTGCATCGGAAATATATTTTAAATATTTAATCAGGCTATAGATGTTCAATAATATGGATCTCATAATTATAAACTATAGTATTAACGAATACTGCATAGGTTACTGCAAAGTAGCAAAATTAGAGATAGTTTGCACTATCGAATACATTATATATCATTTATTTTTAGGTAAACTTATAACAATATTAGAACATTCAAAAATAATGTGATTCGAATTAATTACTAATTGAATGAAAATTATTAACTAAAACACTACAAGTATTAATAAGAAATAAATTTTATATTAGTTGTATATAACGTGTAATTTTACTATATTTATAATAATAAAGCTTAGCTGGACGTGACTGATATCTGCATGTAGTATTATATGTTCTTATACGCGTATATTGTCTAATAATGTGAATTGACTTAAATCGAATTTTTTCTCTCATTTTAATTATTACAGGCTGTACTTTTATATCCTAGAGGAGATATTTACTCATATATTGAACAGAAATATTATCTCGAAAAGACTAACAAGTTGTGAAGTAATAGCTTTCGTTTTATTGAAATTCATTAGTCAAGTATGTAAACACAATAGTTAAGCAGCTTCCTAATGTAAATAATATTGAAATAATGGAAAGACAGATGAGCATATTATAATACATTATACATTAGATTCAGAAATTTAATGTTATATTTAAGATATTGTATCCTTTAATACCTAGTGGGGATAGCTTACAGTACACCTCTTACTATATCGTTTATTAGCTCTTGTTGAAGAGACTAGCTAAAAATTTTAGTTCAAGTTAGTGAGAATAGTTTGATTACTTTACATTTTTTTAGCTTTCATAAAAATCTTAAGAAAAACGAATATCTTTTATTACTTCACGAGCTACGTAGTTATTGAATTAAATCATATAAGGATTAATAAAAGATAGAAAGAAAGTCGAGTTATTTAAAATTAGTGATTATTCATATAGTAAATTACTGTTATCATTATAAGATCGTGTTTTTTACTTCATAGCATTGGTTAAATCAAAATCAACACAAACATTATGCGTAAAGATATAAGAAAGAATGTTTCTCGCGTTATTCATTAAAAAACTGATGTATTTGATGATTTTTACCTCATCGCAACCGCGAATTTAAAAAAAATAGAATAAAACTGTTTCTGCTGTTCTAGATATACAAAAAAACTACTTTAACATATCGTAAACTACTCCATCACGTTTAGAAAATAAGCGTAAATAGTTAAAATTTAAATTGATGTCATTATTACGAAACTGGTAGCCAAGTTTTCCTATCTGTTTGTCTGAACTATTTTTTCTGTATTGCTCAATCTTTATGGGAAGCTGTACCAAAATGGAATCATAGAATCTTGATCGAAGTCGATAATAATAAAAGCTACAGTACTTCTCAATTCATTTATTTAAAGAGTTTCTTACAAGATCTTATGGATGTGATATCTTGGTCTTGTATTCAAAGGTTACAGTGATTATATCGTCTCGAAATTGCTGTGAAATGATCTACAAGACCCCTATGGATAACTTATAAAAGTCATTATTCTTATCGATCGTAGCATTTTAAAATAATTTTCAAGAGTTGGGTTATTATCATCAGTAGAATTAAGTATCAATTAGAACAATTGAATTTTGAAAAATTAAGTCACGCTGAATATGACGAGATGAAGCTGGAGTTATACGAAGAGGAACCGCCGGAAATATTGCTGTGCGTTTATTGGCGATCCGTTTTAATTTATTGCGCAAAATGTGATTTGTTGTACAGTATATCACAGGATTAAAAGCGGCATGAGTATAACATAGCATTGAGCTCATTTTATCAATATTGTCCGGATAATCTATTTGAGGGCGAAGGAATGAGAACCAACACGTAATTAAGATCGGTATCCAGCAAACAATATTGGCACCAACAATCAATATAGTTGTCCTAATTGATTTCTTAAGATTTCGAATATTTGGTGGATTTTTAATATTTTTACCATAAGCAACTACAAAAATAAATATATAACAAGTAATAATAATGGTTAACATTAATGTCATTGAAATAAGAATAATTAAGGCTATAATTGTATTATAGCTTTGACGAAAGTTAATCCAGCATTGAGTAGATCGATAAATGTATTCGAATTGGCCTAATTGAAAATTTTTCATTTTTATCAGTGGTAAGACGCCGATTTGTATAGGTATCAACCATAGTATAACAATTTCGCATTTTAATATCGTAAATGTCATATGTTTTTGGTAGTAGTATGGCAATGTTACGGCAATAAAACGATCGATACTAATAGCTGCATTATTACAAATTGAAACTGAATCTAGAAACTGAGACAGAAATCCAAAGGCTTGACAAACCCAAGATGGGACTTCGGTCTTCAAAATAGAGATAGAAATTGCCATAGGCAAGACGATAGTTATTGTCATTAGATCAACTATAGCTAAATTAGCAATTAATACGTTACTATAATTATGTAATATCACAGTTTTATAAATCGTACTTAAATTGATAACATTATAGATGATACCAATGATGATAATTATTGCTAAATACGTAATAGTTGCGACCAAGTTGACGAAATATGCTGCTGTCTCGTTGGTATGATTGGACTGAATTAGATTATTTCGGTATGCTTTAATGCTACCGTTGCTGTTTTGTTCCATTATAGACATTAGATTGCAATATAACCAGTTCCTGACCTCGCTAACTTAATCTAATTATCTTATCGATATCTTGTACCAAGTAAAATAAAGCCTGATAGTTAAAATCTTAGCATTTTGTGAAACGATTTTGTTCTTTACTCTCCGATAGCAAGTATTAAATCTTTATTCCTACTGGCTTCATTAATTTATAATTGAAAATGCTTTAAATGTGAATTTAAACGGTCACTAAATGTCGTGGTGTTATATTACATCGGTCTAAACTCTTCAGAAATTGATTTATTTCAGCTTCAATTATCAAAATGGACAAGAATAATCGCCTGAATATGCAAATATCACGTGAATAATTTTCTTAATTAGGCCATTAAAATAAATAATAAGATCAAAATTTTTAGATTGAATTGCCAGTATTGTATTGCTAAGGTGTTTTGTGTACGTGTTTCCAAATTGTAATAATAAGCAAGTATCAGAGGCAATTTGGAAATGTTGCTACAAGGAGTGTTTTGTTGCATCTGACGTAATTGTTCTTAAGGCACCAGCTATCTTCCAAACGAAGATCTTGTCCTATTATAATTACAATTAATGAACCGTGTTAAGGTCACGATGATCCTAATGGAGCCGATTGTTATTATTTGTAAACCTTAATCGTTAAGCTACTATGAATGATTTTAATTTCATGACGTAAAAGAAGAAAGTAAATAAATTTATATCTAATCAGTGTGAATCATCTTGCTGTAACTAAATAGTTAAGCAAATTTATTATTACTTCCTCCTTCGTAGTATTACTTATGTGGGATATTATTTCTTTAAGATTTATTATCGCCCTATATCGGAAGTATTGAGACTTTGAAGCAATATCGTTTTGTTTCAGCGGCTGTCAATAAATATGCGAATCACACTTTGGAATAGTACAAAATTCATAGAGCAACTGCTTACTGTTTAGCAAATTATTTACAGTTGCGCTTGGAGTTTTATTGATTTTCTAGATATGTAAGTAGGAAAAGAAACTTGAGTGTACTCTAACAACTAAGTTCGAGAATGAATCCGAATTAAGAGAAGTACTAATTAGTTTTAGATCAGTAAATAGT
This sequence comes from Trichoplax adhaerens, assembly GCF_000150275.1. Taxonomy (NCBI): domain Eukaryota; kingdom Metazoa; phylum Placozoa; class Uniplacotomia; order Trichoplacea; family Trichoplacidae; genus Trichoplax; species Trichoplax adhaerens. Next base: position 3,877,889 of record NW_002060943.1, on the reverse strand, counting down.
AATGGTCTATCTTGAGGGAAAGCTTCGATTGTATATAAAAAAATAGCTTGCGTTAAAATATCGGACTGCTTTCCCTAGATACGTGTAATATTCTTTGCTTTTATTGGCAAATATCACTTCAGATATTAAATCGAGTCACAAAGTTTCGCAATAATAATAGGTAAAAAAGTTGTTAATTTCATCCTTCTACATCAAACTATTAGTGTTAGCAAGATGTTATAATTAAGCGGAGCAAATTACAGTTATCTTATTCATATATTCTATATTAAGTAATATTAAAGTATATATGGGTTTAAAAAATAAAAGTATTTCAACGAATGATTATGATCTTAAGATTTCGTAATTTCTCAGTTGCGGATATATCTTATTGCTAGAGTTTTAATTACATCATGCCTATTTAATTATTTTAGCAGATCATCAAGCGTAAGTTCATTTCTCTTCGTGTAGTATTATTGGGACGATATAAATTCATCCACTAATCTATATCTATGCTCAATGATGCTAGCACTCTCTATAGCCAGAAAAACTTCGATATCTATTCAAACTTTTCTTATTCCTGAATTGACATAGATTATGAATTAACGTAATAACAGCATTTGATGAGTTAGGGAGTTGTTGTAAAGATTTTATGAGATTTTTTACAGTGTAATTGTTATTAAAATAATTTCTAAAATTAACTTGTCGTTTAACATTGCCGACATTATAAATCACTAAATCTTGGCCTTTCAAAAATTTTGCTTTTAGTATAGTGATTATAATACACCGGTAATAAGGCTAGTAAGTTAGTCATCATATTCTGAAAGTAGCAGACATGAAGGATCCGGTTTATTATTTGAAATAAGTTGATAGTTTAAGTCTATTACTGATGGTATATTTTCTTGTCATTATATAGGGTTGTACTGGCCGTTATGCTTTTTCTAGTACGCCAAGTAAAAACCTTTTATACGCTAAATTCATATTGAAAAAGTTTGTGCTAGACAGCTACGATCACATTTCTTGTCTGACTGTTAACAATGGATATAGTGTAAAGACTATGACCGTAGCCTAACTACCCGCACTAGACAGATGTAAAAAATCTATTTATGAAATATTTCTACGTTTAAAGTTAATTGAAAAGGTCTGCAGAATACATCGCTTTGCGATAAAATTAGTTAGCTTGTTTATTTGTAAGTAGTTAAGCTGCTTTCTTTTAATGCAAAATGAATAATTATAATCAAATATTAATGAAATTGGCTGTATTTACAATAATACACATTCTGCCATTTTAATGAATTTTTTATTGCAGTAAGAGTTAATTTCAATTCTAAACCGATATTTAATGTACACTATTTAATTTAATTACATTTTGAACTCATTGGCATTATTTTCTCCGTTAACATTTCAGGTTTTATCATACATGATACAAATGCACGATTCTTTCATTACGTTATTCAGCTGTAAGTATTCTGTTATAACGAAATAAAGTAATTCAAATTAGATCTTTGATGTTCAAATCTAGAACAAGGCTCATCCTAACAATTTTTATCCAATCTGACTAATATGTCAACTTAGAAATGTCCTTTAAAGTAATTTGAATGCAGCTTTCTGACTTACAATTTATTTTAGACCCGAAAAGATTCTCACAATTTTAAGGAGAAGGTATCATGCTTTCGGATAGCTAATGAAATTAACTAATCAAGTAACTGATGCTCTGATTAATGAATAGCGCTGAAATGGGTGTTTTATATAATATATTTATAAATTAGAATTTGGAAATTACAATTATTTCTTGGTTAATGTAAATTCTACTGCTTTTATTAATTTCTCGTCATTACGGTTGGTATATCTGTAACAAAAATCATGTTATTAATTAATAGCGAGCATAGATTCAATAGCAATCAAACATTTTAATGTAATGCTAAACGTAACTAAATGCACTCTGGCAACTCTTAGCATGGGCAAACTTAGCGATTATTTGCGGTGAAAATAAATTATGTTAGTATTAGTAAGCAATACAAAGACTGTAGGTTCTTCCAAGCTAAAGAAGCTAACCATGTAGCGGATAATAGGCACCGGTATTAATTCATTCATTCATTCTGACTATGTACTGCAGGAAAGATTCATAATAGTTATTATCACCTTTTTAATATTTATGAAAGCACCTCTCTCATAGTCATTAAGTTAAATGCTTATACCAGTATCGTTTCATTAACATAAAAAATTTAATTCTTAAATAAAATAATGTAATAAAATAGGTAAAATAAATTTCAATCCTATTCTGGTTAATACATATTTTACCTTAGTAAAGCTACTACTATTAGCTAAAATCTTCATATATGATAGTACAGTATCTGATAGGTACAGTTAAAGCATCCAACTTCCAAAATCATTTTGAAGTTTGTATATGCTTTTCAATACTTTGATAACTTCTATCGCAGTCTTACACAATGACAATACATTATATTGAACACATAACCCATGAAATTATCATATATAATCAGTAATAATATTAGGAGTAATTGCAGTTACAGCGATTCTGTTAATAAATTACTAAAGTTACAATGATCAAGAACCGCTTAATCAGTAATAGTAGTTATTGTCCTTTTTCACTATAGAGAGTGTGTTTTAGAGCCTCATTAAATTAACTGTTATAGATATGCGGCAACTGAACTATATGTAATGAAATGAAATGTGTAGAGATCAAGCTACGAAACTTTAACAAACTTTGATTCTACTTTCGTTGCACTCCGGTCGACTTAACGCTAATACTTTGACACCAAATAAAATTTGGGGAAATAACCGAACAACAATTTATTTCAAAACAAAAATGGAGAGAAGTATAAACCGAACAACCGCACAAATACTTAGCTTTAAGTATTATTAAAATAAATGACAGACTTAAAAACTGTCAACGACCAAACAACCTTTCAAAAAGAAAAACGTTTTAACTTACGACAATTCGACCCCGAAGGCCTTTTAAATTCAACAAGTTCTTCAAATAAAATCTTCTTCTACTCTCTCTCTAAATTTTCTAATTGCACTATCATTTATAGGCTTCGTAGAGCCGTCAGAGGTATTTAAAACTAAACATTTGCTAACCAATCGCTCTTAAGATCCGTTTTACAAAACTACTTTGCACCAGTTAAGAAAACAAAAATCATTCAAAGTTCAGACACAATTTACCCTACGATTCCCTTACAAAACACTATAAAAGTAATAAGCTAACTATAAAAATACATCAAACTTCATTTCTAACATAATTTCTATCATTAATACACTATAAAAAGCTAAAAATCAACCTTTAAACATCAAGATTTAGTCATAAAAACAACATTCTAACTACCTAACAATCAACACAACCTCTGCCAATTTCCATCTTATTTTCTATTTTCCTCACTAAATCTCCTAATGTGACTTCAAGTCACGTCATAAAATTCCAAAGTTTCAAATTCATAACAAAAAGTCCAAATCTCAAAATCAACTCTTACGATATTTTTCATGAACAAAAATCCAAAAATTAAAACAGAAAAATTATAATTCAGACATAAATTAAAAATAAACCCGACCGGTTCCAAAACAGGAAAATTATATCGGACACAAACCCGACCGGTCCCCGAATCCGAAAACTATATCGGACACAAATCCGGAAAAATTCGTTTTTTTATGAAGATCACAGTATCGCTTATCAAAAAAATTTATATGACTACTACGACTACTTTTCTGACATTAGTACCGCTTAGTATTCGCGAGTATTGACAGTTGATGTTTTAGCGTCAGATTGTACTGTAACTGTACGAGTATAGACTACATTACAGTACTTTATCGTCATGTTATAAATCCCCTTTCTCTAAGGATAGGGTTTTGCTACTAAGTCAAATTTCTTTACAATTTGAATAGACGATCAAACGCCCTTTCTTTAGATTAGGCATTTGCTCTATAGGGCTACTTCTATAGTAATCTATATAATACCTTGTAAAATAATGAAGAAGAAAAGATGGCGACATGATGATTTGGCAGGGTAAAACTTAAAGACACTATCACTTTGTAGGTATTCTGTATAGTAAAATAATACTAATTACATACTAAAAACTACAAAGGACTCTACTTTTAGTCCTTTTACTACATATATATAATCCTGAAGTTAGAGTAAAGGATGTTTAATGTTTAGTGTGAATGATAAAAGATATTACATTTTTCTTAGCTAAGACATTATGAATCGTGGTCGGATCTATATTTCTGTTCATCAAAACAACTGATTTCGAAAGTTTAATTAAAGGCACTGAAGGTCTGGATTAGATAAGCTAATGTAAAATGGTGCAACAATAAGACATATATATGGTATCAAACACTGTATATTCGGATAAAACAAAGCATTTAGTGTTGACAAGATCGATTTAGTAGCTTAGCGCTGCTTAGACTTGAATTTATTTTGGTTGTGGTGCTGTAGTGCTTGGGTTTTACAACTCCCTAGGTCCGCAATCGTCTTACTCAAAATCTGGGTTATTAAAATTGCGCAAATCTCTAACGTTACATAAGGTCATTACACGCACATAGTACGAATGATATAAGTATACCATTTCATCATCAGCAATCATTAAATTACCTTATAAGCATAGTAGACTATCCTACTTCTTAATGCTGCCGTACTTCAATTACTGCTGTAATTAGCTGAAACTACTACAGGTGCATGATCATTACTGATATGATCGTGATTAAAATTTGGAAATGTCATTCTTCAATCTTTAGTTTATTTAGCTGCTAAACATACCCGTATACACGTAGTTTGGGAGAGCGCATCGACGCAGCAAACTTCAGTACGTTGCGTTTACCGCTAAATAGCATATTATTAGAATATAATCTTGCCCCGATGTTGAAATAGTTTGACAAAAAAGTAGCGGTATTGATTTCGAAATCTAGATATTGTAATGTTATCTGTTATCGTGTAATTTATTATCTACGCCGTAATTTTGAATAAACTAGGCGAAATCAATTAACAGAGAAATATTTATTTTATTACGGGTAGACTTTTAACGTCATTGCTACTAAAATTCTTTGATTTATGTTAAAGTGATGAAATTAGTTAGCTATTTACCGGTAGAAAATTATGGTACTTTTTGCTATAGCCATAATTTCTAAGTCTAGACTTTACTTTCCAAACTTAAGTCATGCGTGAAGGAGCTGCCGCAATCACCATCTATAAATAATAAATACTAATATCAGAAGTATTCTTTAATTAACAGTCATAGTAGATATAGAAATTATTAATACTACTAACTTTGAATTCCAACTTAAGTTAAATTAAGTAGAAAAAAACAGTTTATCATAACTTTTAACAACAATCATATAAAATTGCTTAAAAGAATTACTACCTTGACCAACCAAACTATCAAAGGAATAAGACTATTCACGACTTTTAGGAAAATTCTAATCTATAACTTCTGATATTACTAATTTTAACTACTCAACTACTGAACCATGCTACCTCATATATTCTATGCAGAAAAGTTAATGATGTCAGACTATCAATTCATTAGTCTTAAGTAGTCTAAATTAAACTGACAATTAATCGCATATGACAACATAAATTTTACCCTAGATTCCCGAAATTACTAAATTGATACCAATTGTATCTTTCCACCGTATGTAGCATACGCATATAACTATGAAATACATTAAGACAGACCAGCGATCTTAAATTAGAACTTAGATCAAAATGTTCGGGGTTACGTTGTAATCAATGGGCAAAGTAATCTAACTTCTACTGTATTTTATGATCAAAGTTAGCTATCAGTTATATCATAACTGAAGCACAACTGTTACACTCACTAATACGTATATCGCTTAAATTACAATCTTACATTTTATAATTCATAACAAAATTATGCTACCGGATATTGCTAAATTTTGACTCGAATAATGTAATCGAATTCTTAATGTACTGTACTAAGATACTAAGTAGTATCTACTGTCATCCAACCAAATTAGTTATTTTTTAAAGCTAGTGTACTTATTACAATACAAAAATCTTTAAAATATTGAAGGAGAATTGTAAAAATTAGCTTTCGTTACATAACAGTATCTTAATTAACTCTAACAAACAAATTTTGGTAACAAGGTACTATTGATGGCGATAAGTTAATGTCTTCCTATTGTGTATGGCTCGGTCTTTATATTGAAATTATTCTTATTTACAGTATTTTACTTGTGTATATTCTTACTTGGCTGACTACTGTTCGATTGATAAAATACCTAGTCGGGGATAGGTCATTAATTGCATACAGTGCAAGATCGTATTTGTATGGAATAGCCCTTAATTAATTAGAATCCTATTTTACTCGAACATAATCATTTATGTAAAGGGAAAGTAATGAGCTGTAGTCGTCAGAATTCTAAAATTAGGTATTAGAGTTCACTAAACAACCAAATAGAATTAAAGATAGGAACTAGTTGATATTTACTATAAGGTCATTTACTCTTTATATTTACTCATATCAGAATCAGCAGCTGTTATTTCAGGGTTTTAAATTCATACTTCATGATAGGAACCAATAAATAATCTCTATGCACTTTAGGTAAATAACGAATAAAATCACTTCAAATGGATACAGCATGAACTTAGTCTAAAATGACCGAAGTATGTGACAAGAATGTATGATATTTATTATTAGTAATGAACGTTAGGTAAAGTGTGAGATTGACTTATGAATAACTTGACCCCATAATATATTTCAATAACATTGGATTAAGGCATTAAATTAGACATCACAGAATAATAATTAGCTTTCGAATTTGCATACACACTTACAAAAAGGTATTAGTTCATGTTGTTCCGTAATCAGATGAAACTGCTATGATCAATATTTAAAATTAGGCAATAATTATTTTGTAAAAGTTTTGAAGCCTATTTTGATGGGTGAATAAAAATAGCAATTATCGATCTTCTACTTTAATCTTTAACTAATCACAATTTTACCGGCAGCTATATCCGACTTTTACAATCATTCTTTACTTATAGGATTACTAATGCATAATTACGATATTATTTGTCATAAATTAAATTTCCACTGCAGTATTGAATTGAATAATGTGGTAACAAAATTCTTTAGATTAAAGACGAAATCTGATAGCTGAGAAGTTTCTTCGATATCAGTGTATAAGATTTGTGGATTAGATTAACTTCATCTTTCAGCTAATTAGGATTCATTTCTTTGCTAAAATTAGATAATAAGCAGTAAATCTTGTGCAAAATATTAATACCGTAAATTGTGTATTTATTGCAAGTTACCAATAGATCAAAATAGTCTAATAATTTTTGGTACCCTTTTAAAGTTTGATTTAGCGCAAAATAGGATAGTTATGATACGTTGATCAGCATAGCTCGGTAAATTTGCGTATGGTTCTTTGTGAATAGTAAAATCCTGTGCTTATTTCAGGTTACGTGGGAATTAAGCCCAGCTGTTACTAGTTTAACTGTTATTTACCATTGTTACAGCAAATCTAAAAATTAGGATATAAAGACAGCTTAAGTAAGTATTTAAGGTGATCATTCCATTCTTTTTGTAACGGTACACCCTACATAATATCTCAATCGATTTCAAAATTTCATTTTAGCGCACTGCATGTAATGGATCATATATTATATGTGTACTTGATGGTTTCGTGATTTACTCTCAAATTATAAAATTACTTTTATTGACGTAGCAGTAGTTTAAGTTAAAATAGCAATATTTATAGCTAAAAATCAAATAATATATTAAAATAGTCTAATTGTACTGAAATACAATTAATTTTGAATTAAAGCAGTAACATAGTGCTTAAAAATAGAGAATATCATCTTATTGCTAATATTACACAATTTCTTTTCAGGGTTTTATCTCTGTATTCTATTATTGTTTTAGTTTAGAAATCATATTCATACCCCCTACAATCTATTAGTTTGATTATATTAAGGCTATTTCAGCATTATTAATCTGTGCTTTATATGAATGGAACAAAAGGAATATCGAAGATCCAGACTGATTATCACAATTTCGTGACTGGTGTTAAAATGCTGAAATTATACAAATACTCTTTAATGGGATTCAGGTTGTATTCAACCTTTGCTATTGATTTACTGTGTAAAAGTGGTCGTCCATGTATTGTGATATGAAGTTGTCATGGCTAACACAAAGTAAAATACACAATTCGGATTTATGATAAATGTTTTTATCGTAGCAATAAATGGATAGATTATTTTAGAGCTAAGATGATACTTTATCTTTATGACTAATAGCTTTCTGTCTAGTATCAAGCTTAGCAAATTGGCTTTGGATAAACCTTGCATTATACTTAGAATTATATAGCTTTGAGAACTTGAAAAGAATACAAATTTTATGCATGAGTTTTTGAGAATAAAATTTTTAGCTTATGCCTTGAATTACTTCATGTAGGAAGGGAAAAACGGTGAAACGAGAAACTATGTGCACTATTATAACTCTTATAAGGAAATATGAAGACATGGTTAATCAATTAGCTTAAAGTAATTTCGTATCAATTTTCAGAAAATATGAAGTTAGAATCATATAGCTAGATTATGAAAGAAACTGGCATATTAAAATATATAGATAACAATGCTATTAAACGATTAAAAGTGAAGGGAGTACAAAGGCGCTATGATTATATGGTAATTCATTATCCCGAGGCCTATATATACGGTTAGAAGGTTTAAAATTACATAAATTAGTCGTGATTGCCAATGCGACATGTGAAGTTACATTAGAAAATTAAAATGCAATCTAAATTTTTTATCTAAAGGCATAATTCAGAATTATAGCTGCCATATAGATATTAATGGGTTAAAATATAGCATTATTAAAATTATACCAAAAAATGTTTATAAAAGAGGGATTGAGATAAAAATTTGGAGGAATTATTTCTTCAAGCACTCTGCTGTACATAAAAGTACATTTATGGAACCAGCTATTCTGTAAAATTTCCATTGATAAGATTCCAAGATACGGGTATCTTAGAATTTTTGTTATTTGTGTGACTAATAATGATTAGAAGTGATTTGTAAATTTTAATTTTTTGATTTTATATTGCTAGATCAGGTTCAGTATGCGTGGTTTACATGATTATAGAATAGCTTAAATTTATTATGTTCGGTCTATAAATTGACTGGAGTAATTTAAATTGTATTTCTCCAAATGCAGTGCAAGTATGTCCCTACAGACTTATATTCTTTTTGAAAGTTAAAGAGCATTAAGTGGTATTAGTCAGTTTCGTCCTGAATTTGCAGGTTATAGAATTGTGCTTGGTTGCATATGATTTTTGTCTGATTATTGATTCCCTACAAAATAAATATTTTTTAGGCCGAATTTTAGCGTAAAATTTAGTAGATAAGATTATCTTGATTTAGCGTTATACTCAATATTATGAATAGCTATAAGTCATTGAATCAACCAATAGTCAGATCGATAATCCTTTCGCTTTAATATTAGAGCATCTCTTCATTGCCCAGTAATATTAATTATTCTATATTTTTACTTGGTATAATTTTACTTTTTATCGAAGCATAATTTCAGGTATTAATCTCACACTATCCTTGAATATTTGAGCAAAATTTACTACTGTTCTAATTAGTCATGATTGACAGATAAATTTGTAGAGTTTTTTCTGAGATCCTAGGAAATATTGATTTAACTTAAGTTACAATCTTCCAAACTTAAGTTATTATTTTGTTATATTTTTTATTGAATAGTCTTAACCTGAAATGTCAGTACACGTATTGCTTTGCTGGCAATGGAAGTACTCTATAATATGATAAATAGTCAGAGGCAATTTTGCTATTTGGTAAAACTTTCTAATACAGTTAATCCTTGATAAATTTAGTTCCTGTTTATCGTGGCTTGTTTTACGTCACTTTAAGTCTGGTTAAAATGAAGTATTAAATGTCAATAATATAAAAATGAATTACAAAGGAATTATTTTTGATAGTAAATTCAAAATAAGTAACTTACTGGATAGGATATATACGATAATGTTTGTTAATTATTATATTAGATTAATATAACACTATCCTTGGATATTTGAGCAAAATTTACTACCGTTCTAATTACTCATAATTGATAAATAAATTTTTAGAGTTTTTCCTGAGGTCCTGAGAGATGTTAATTTTAATATAAGTTACAATGTAACTTCAGATTTTCGTTATTACTTTGTAATATATTTTATTGGCGTAGTCTTAACCTGAAATGGTAGTACAAATTAATCCTTTGCTGGTCATTGAGCCACTCTATAAGATGGTAAATACTTAGAGGTAATTTTGCTTTTTAATAAAACTTTCTAATACATTAATCCTTATTTAAAGTTTGTTCGTATTAATCATAGCTTGATTTATGTCACTTCCAGTCTGGTTGATACTGTTGTAAGTATTCATTCCGTGCTTCATTAGATCAGTAATGATATGAAGGGTGCCTTTCTTCGAGAATTTACACAGTTATCGATTGATTTAATATAAAATTACTTTCTTGACTTAACTGATTGGGACACGATAATGAACTCATTGTAGTGTTACTACGAACTTTTATTTGCCTAAAGCGTGGATTGCAGGGACAGTAACAATATTGTTTTATTTTCCTACGGAGTATTTCGTTGGTATAGGCATAAATAACAGGATTAATGGCGGGATTAAAGAATGTTAGAAGATAGACTGCGACAGTCAATCCTGGAGGTAAATCACGCTTTGTGAAATAACTTATGGAAGCACCAACTAGTACAGGTATAAAACATGCTAAATTACTGCCTACTATCAATGCTGTGGTACGAATAGAACGCTTGAGCGATGCATAACCTACGACAGATACATCTGTGATGCCTTTATGACAGGCAACGTAAAATATAGCGAGATAGGAAGTCATCGTCACTAAAATAGCTGCTACGATGTAAACAAAGGTAGCTATGAAGGCAATTCTATTTTTTTGATGATGCTGAAAATCAAACCAGCATTGTAAGCCATCAGCGATAAATGAATATTCTCCTAGACCGTAGCGTTGTAACCCAAGTAAAGGAGTTCCAGATGTGATTGCTGCTGACAACCAGGTCGATACGATAAATATGTTGATATACTTAATTTTCATTTTAGCCGAATAAGAATAAGGATAAATGACAGCAAAATAACGATCGATACTAATTGCTGATGTTGCTGCTAATGAAACCATGACCAAAAAGTTAAGAGTAAACGCAAATGCCCGGCATAATATGATTGGGCTGTTGAAGCGTAAATAAGAGTTCAAGATAGCCATAGGTAGTGTTAATATTGCCTGCAAGAAATCACTTATGGCTAAATGAGCTATAAGGATGTTATTAAAGCTATGCAGCGATGGTGTTTTATAAATAAAATAAATGTTAACAAGATTGCCGATACTTCCGATAGTAATGATCAATGATATAAATGCAACGGATAGAATTTGGTAAGTACTTGGGATATGTAATAATGTTGTGTTGCTTTCATTGGCCATGGCTGTTGAGCTTGATTTCCTTGTTAACTTTACATTATCAAGTTTTCAATGCCCTTAGATGATAAATATAACGGGAATTTAGCCGACACACTATTCGTCTTGAGTTTAAAAAGCTATAATGGAGGGAGATTATTTCTTAACGATTATAGAGACGATGAGGGAGGTAAAAGACGAAAAGCGTTGCTATTAATGCTACTTAAATTAACCTTCTACTTTAAAATAGTGCTAGCATTTGCTACAATTGCAATGCGTCATCTTGATATCTTTTGTCCGTAGAAAAGATAACAAAATAGAATTTGTTCATGCCTATTCAATTTGCATTAACCAATGGAAAAATGAGACTATTGTACTTAATCTATATCTAAGTCTAATTTACGTTGCTATGGCACTAATTTACCTTCAAAATAGCTGAGATCAAAGGAATTTAATTAGTAGAACTGGTCAGCATTAACTTTCAGTAATGGAGTCTTTACGAAATTATAAGTGGATGGAGTGTTAAAATAGGAAAGGAATACCTTTAGTTCACACTAACACGAGTATGTATGCTATTCTTAATACCATACAACAGAAAATTATTATACTAACTTTACTAGACGCTCCTTCATGCAATATTTAAGGGGTAAAAGAAGAGTGTAACGAAAAATATTTTCAATGCGTACACCTACGCCGAGCAATTGAACAGCATTAAGAAATCAGGTGCTATAGCTATAATAATATTATTGTTGGTGAGACTATTGGTTACTACATATTTTATCTTTATATCATCCTAAATTAGTCGAATAGCAATAGTAGATCAGCACTGTGATTTGCTAGGCTAAATAGAATACTGTAAAATACGACATCTTAAGCTATATTCTCTAATTTCTGTATGGATTGCTTGACGGTAAATTAGTGCTATGATTAGCAAGACTAAATGGAATCCTCTGAAGTATAACATCCTCAACCATATCCTCTAAATTCTGGATAGGTTGCTTGATGAAAATTCCCTTGCTATGCTTATATTCCTACCAATGTGATATTTGCGAGGACTATGATTGAAATTATTTCAGATCTTAGAAGTCAATTATTTGTCGTCTTATCCTGTGATTATATAAATAATTATGTTTTAAAGTACTGATTAATGCGTAGATATGTATTAATTTTTGTGGCTATCAATAATTCTGATGTAGTTACTATAGGTATGAGATTATCTTTATGTTAAATTTAGAATATTATAATAGTAACGCAAAAGATGAATCTGGTTAAACAAAGATTTAAAAAAAAAAAACCCGCGCTGCTCTGGAGGTTATTTTTGAAAGTACAGTAATGTACTATAATAATTTACTAAAAAGTATAATCAGAAGGGACTATAACTAAGTCTACAACTGAAAATAGAGCTATTATGCCGATGTACAGTACACAGAGAATTCAGCTTCTTTTACTTATCGAAAAAGCTGAGAATTACTAAATCCTCTCCATTGAAGTGTCTCCATAATATATAAGCATACGGTGACGTGATTGCCTAGCATTTAGAGTCTCTATTCTACTGCAGTATTGAAAAGTATAATCGAAAAGGAGTATAACTGACTCTGCAGCTGAAAACAGAGCTGTTATATTGATGTACATAGAGAATTTAGCTTTTACTTAACCGAAAAGTTGAGAATTACTAAATCTTCTTTGTTGAAGCGTCTCTATAATTTATAAGCGTAATGAAAACTCTTGAATAATTGCGATAGCCAATTATCGCTTTACTCATACTCTGTATTAACCTAGTACCCAATCGATAGTGATCCATAAGGTGTAGGATTAGATGGTTTCTAATGTATTTTGATTATCAAGTTTTGTATCAAAGCATACTTTAGATGTAAACTATGATCATAATTTGACAGCATTATCACTTCAGTTATTCTATTCTAGTTTACATACGGTATGAACTTGCTAAACGGTAGAGATACAACTTTTATCTCTATAATAATTTCTATATTCTTTCCTCTATATTCCATATAGTTTAAATATAAAGTATGATAAAATTTGATAAAGCTATCACTTAAATTATTCCATTTTAGCATGAATTCTTTGAACAGCAGGGATATAACTTATAGCGTGTATCTCTATATTCTTTACAAACCTTACGCATATTTTTCAGCTATTTTGATAGTATTTTATAGTAATGACTTTGGATAAGAAGTTTTTCTATTATGAGAGAGTCCTTGTCACAACTATCTACGTAGCTTAAAATATCTAGAACTACCCTTCTAGATAGCCTCAAAAGAATAGTCGCAAAAAGTACAACATACTCTAGGTTACGACTTTATTTTAGTAGTTTTCACTAGCAATCTATAACAAAAAGAAAAAGCAATAAAATAATAACCAACAATAACTAGCTATTATACTTAGACTTAAAATAAGATAGCATAAAGCAAGTCAACAGCATACATCCAATCAAAAGAGGTCAACGCAGGTAAAGCATTACAAATATGACAGATTATAACCTAGTCCAACCGTATTTTTAACTTAAATACGGTAAGAAATTATAACGAGTTAAAAAATATAGCTCTTAGTATGAGCTTGGCAAGAATTCCTGCCTGAACAAGTATCTTATTAAAACTGTAAATACTACGCTACATGATCAGTATGAAATAACTTCTGTAACATAACCTTAATATCGGAAACGTAGTTCCGTAATAGTGATATACCAAGTTCTATATTTTAGAAGTGTTCGAAGCAGTTACAAATTTGTAGTTCACTAGTTTGGAACGTATGAAACATCTTTTTACCCTATACCAGCGAATGATTAATATGGTTCTTACGTACGGTACTTTATTACATAAAACTGCATCTTTGATTAATCTATCTCTAGCAATTAATATATCAGACGCGCTAAAAATAGGTGTGACAACTTTAGCGTTTAACTTTCTATTTTTGGGGAAGCCTTTACGTAAACTTAACTATACGTATTACAATGACTCTTAGTTCTAATATTAAGAACAACTTCGGCCTTTTAAAGACTTCTCAAGGTTAATGTTGTGAGTCTATAAATAACAGTTATTATATTTTTCTCGTGAAGATGGTATGTATTACCGATAGACAAGCAGACAGAAAACTTTCAGGAGGGATAGATAGGATAGCCTATAGACTGTAAAATATATGATTAAAAATAATATTTATTCAGCGTTATAAATACTAATTGACGTATTCTATTTATCCTATCATTATGTGTGCAAGGTGTGTCCCTTTTAATTGATAAATTTTTAAAAATTACATGGTTTCAAATGGAACACTCAGGGTCGTACTATATGACAGCGAAATTCAACTGCTATATACTTAAAGGTTTGGAAATCACCAGATTAACAGCAATGTAAGTTAGGCATAGTTGCAACAAAAAATCTATAATAAAGATTTTCTTTTATCTGGCATTTACTTGAAAGGAAATAATTTCTATTGCGAAAATAATAAATTTGATTGTGGCAAGGAAGTACATGAAAGGAAGAGGTGGAATTATTGTTCAGTTAAAGCTGATACTGCAGTTTTGAGTAGTGCAATCTGTTAGTAAACTGCTTCTATTGGGGCTGGTAATATCTATTAATAACTGATATATAATAAGGCATAAATAAATATCATTTTATTTAGATCTAGAAGCCAATAATCAGATTAATAGATACTTTCTTGCCTTTTATCCTATAGAGCTAAAGTTTGAATTGTCTTTAGGAGCTAGAATTTTAGCTTAATGATACATTTAGACAGATGAGAGGATATTCACTTGTAGAGTTTTGCTTAGAATTTTAGTATTATCTCCAATGATTTTCTGAATTTAATAGGTGTTACAGTCACAAATTATGCAACTTAGTTGGTTCTTGTTGATCCCTATCTTGTATACTCTAATATTAGATGCCCACTACGTTAATATTATCAGTGCCATACTGTCCATGAGTTTGCTTATGATAGATTTTGGGACACAAAGTCGGTTATAAATAAAAGTTTACTCATCATAAAACCATTGCATTGGTCATTGATAAAATAACTTGCATATCAGTGAAGATTATAAGATCTGAAGAGTGCATCAGTATTTTAAATCGTATTGCTTGCTTGTACATATAATTAGCAATAATGGCAATTTCAAAGCTATTTAAATTGGTTTGGCTGTAAAGTAAACTTAATTTTTAAGCCCGAATTCTTATATTAATTTAACTCTATGTCATCATTACGCAAGGATGGAGGTTAAATGCTGTTGTGATATTAAGTGAATTATTATAGCCTTTAAGTGCACAGTGAATTTATTACACTACATAAGACAAGTGATTATGTCTACTGGCATAGAAAGTTATTTAGATATAAAGACAAGTTTTTTTATTCTTTTTCTAGTCAGTGAAAGGGAGTATTCATGTAAATATTATCCTTTTCTATCCTGTATTAGATAAAAGCATTTTAATTTCAAAATTATGCTTGGTAGAGATAGTAGTATTGATCGATTCCGATTATAATCGAAAGATATTGAGTTAGTCAATTATGTTTCTATGTCATTTTCTGTAATTATTTGGTATTAGCTTTGCTATAACATCTTTTACTTCGTAATGGCTTTAACATTGGCAAAGATTACCAGTGTCATTTTTATCAAATGTATAGTCTAAAGCATATTGTCACTATTACTGAAGTTCTATGATATTAAAGTTTATTCCAAAATATGATCATAATTCACCAGTACTAAATGCAGACTTTGTTCTCCAAATTCTTTATCGAAGATTAATGCTAATGATACAGATTGGTTTTAATCGATAAAACTACTGGATACTTTTACTACTCTTTCCTATATTTTATATAAATTTAATCATAATAAATACACAATATATTCAGTGTGATATATATACACATTGGTATCTGTGTTCGATATTCATCATATGTGTGTCTCAATCGATTTGATATTCTGCAATATATCATAACCATCGTTAATTACTATATAATCCGAAAGTGTGATATTAATCAGCACTAGATAATTGAAGTGGAATAAATTGCTAAATTTGAGTACTGTAAATGTAACCGTCGTTGTATTAACTAATGATAATACATCCATCATAGAGCAGTTTCTATCGGTATAATATGAATTGTCATATTCTGTAAAGGATCTGCTATGTCGGTGATTTAATTAATGTAGAAATATGCCATACTTTTACGATGATTCATAATCATTTATAACAGTTTGCCAGTAGCTTGGTTCGCTGTCGCTTTTAGCAGCTGGTTGACCAGCTGCGGTATTGCTTGGTGTAATTTTTGAGGTTCTATATAGTCCAAATTTTGTAAGACAATATCGCTTCTTTGAGCAACAACAATGCTGCTTAATTTTTTGGCGAAGGATTCCATTGGTGAAGGCATAAATAAGTGGATTAATCGCTGAATTACAGAATGATAAAAGGTAGGCTGCAACGGTTAAACCTGGATTTAATTCACGTTGAGAGAAATAACTTATAGATACTGATATTAATGTTGGTATAAAACATGCAAAATTGCTGCCAACAATTAATGCAGTCGTCCTGATAGAGCGTCGTAATGATGCATAACCGACTGCAGATATGTCAGCGATACCTTTATTGTAGGCAATACAGAAAATAATCAAATAGGAAACTAGGGTTGTTAAGATGGTTAATAGCAAGTAGATATATAAAATGATAAATATAATACTACTTCTTTGACGATATTGAAAATCAAACCAACATTGTAGACCATCAGCGATGAAGGTATATTCTCCTAAACCGTATCGTTGTAAACCAAGTAATGGCGTTCCGGCCAAAACTGCTGCTAGTATCCATATGAATATGACAATCATGATAATGTAGTTCGTTTTCATTTTAGCCTGGTATTGATAGGGATAAATAACAGCAAGGCAGCGATCGATGCTAATGGCTGCCGTTGCTGCTAATGCAATGGCGAGAAGAAAATTGAGTATAAAAGCGAACGCTTGACACATAGCTGGTGGAATGGCATGTCTTAATAAAGAATTAGCAATGGCCATGGGTAATGTTAAAGTTGCTTGCAAGAAATCAGCCACAGCTAGATGGGCTATAAGCATATTGTTGTAGCTGTGTAATGATGGTATCTTGTAAATAAAGTAAATGTTGATAGAATTCCCTATGCTTCCTATGAGAATAACAATCGATATGAAAGAAATAGATAAAATTTGATTGATACCTGGATTTGCTATCGTAGAATTCGTTTGATTAATTGTGACCATCTTGGCTTCACTTGATAGAAGTACTGATAATGGAAAAGAGGCAATTTAGTGGTATTGGCAATAGATTGAAATGATTTAGTGGCGAAAAATTGCTTCAGACATGGGCAGTAGTCTTTTTTCTCTTCTTGATCGTTAAAATAACAGATGAGGAAGTGAAATAGGGCAAATGATTCCTTCTTATTCCATCTATAACGATAGTTTCCTTACGACTAATGAATTTGATAATCAGCTAAAATTCCAACCTATGAATAATATATTGAAATTGGTTACTAATTCTTGACCATTATCTTCCAAGAAGAATATTTTAATATGGCGAACGATACATATTGATAAAACTCAAAATAGTTACGTATGCATATTATCGTGGTGCTGGATGTTTTTTATGTTGTGGGTATAGCTTCTTATGGTAGCAACGAAGTCAATAGAGCTGGTTTGAATTTCTTGAATAATAAATTAGCTTCCAGGAATAGCTATGATCCTATTAGAAACAGTATCTTGTGAAAAAGGTCAGTATTATTATCGTGGTGATAAACAAATAGACGGAATAAGAGAGCTCACGTAGATTATGTTATTTTGAATACATTATGTATGGTATTAAGGATAATGCCATTACATCATAAACAATAACCCAAATATTAATTAAACATATGCTAAATTGTTGACAAACGATCAATTAAGACAATAGTAGCCCAGTAATGGGTTAGATTAAACTATAAACTTGGTCTATCGCTGGTATTCTTCACACTGCAAGCTACAGTAAATAGGATATCGTTTAATGCAATAGCAAAATAGATACTAGGATAATCGATAGTAATGAGTAAATTGCCTTGATACTTTTATGATAAGTTCTAAATCTTGATAATTAGACAACCAATGCCTTACATAATGGCAAGGAGAGTTATTATTTAATAGTTGAAATGAGATTGAAATGAATTCACGATCTAGTTAGATATAGGTACCATCATCGATTTTTTGATTAGCCTATAGATTTATTTTATAATGTCGAAAATGATTTATTTCTCACAGGCTAGATATATAATATATATGTGTAATAACATCTAATGATAATCATTTCTGAGAAGATTTCTTAACGCCACACCGATGCGATCATTATCATGAGGATCACTGGCTTCTATCAGAAAAATATTATATAAGTATAATTAAGATCTAATTACAGTATAATAGATATTGTTAATCAACACTTTGTAGCACTAAAACATCTATCGCTATTATGTAACTAGCTTTGATAATTCTAGCTCAGTATTTATTTTAAGTTATGATAATCCCAAGCCCTTCTTTTGTTTCTGTTTAGAATTAAGCGACTTTGACCGTATGCAAGATAAGTAGCACATGCTTGTGAAGCACTTATTTAGGATTGGAATATTATTATTGAGGCTTATTATTGATGACTGTATTAAAATGCTTTAGAGCCGGAAAAGTACTGATAGACTAGTTAAATAAATAAATTACGGTTGATTATCATCGAGTTAAGGAAGATAAATAGGTTGCATGTAAAGCGAAGGAGCAGCTATACTGGTCTCATAATTAAATTATATCAAAAATTAATTATACACGTACAACTACTTAGTGACTTAATTAATGATGTTAATATTATACTCGTATCATAGTTGATCTCCTATGAGTAATTTGAGACTGAATATTGATCACTGTATTGAAAATCTTTGGAATCGGAAAGTGCTGGCAGACTATTTTAAATAAATAAATTGTAGTTAGTCGTAATCGATTTAAGGACGATAAATAGATTAGATATGAAGCGAAGGGGTAGCTGTAAATAATGAAATAGTATCAAAATTTAATTATACTCGTACAGCTAGTTGGTAAGCTTAATTAATGATATAAATGTAATATCATAGTTGATCTTTGATGAGTAATCTGAGATTTGATATCGGTGACTGGGTTGACATGCATTAGAATCGGAGAGTGCTGTGAGACTACTTTAAATGAATAAATCATAGCTAATCATCACCGATTTAAGAAAGATAAATAAGTTACGTGTAAAGCGAAGGAGTAGCTATAAAGGTCTTATAATTAAATTGTATTTAAATGTAATTATACACATACTACTAGTTGATGAGTTTGATTAATGAAGTAAACATAATATCATAGTTAATTTCGTATGAGTAATTAGCCTTTTGCTTCATGGCATAATTTTAATCAAACATTACAAAAAAATAGATTGGCTAAAGTTAGGAGCCTAGAATTGAAATGGATCTGTCATAATTACAGCTTCAAATTAAGATTTTCATTGATTTTCAGTTTTTTTAGTAAGAGTATTGTTACTTTTTTCCTATTCAATACATCATTCATTTTTTATTTGAACTCTAAGATTAAAAAGGAGCCCAGTGGAAAGCGAACGTTCGTTTATTTGTTAGATAGGTGATAACTTCACTATCCGAATAGTTTTAATGGATAAGCACTGACAGCTAATCAGTCATATAGTATATTTGACTAAGAAATGCTATTCTCGTCTTTAAAAAAATTGTATTTTAGACCGTAAAGATGTTTCTATGAGGCCTATAAATGAATTTCTGACTTACACCCCAGCTAATTGAAATTAAAGATACCTACTACTGCTATACTCTTACCATCTTTTGCTAGTGATGTATATGTTTATTAGATAATTTAAAGAGTTTAATATAAAGTTACAGAAAATGCTTACCCTAGTAATTTGAACTTGTTCTTCGCAATAAATTAATAGAAAAAAAGCGAAGCTTATTAGAGATAGATACCTGAACAGAGTAAACGTTCTGTTCTTGCAATTTCGTATACGTTCGCACCCCATGTCTAGGTCAAAGGCAAATTAAATGAAAGTTTCTATATAAGCGAAGCTAAATTGCTAGTAATTTATCAAAAATTCTCCTTTTTTATCGATGTTGGTTTTGTAGTATATTAAGAATCGTCTCAATAGTTGACATTAATTAATGGAATATTAAATAAACTCGACTATATTATTATTAGTTAAGTTGCAATCATAATTACGAATGAGCAATAACACCGTACATCATTATTTTCTCCGATCAGCTGCATGAATTTAAAACAATATAATTTACCAGCCGGATCGTAAAATTATCCCTCGGCAATCTATTCTCGTAGAGCTCAATGCATTAAGTTCCCATGCGATCTCTTAATAGTTTATTAAGTATAATATCTAATAGGTTACCTAATATCTAAAATTTGCTAAATTCATTGACATTATTTATATTTTCTAGAGCGGTGGACAAAAGGTCAGAGAATATGTATTCGTGCTTAACATAGTTTCTCCAAACAATGAACTTCCGTCCTATAGATGCCAACCATCTGTTTCTTCGTATATGTAAAGTACTCTGTATGAAATGGTTATCCCAAAACTAAAGATTCTTTTGAATTTAAAAATACTGTGCATTATGATGATACAAGCATAAGATATAGGTGTTACAGTGTTATATACTGTATTACAGTAGAAATATCTATGTTAGGATAATTCTATTAGACTATCCTTATTTAGTTAACTTCTAATTTGGATATACTATGTTTTAATATAGCACTGACTTTTTATGACAGTGACACTTATACACATACTGAAATTAATAGTTATAATAGGGAATGCAAATCATCTGCTTACAGTTCGAATCATTGTGATTGTAATTTACTTATGCTAGATTGTAAATTATCATGGAAATGTTCCGTGATAGGACATATCGTAATCTGACTATTCTGTATTAGTCATTACATGTCTATGTTCGTAAATACTGTTGTCTGCATTAAGGGAGCAGTAGCTAAAATTAATATCTAATTCAGTAAATGATTCTAATGTTAATTTTATTAACTATGACTCATGAACTATTGAGGAGTAGTATATAAATGCAGTATATCGTGAAATAAAGAAGGATTGTCCAACTTAGTGTTTAACGTAAAATACTAAGGTATGTTAATCTCTAAAAATTGAGCTGTATATGGATGAAGGTTAAGCGTCTTAACACCTGATAGCTTGTAGCTATCTAAGTCTGAGAATATCGACATGTATATTTAGTAATGGTATTATACTAATTAATGTAACTTGTAAAGCATGAATTCTCACTCGTTAATATTGGAATTCACTGTAGAAACCTATTTAAGCGCGTGTGTTTGTAGAATAAAAAAAGTAATTGCTCAAGAAACGGCAAGACTCATATCGTGAAGAATAGTGTAATAATTAGTTGTCTGTGGAGATCAGCCGAGAAATCGAGTTCTCAAATACTTCTCTCATAGAAACTGAAAGTACTGGGAGAAATAGCCCAAGTTTTAAGTAACTACACTAGAGTTCTTTCCTTTGCCACAAGTGAGGGTTGTGACAAGATATCGTTCCTTGATACGTAGTTCAAGGAATTGACTTATTGATCGTATACTACGTTATCTTGTTGCAAAGCTGTTTTGTGACAGTAGGTTAATAGGCAAGTTGATGGAGATTGTTTACCAGTAAACAATACCTACATTTTTTTGTTACTTTTGCTCAAGTAAAATTTTTGATGACTGCCATACATTATATTATGCAGCATTCCTTCTTTATTTGAATCTTAAATGTTAAATTTAAGGTGTAGACCTATAATTTCGTTCGAATTTAGATGGTTTTCCTATTTAAGTATCAGAGCTATCAGTATTCACTTCAAAGGTGTCATATATCGTTTGTTTAAAGTCATAAGTATTTAATGTGCATTTATCCCTCATATTTGTAAATATTGTTGTTGACAAAAAGGGTAGTGAACAAATTGGCTTTACGATAAATTTATAAATTATTACATAATATTATTTATTTCTATATTTACAAGAATTGTTCAATAAATCTACTGGCGTTTAGCTTAATCGCTACTGCTTGATCATAGTCCGTGCAGTAAACTATTAAAATTCTGCAAACCTGCAATGTAATTCTAGCCTTAAAATTACTATTAGAGAATATGCGGCATAACATAGTATAATTTCTAATAGATAGCAGAATAAAAAGGCATTATAATTGACAGTATCATCAGTAATGGATAATTCTGTAGGTAGTACGTACAGCAATGTTTGGCAGTCTTTATGATTAATAGATGCTGCTCATATTTATAATTTGCAGCCACAGTTGCACTAGGACATTTAAAAATATAGCCAGTATTAAATAATTTAATTACCATATGTAATGCACAAATTTAGTATAGTGTAATATTTCCTAGACAGCACAAAAAACAGTTCTAACACTTTCTTATTGTACGCTCATGATACTCCTGTGCATATTATAATTTTGTAACTATAGTCAAGATACAATATGTACAGAAATTGCTTATAACGCTAACGGTAAAATTATTACACAAGAATATCAAGCTCAACCTCCGATGTATAATAAAATACATGTTTGAGCAATGTCTTACTATCTCTACATGTGATGCAATGAGGCTGAAGTTAATAGCTATAATACGTGATCAAAGTGACAATGTATACGAGTAAGTGTAAACTTACAGATATTCAATACCATAAGATATAAATAAAGCATTAAAAGAGATCAAATTGCAGTATTTTAACTATAAAGTAATTTAAACGAAATATTAGCTGTCGCAGAATAAAGATGCTCGTAAATTACGTCAAATGACTGCAAATATGTCAGACAAGTAGTACCTAGTACAAGCATATAAGACTAGATTTAAGGTTACTAGTACTTACAATAACTGATAGTATCTAATCATGAAGATACTTTTGGATTAAATAATTGAAACAATTTTTAAATATTTTAACTTATTTAACTAATTTAGAAAATCGATGAATAAAAATTCTGTAAGTTGTAATTAAAATTATCAATATTTACAATTTTATTCCTTGCTTGTCCAAAAATCATCTTTTAGCGTAAAGCTCAAGCTGTTATTTTATGAGTATTATTACAAGTGTATATGGAGACAACAGTTACAATATGGAATAGAGTGCATATTGGCCGATTAATATGGTAAGTTTTATTTGTAACGAAAGACGAATAATATTAGGTCAATTCTCCTGGTAATTATAATTGTACTGCTTCTTAAACAGTACGAATGGTAGCACTAAATACGAACACATGGGTATAATTACATGACTATATTTTCGCGATTATTAAGAATGGAATCATGTCAATATAACCAATAAGTTACGGCAGAGTAGGACATAATTGAAAATTATATTTAAGACTGTTAGAATGATCGCAGTCTTCGTGGTTAATTGATAGTTAGGAATTAAATAATTTAAATGATTTGAAATGCCAAAGAAAATTATCATTGGCATTCTGTGGATATAGTTTAATTCTTTTGAAACATAGCAATTATTAATTTGAAATCTTGGCAGGATATTGTTATTATTATTGTTAAAATTGCTGATTGATACAATAAAGTTTGAATTCCATGTACATGACTATTTCGGAAACAACAATCATACTGGACTGTTAAATATTAGCTTGTGATAATTGTAATCATAACGTCGCTAAATTTAGGTATTGCAATTGATCTATTGTTATAATTTATAATTAAAATTGGAGGTACTGGCTTTTTCTAATAAAACCAAAGGAACAGAGTTGAAAATATGAAAGAGGGTCAAATATTTCGTACGATTGCCTTCTTTTTTAGCATTTATAGGAACAAGGAACAATAATGTAATGATTTAGTCTGAATAAAATGATCCAATTTTCCGTGATCGCGGTAATAAGATAATGCGAATATGAGCTATCAGTAATTTTAGGAAATTGAAAGAAGGTGATAAAAATAATGTATATATATATATATGCTTATATATATATACGTAGACCTGAACTTACATAGAATGGATATTAAAATCTTGTTGTTAAAATTGAAGTATTGTTACTAAGTTCTAGACTTCTACTTTGCGGTAAATGATCGCGTTGGCTGTAAGGATCTTTTTTACTCAAAGCTTTAACGAGCATTAATTGAACTAATTTTCTCCGCAAAATTGAGTTGGTCGAGATATAAACAATAGGATTAAGTGCAGAATTGCTTAGTGTTATAGTGTAAAATACAGCTTGAAAAAATTCCGGAGAATTATTATTACAATTAATGAGAGCCGAAGTAATTGCACTAAGTTGGGGTAAAAAGCAGATGAGGTTGGTGCCGACTATTAATGCTGTTGTGCGTATAGATTTTATATTGATATTTCGCTTTAGATGGATATTCTTCTTATTTTTATGATAGGCGATGATGAAAATTGTGATATAGCAGAATAAAACAATTCCAATGCATATAACTATGAATACAGCGGTGGCAGCACTTGAGATATAAGCTGGTTGATTGTGCCTACAGGCGGGGGACCAGCAAACAAATTCTTTTATATAGCTGCCAAATCCATGATTGACCAAATTGAATAATGGCAAGGATGCAACAATGATGGGGATAGGTATTGTCATCAGCAATTTTACAATGATTGTCTTGGTGATTATAGAGGAATAATGATACGGCCTGGTAACGGCTCGAAAACGATCGATACTTATACCAACAATTGCAAATAATGAAGCACCATACATGGCAACCGTTAAAAATCCTTGAAGTTTGCATAACCATGATGGAGTTTCATTGCCTAATAAAAGTACTGTAATAATCGTAGGTATAACTGTCATCCCCGTTAAAAGATCAATTATGGCTAAATTGGCTATCATAACATTACTAATGTCATGTAAGGATGGCGTATGGTAGATTGTAGTAAGACAAAATATGTTAGCAATTATTGCAATTACGCTAATAATGGATAATGCCGGAATCATGAACATAAAGTTGACAGGAGCATTCGCATAAGACTGGTTCTGACTAATATTACTCGCAAGATTTTGCGAGTGATTACTCACATTAACTAGCACGTTGATAGGATCCATCCTTGACATCAATGAGCATTAGGTATAGTGTAAATAACTTCATCCGCTTCTCCAGAAGGAGAAATCAACTGTTTTTAAATAATTTTCTGTATATAGAAAAAGTAATAAATTAATTTTATGAGTATATCTCGATGAGCTGGAATTTAGTATAGGTAATTTTGGATAATTTCAATCGAAGTAGCTTCAATATTCTTAGAGCTTTTTTTCAACCAATAATTTAGAAATGTTTATAGTTATTTCAGCATTGGTAAAGTAATTTTCCAAGCTATTGCAAATAATTAAAGTTATAGAATTAATGGCTTAATATTAGTATACCATCTTATATTGCGCTGGTGCTATCGAAAATTTTGGCCTAAAATTGTGTTGTATGATGAGTATCGAAAGAGTTATCTTTTTTTCGACGATAAATATATTCTAGATCCGGAGGTACTATATTAACATTTCAAATACCGTATATCCGCTATCAACTAATCTGTTTGACTAAAAGGCGGCGACTAATATCGACATTATGACAAAGGATGGGAAGGTTTCTATTTGCTTTATTATCGTTAATTTAAACAATAATACGATAAACACTTTGCTGTAGGACGACTACCGATGAATAGATCGAATCTCTTTAAAAAAAGCTTTTTTCGAGTAAATAGGTCATGGCTTAAACATTATTATTGGGATAGAAAAAAAGATATAAAGAAAATATAAATGATGTCTATTATATTGCATCGAATGTCTAAATTCTACAGCAGTTTGAATGTTATTATTTGCATAGAAAGAGGGGGACATAAAAGAAAAATAAATGATTTCTACTATATTGCATCGAATGTCTAACTAAACTCTACTGTAGAAGTGGAATATTGTACCAGGAAGTAGCGGAATTACATGCACAATTGGTCAATGGGAAAAGGTTAACTCTTTCATTATGTAATATGCAAAATGATAGCCTTATGATTGTTCAACATTTTCTTTATATTGATTTACGGGTAAACTGGAAAAGCGGCTTGTTCTGATATGAATAATAATAATATTATTTTAACAGGAGTCAATATTTCACGGGTTTCTGCAGTTATCATATGATTTTTTGACTATAGAAAAATATTAAGTACAGAAAATAAAATGACGGAATTTCGTTTTAAGGAATTCCTGCAAAAGTGAGTGTTATAAATTCACATGATAAATTAATACTGATGAGAAAAATAAGTTAAAGCTAATTAATGGCTGTGAAAACTAATTTACCACTGATGGAATTAGTTATAGAAATAATTATGCTGGTCATCGTATTGTTTTATAAATCCATTTCCAAGAAATTTCAATTGTCTACAAATTTTGTTCTCATCAATTATGTATCGATTACCATAAAGTCTAATAGCAAAATAAAACTTATTCAAGCAATAATTAGGCCATATTAGATTACTAATTTACAAAAATACAATCTAGCTGCTATGTAAAATTTATCCAATAGTTATGGCCAATAGGGGAGGTAATTGATGTTGAGAGAATTAATTATATGATAAAAATTGACCTAATTGCTAATAGAAAGACATGATATTATTACAAAAAGTAGCTAAATATAAAATGAAAAAATTTTATTGATTAGCTATGGGAAATATGTCATAGGTGCATTATTCAAATTCTATATATTTGTATGAAAGAGCTATGAAGGAATACTAGTGTAGTAATTTTCATTCATCGATATCATTTAGTTGTGAAATAAAGTTGTTATGTTTAGCCAGTTAGGATACGATGTTGACGAATTCATTTGATAGAATTACATCTACGTGTAATTTAAAGTTATTATTTACTTGCCACTGGATAGTCTCATTTAAAATTTAAGTCCATTACTCATACTTGGATGAGGGCTAAAAATTTTCTTGATCACATCGGTAAATTATGCCAAGATAGTCTTGTAACACATTGGAACTGAATATGAATGCTGTTACTGTTAATAAAAATGGAAGATTTTTATGTTAATTCTGTGAATAAATTTCAAAAGTATGATAAAATAGATAACGTTCTTACTTGGGAGGTGTTACAGTGTTATAAACTGTATTACAGTAAAAATATCAATGTTAGGATAATTCTATTAGACTATCCTTATTTAGTTAACTTCTAATTTGGATATACTGTATTTTAATATAGCACTGACTTTTTATGACAGTGACACTTATACACATACTGAAATTAATAGTTATAATAGGGAATGCAAATCATCTGCTTACAGTTCGAATCATTGTGATTGTAATTTACTTATAGTAGACTGTAAATTATCATGGAAATGTTCCGTGATAGGACATATCGTAATCTGACTATTCTGTATTAGTCATTATATGTCTATGTTCGTAAATACTGTTGTCTGCATTAAGGGAGCAGTAGCTAAAATTAATATCTAATTCAGTAAATGATTCTAATGTTAATTGTATTAACTATGACTCATGAACTATTGAGGAATAGTATATAAATGCAGTATATCGTGAAATAAAGAAGGATTGTCCAACTTAGTGTTTAACGTAAAATACGAGGCGTTTAAGTCTTTGTGTAGTCTGCTAGTAGAGCAAAAGTGTTTGTGATAGTGCAGATATCGTTCCTTGATACGTGGTTCAAGGAATTGACTTATTGATCGTATATTGCGTTATCTTGTTGCAAAGCTGTTTTGTGACAGGAGGTAACAAGCTATCTACATTACTTATCGATCTGTTCGCTCTTGATACTAAAATTGTCCAATTGTTGTATCGCAAATATTAAAATTTATACAGTTTCAGAAACTATGAATTCATTTAAAATTGGTTCTTATGCTGCTTTGTAATGAGATTGATATTTTCGTGTAGATAATCCACCAGATTACAGGGCCAGACTATAATTTAGTTAATAATCAAATCATTGCCTACTTAAAATGTTGTTATACCAATTAGTGTACATTAAAAAAATGGGAGGGAAGGAGGAGTACCTATACACATGTAACTGGAGTACTGAGAGCACTAGATTGTTATCGTAAAAATTAAAGCTGTGTTTTCTATCTAATTTGACGTCAACGGTAATATTTTATACGTTGATAATTACTAAAAAATGGAACTACTGTACGGATATCTAAATTTGTATACTGATGGAGTTTTATTATTTCGACTGATTAATATTATCATAGTATGAAGATTTCTTTTTATCTTGCTGTTTAGTTTGATGATATAGTATTAAATAACTATATTGGATTAATTTTGCTATAATAATAAGGAGGATATTGCCATTACTAGTTACTTATGAAAAGTAACTGTATAGAGACTAATACTTTCATCGGTAAAAGGTAAGAATTTCATTTCAAATTTTTCATTTCTGAATGTATGAGTATGTCATTAGCTCTTATATGAAAAGTATTTATAGATATTTTTTTAATGATTATCTCTTCTGATAGACAATATTTAAGTAGTATAAATAATCAAATTGGTTAATTTTTCATGCTATTCAGGTGTAAAAACAGTTTATAAGAAAGATCATAAATATATCGTTTATTATAAATGTAGTAAAGGACTAAAAGTAGAGTCCTTTATAGCTTTTAGTATGTAACTAGTATTATTTTACTATAGAAAATACCGATGAAGTGATAGTGTCTTTAAGTTTTGCCCTGCCAAATCATCACGTCGCCATCTTTTCTTCTTCATTATTTTACAAGGTATTATATAGATTACTATAGAAATAGCCCTAGAGCAATTGCCTAATCTAAAGAAAGGGTATTTGATAGTCTATTCAAATTGTAAATGAGTTTGACTTAGTAGCAAAACCCTATCCATAGAGAAAGGGGATTTATAACACGACAGTAAAGTACTGTAATGTAGTCTATAATCGTGCAGTTACCGTACAACCTAACGCTAAAACATCAACTGTCAATACTAAGCGATACTAATGTCAGAAAAGTAGTCATAGTAGCCATATAAAATTTGCTGATAAGCGATTACTGTGATCTTTATAAAATCCGGATTTTTCGGGATTTGGATCCCGGAACCGGTTGGATTTATGTCATATATAATTTTTCTGTTTTAATTTTTGGATTTTAGTTTATGAAAAATATCATAAGAGTTGATTTTTGAAATTTGAACTTTTTGTAATGAATTTGAAACTTTGGAATTTTATGATGTGACATGAAAGTCACATTAGGAAAGTTTAGTTAGGAAAATAGAAAATAAGATGGAAATTGGCAGAGGTTGTGTTGATTGTCAAGTAGTCAGACTGTTATTTTTATGACTAAATCTTGATGTTTAAAGGTTAATTTTTAGACTTTTATAATGTGTTAATGATAGAAATTATGTTAGAAGTGAAGTTTGATGTATTTTATAGTTAACTTGTTGGTTTTATAGTGTTTTGTAAGGGAATCATAGGGTAAATTGTGCTGAACTTTGAATGATTTTTGTTTTCTTAAATGGTGCAAAGTAGTTTTCTAAAATGGATCTTAAGAGCGATTGGTTAGCAAATGCTTAGTTTTAAATACTTCTGACGGCTCTACGAAGCCTATAAATGATAGTGCAATTAGAAAATTTAGAGGGAGAGTAGAAGAAGATTCTTTTGAAGAACTTGTTGAATTTAAAGGGCCTTCGGAGTCGAATTGTCCTAAGTTAAAGCGTTCTTCTTTTTGAAAGGTTGTTTGGTTGTTGACAGTTTTTAAGTCTGCCACTTATTTTATTAATACTTAAAGTTAAGTATTTGTGAGGTTGTTCGGTGTATACTTCTCACCATATTTTTTGTAATAAAATTGTTGATCGATTATTTACCCAGATTTTATTTGGTGTCAAAGTTTCGTTAAGTCGACCGGAGTGTAACGAAAGTAGAATCAAAATTTATTAAAGTTTTGTAGCTTGATCTCTACACTTTTCATTTCATTACATAAAGATAAAAAATGACATAATATTTTTTTGCTGTGCTCCATTCTAAAGCTTATATTTAAAATTTGTTTAAGGGGAACAGTATTTAATATCCTTGCATTTGCTATCAGATAGATTTCCCATGGATCTATTGCTTTCTTGAATTTCTGGAAATATTACGCTGGTGGGTATTTTATTCTTAATTAAACGTATATCAAATTTATTTGTACATGTATGGAAGTGCTTTACAGGAAAAGGTATTTATAATTTCTATGTTATTTAAATAAGAGTTAATTAATTACTACCGTACTCTATATAAGTGTGTAGTATCTTAATACTGGGCCTTCTAATTTCGTTATGCATCAAGTCAATTATTCATCTAAATTTCGGAAATAAACTTTCTGCGATTTTTAACAAGATTAGATAGTAAATTGAAAATTAATTGGAATTTCCTAAAGTCTTGTTTCTCAACAGAATAATGTACTGGATCCATGATATGAACTTACTCCTAGCTATTTGAAATTCATTTTTGGTTAGTTCTAACTTATATTCTTTCTAACTAGATCACTTTCCAATATTTGTAATAATCGATGTCAAGATAGTCCTAAGAATATGCTACTGATTTGAAAAACATTACCGTAAAGTAGCTACGTTTCTTATGTATTTCATCGATAAAAATAATATATCTTCGACAGTGCTAATAAGAGGATGATAATAATATATCTTTAATTAGGTAGCATTTCTGGGTCCGTATCTTAAAAATTCTTTTCTAAGTGTAGTGTATTTAGAATATACTGTAACTATATTCTATTGTTAAATATAGACATGTTGTATTGATCTTATATTTAGACATATTTACAGTCTGTTCGCTCTACATTCAAATATGGCTTACTACATTTAGCTATTACAGTCCTCGCTATTTTCTACAATCATCTGCTATTCTATAACCTGTTATGGTATATGTTGTATCTAATCCTACAATCATGTTCTCTGCATGTGTTCTAATGCCATAGCTATAAATACCGCCGTTTTCTACCTTAGATTTGTTAAGTTGCATTATTAGTCACAGTTAGTATTCACACTTTACTCACAGCAGCTACCACGCAGACCTACCGTAATTATCACACTTTACCTAACTACTATCTAAAATAAAGTATCCTCTTTTCTTAAGCGCTTTGTGCAATTCTCTGCATGGCAACTAAAACCACATTATCTGACTCTTCGAACCCTCCATCACACTAGGAAACAACTAGCCTAGCGAATATCTATCGATAAGACTAATGTATTATATAAAAGATGCGCTACTAACACTTTTAAAATCGCAATTTTAGGCAATCTGCGTCAAAAGTACAAGGTTTACGTTGTCGATTGACTAGCTTAGCTACATGAGCTAAAAAGTGACTTTAACAAGTTTTTAATTAACACCAGGAGTATCTTTGTTAAAAAAGTGTTCAGAAGAGAATTGTCTATAAGTATAATTGAATTCTATGAAGTAAATCATTAATCAGTATTGTAACAGAAGTTATGTGATTATAGTCTATGAGTAAAGTTTAAAAGCTAACTTTTTTAGTGTAGATTTACTGCAATAGCCTCATTTCTTGGAAATATTATTTGTGTTAGTGTATTTGTTCCAATAACAAGACATACTATGCTCATTAGCTATTTTAAAATAACTTCTAGTGAAGCGACAAATATTATCTCTAGCTGGATAAAATGATTGACCCTCGTGACTTTAAGTTTATTTCTAGAAGAATCCTTACTTGCCAAGAAACTCCTGATTG
The DNA here is from genome assembly GCF_000150275.1 of Trichoplax adhaerens. Lineage (NCBI taxonomy): Eukaryota > Metazoa > Placozoa > Uniplacotomia > Trichoplacea > Trichoplacidae > Trichoplax > Trichoplax adhaerens. The sequence continues at coordinate 3,845,742 of NW_002060943.1, read as the reverse complement.
AGGTAGTTGTAATTTAGAATTAAATTATTTAATTTATTTTATTAAAAGCGGCAATATATTATCCTTGTTAAGGGTAAAGGATCGGCTCTGACGCTTTTTAGTTTATTTCAAGAAAAATGATTACAAACAGAGAAATCTTGGATGAGGTATTGTTGGTTATAGTAAGATTATATAATTTCTTGTTCTGATTCTGGTGGAAAATAACTCTTGCACAACCTTTCATATCATACAATTTGGAACAGTAATGTACTTAATACAACTTTAAAATGCTAGTCAACGCTTTGGCAATATTAGTTGAAAATAAAAAATGAAATGTTGATATCGTTAAGCTTTATGCTTAATTATTTGTATTTAGAATACTTCGGGAGACAAGTAGAACTGCAAGTATTCTGAATTTAATGAAATCGATGAATGCATTAACATTGTGATCAAGATAATATTAATTTTAAGCTTGCAAGCGTTGACGAAAGAAGAGAGAATATTAGCTTGTGCTGTCTTGCTTGTTATTATATTACTCGTATGGTTAATCTATTTACGATGAATACACCAACTTTCGGTCTGGATAATGTTGATCTCAAGTACAATAATGTTTACGAATTATGGCCTATAATTTTGATCATGAAGGACAGGTACTACTTTGTTTAACTGTAATTTTTTGAATTCGATTTGTCGCGGTAGGAAATACTTTAAACAGGCTTAGAAATTTCCTTCTTAAGATGGTATTTGTAGAGACATAAACGATAGGATTAATCATCGAGTTACTTATTGCGGCAAAAGAGACAAGGATTTCGATGATCGATAACCTTTTGGATAAAGAAACTCGAGTTAAATCAATAAAATAATCAATTGCCAATAGAATCCAACATAAAATACTTGTGCCAACAATAAGAGCAGTAGTGCGAATTGATTTTACCATATCTTGGCTTGATCTATGGGGTATATAGACGGTTTTTCGGTAAGCAATAATAAAGATAGCAGTATAACAGCCAATAATAGCTAGGATAATACCAATAATAAAGGTCAATAATATAGCAGAGAAGGTATATGGACGGTGACTTCTATGATGTAGATCTATCCAACAAACCATTACCTTATCGTAATTTCCGAATCAGAATTGCTCTAATTGCATCACTGGCATTAAAGCTATAGTAAATGGTGCTATCCAGATGATCCCTAAGATCCATCGAAATTTATAAGTAATAACATCCAAATAGTGCAATGGCCGAGTTATAGCTAAAATTCGATCGACGGTAATGGCCGTTACCGTCAATAATGATACTGGATATAAATAGACTAAGACAAAACCTTGAAATTGACATAAAATAGTTGGAATCGGATAATCTAGCCAAACAACAACCACCATGGCTGGTAAAGCTATCATACCGATAGAAAGATCAGCAGCAGCCATATTAGCCAAAAGGATGTTATTAACTTTATGTAATGATGGAGTAGCGTAAATAGTTGCCAGGCAGAAGGAATTGCCTACTACTGAGCCCATTGCAATAATTGATAGTGTTGCAATAGTGACTAATTGTAACGGATTAATTTTAAAATTGGAAGTAGGCAATAAAGTAGTATTTGTATTATCAAAGCTAACTGTAGCTAACTGAAACATACTGTAGAGCTGATAGTTTGGTCTCACTAAATTTTGAATTATCGATTGCCGTCTAACCTTCTGCATAAGATGATAAAATTCACGACTCAATTACAACTAGCAATTGGGGAGAGAAATCTCACTCTAATATTATAGCAGAATAGAAATTCGATTGTAGCAGGGCAATGAACATTATCATGAAGATACCTTTGATAAGCTATTAAAGTTTTATGAGTTTAATTTTCTTATAATGTATCTGCAAGATAAAAAATGAATTGATTGCTTGAGATTTTCCACCGAATAGCGATGCAATTCTTTTAATTTGCTCAAGCATCAGAACATGATAATAAAAAACGTCAAAAAAGATCAGAAGAAATGTAACCATCAACGACAATACTTAAAACTTAATGGGTGGAATAAAAATCAAAGACTAACCGTAGGAATAATTTGAACTGGAAATGTCAGTAGGACTCATAAATACGTAACAAGCATAATATTATATTTATATTCGTTGCCATGGAATATATGGTTGCATGGAAAATATTAATACGCTACTTTAATTATCACTTGCTATGTACTTGCTATTTGTACTATCTATCTTCGAATTAATAATAAGAAATATCAAATATTTCACAGCTATCGACTGGCTCGTCGCTGTTTAAATATTAATGACGTCACGAACATTATATTGATTCTATTTATTCGCTTTCTATCGTAATGTATTGTCACAAATCAGCTTCGTGACAAGGATAACGTAAAACAAATCTCTAAATTACTATAGTCTCCGGGATTCAGTATCCCTTAACTACCTCACAAGAATTTAGACGCCTTTGATTCTACGTTAAACTCAACTAGACAATTGAGAACTACTTTATTCAACTTCTGACGGGCTTATATACCCTTCTACAGCAGTTAACATTCACAAGTCATTTTATAAAAATACTTAGGTGAGAACATCTACTAACTAATTTTTCACAGTCGGACTACAATATGTCCATTCACAGAATCACTTCAGTACACATTACAGCACAGCATTAAATTTACTGTAACACATTTATAATTAGAGTAATTCCTACTGTAAGTAACTAGTTGTAATATATTATCACTATATTATATTAACCAAATTTAGATAGCTATTTCTTCACGGTAGTTCGTACCGTAACATGTATATATATATATACATATACATGCAAGTAAATATTCTGGCCATTCCTAACATGGAAATAACCGAAAAATACGGATTGATCATTAGTTGGATAGGAACTATACAATAATGATAGGTGAATGTCTTAATATAAAATACATATAGAAACGACCGGAAAATAAGGATTAATCAATGGCTGGATTGAAATTATTGAAAAATGGTAGGTTAACGCCTTAATATAAAATTATAGTGTTTTAAAAATGTTATTTATCTACAGTTTTTGATCTTTTATCGGAATAGCGTTATTGTTAGCGAGTGGATTTGATAGGGATTTGTAGCAGTAGTATTTGTTCCACAGTATGCGATGACCGTAAAAACATCGATTCATTATAATCGTTGTTCTGCTATTATCGTTATTAACTTCAATTTTCATTTAAAATTCTATTCATCCGGAACGTAGGGTATATTTTAATACATATAAATATCTTTTTGCTTCAACTGAGGTCAAGTTAAATTGCTAATCTTGCTAATTTTTGAGAAATACATCTTTCGCATTTTTTACAACAAAATTGGAGATGCAAGTGAACCCAAAGTTATTCGTATTGAATACGCTTCTAGATGAAAACTATTACGGTATTTACCGTAATATTTTAAATTTTGTGTGGCAAAATGGCTAGATTTCAATCTACTTCGTTATTAACTTCATAAAAATATCTATCATAGATTTAGCTACGCGACATCAAATAGTTATGATACTCAATCTAGATAGTAAGGCACTTAGTCCTATTAAGATACGATAGGACTACACAGGACGTATATTATGGTATTTCGTATCTTTGTTGTGCTGAACTAAAATTTTAAACTTTATCATTGATATATTTACGGCTATTTTTATTAAAATTTTAAAACAGATCAAAAACGGCTGAATAATAATAAAATCGCCAAGCGACAATTGTAGACGATAAACATTCTAGTCTATCTCGTTATCAACTTTATTCATCTATCTATTATATAGATGTACTTACTCGGCATCAAAGAGTTGTGATACTCAATCCAGATATCAGGGTCCTTGGTCCTATTAAATACGATAGCTCTACACAAAACTCACGTTAAGATGTCTCTCATCCTTATTAAATAAATACTATAGTGTTTACTGTGCCGAGCTGAAATTTTAAATTAAACTTCATCATTGACATATTTGCATCATATTCGCAAAGAAATTCGAAAACAGATCGAAAAACGACTACATTTAAAAGTAAAAATCGCTAATTAACATGACTACTAGATCTTAACTAGTCCTAGTGTATGGAATGGCTGAGTACTGCTCGCTTTCGGAGAATGAAAACACTAAAAATCGAATTCTATCTTTTATAGAGAAATTTGAACGAGGGGTTATAAAAGAACCGAATTACAGGTTGTAATGTAACTTAGTATTGTGATTGTAGACTATTAGCCATGTGTAGTATAATGTACGGTAGATATTTATCCTAAGAGATATTTGGTAGCTGTAACTATAGACTGTAGTGGTAGAGACTCTATGCTAGAGTACAGATGACTATATACAGTAAGCTGTTGAGTTACTAATATGGCTGTAGGTAAAAATAGAACTGTAAATCATATATTAGGATATGGTTAATTCATTGTACTTTGGCTGGTGTGAATAATGTCTACGTAAGTACTGTAGTCGTATCCATATTGGATTAATGATGGTCCGCAGTAGAATAGTCTTACTAAGAATAATTTAACTATGTGTAAAATAAAGTAAAAGGTTGCCATGCGGATTGTAGCTGCGAATGCTACGGAAAGTATAAAAGCATGCAACTTTAGATTATTCTGTTAGTTCGTTGTAGAAGTCTTTAGAAGTAGTATTCGGCTAGAGTAGAGCTGTGTAGTTAATCTTTGTATAAGATTCAATAAAGCCCTTATTTTTCTAAAATTTGGAATTTCGTGATGGTATATATCACATAGGTATGAATCATAATATAGTATTAGTACTAGACAGTAACTAGTTCCAGTACAAGCTATATTTCGCGATTGCTAGATGAATATGTAATGATTTCAGCTAATTGTAGTAGTACTGTAGGTGGCTAATAAGATGAGGCGGCACACTTGTATTGTTTCGAGTATAAGACTGGGATTCTCCAGTTAAGCCGTATCTGATAGCCAAATATAGGATACTGTAATAGCTGTAGACTATTGCGTGGTTATTACAGAATACATGCAAAACTGTTCACTTTTTGGAGCTAAAAATTTTCTAAGGTTATCAATGATGTATGAGTGTCAAAGTTACGTCGATATTCGAAGCAATGCAGTAGTGTACTTTATAAATATATATGCAAAGCTAGATAGTGAAAAATTCGTCGTAATACTTTCTTATCATGAAATGTGCTACCAATTGTAAAAAATCTTGCAGATGGCATAAATTTATCGTACAGGTGCTACATGATTTTAATACATGTCTTCAGCTAGGTAGTAGATATTGGTATTGAAAGGTTGGTTATGCTAAATCGATTACACTTATATACCGAAAGATTGAATTTAAATTCTAGAACCGTGAAAGAAATTACACTGAAATCGTTGTCTAATTTAGAAAATAATACACTAGTATGGTGGGTTGTTAATAAGCTATAAAAATTTTTCAACTATAAGAATGATACACATCAACAGAGGCATTAAGGTATTTAGTATATACTGTAGGTTTTTTGAAGAAAGCCTGACTTTATAATAATTCAATTTTGTAATAATTAAATCTAGTACCGTATATGACAATATTACTTCTTGAAATATTTATAAAGGCATTAACATTATACGTTCATAACTGCTGAAAAAGTTCCATTTTGAAGAATAGAAGAATTTATAAAATCATTTCTAGAGTTAATTTGATAGCATCTGAAATGTACTTGGCCAAAGCTCGTACAATTTTATTCGTTTGATAAAATGATGATTCCTTTATAACGATCCAAATTCAGGAAGACATCTTATTATAATATGCTTAGTGCTATTATCAATAAGTACGCTTGCTTAATAGCGTAGGAAAGTAGTATTGTGCATGAACAAGCTGTTTGGTTGATAAGATAATTAATCTGCAACCTGTTTTTGTCAGGTAAATAATTACTTAACCCTTATTTTGTATTATTCGGGGTTAGCTCAGCTAGAAAAGTTTGACATAAAATATAGGAATAGGTGGATTAGTAACGATTATTAATTTACATTTTATTTACAGAAGCGATAGTTAGCGTATTATCTACTTTTAATGTCAAGTTAGTAACCCTGCTGCTGAAAAAGCTAATAATAATTAAAATATAAATGAATGCATAAATTATTGCAAATACCTCACTATATTCTAATCTTAGCTAGTATCACCGAATTGGTTACCGGATATTAGGTGAACATCTTATGTTATTCGCTTTTACAGTCTTTCTTTGCCTCAAGCTATTGCTGTGTAATAGTAACATTAGTGCTTTGGAGTTATTTTCTTTCAATTAATATACGAATAATTTCGTTTCAGTTATTAGTTTTAATCTGACAAAAACCGTTTACCTTCTGTATAGATACATCTATAATGATGCAAAGATTCTTCTGAATAAATATTTCCGTCAGACATGACAAAAAATATAATGAGCTTGCTGAGGGGAAAAGTAGTTATCTATCCTGTAATAATATGGATAACTCATGAGCTTTATACATACTTTGAAGAGGAATCATAAATTCATGATTCCATCGAGCAAAAATCTAAATTGTATTCTTATCATTTATTTAAAAATTATAAGAAAAGTCATAAGAACGCGGAGTAAAAAATCTTTTAGTTTACAAAATAATTCATAATGAAAAGGGTGTTGTATTGATCTCTTTCGCTTACAAGTTAAATCAGGCCAAATTATCGTCGGAAAACTAGTTTTGTGAAACAAATCTTACCTTACCGAATTGATGATCCCTAACACTTTACAGCCTATTTACAGTTTAAGGTAAGAATATATGAGTTTATTGCCTTCTCAGATAATTGTAGGACTTATACTGTACATAGAATTGATAAATGCGTCATAGGAAACGCAAGTCGTTATTTTTAGTTTTTGTTATAGTCATTTTTATTATTTCCATTTTTGTATTAATTCATAAACTTTTATGTTAATTACCTGATTAATTGAGGTTTTGAACCAAGTTCTTTCGCCAGTTCTTAGAGTACAATAAGAAGACTAAGAGAAATCCTTTCCTTACCTAATTAATTATTAACGAAGAATTTAATGTGAGCTAACGAAATAATTTCATTAGAATACAATAGCTACCATGACGATGAAAGATTTTCATAGTTGTCCCCTCGTTAAATAATATAATTGGATCATCTGCATAGAGATAAGTCGAATGCAATATTTTTGTTTGGAATTATAGTATTTACATAAATATTAGTCACTACTTTCATACCGTAATTATTAGGATTTTTATTAGACAATACTCATTAAAATTTTTGGCCTTGGAAATGATATTAACTTATCTGCGATAGTTTCGCTTTCTTATTCTGTTCCTTTGATCTAACTTCTAGTTTAATTTTTCGAGGTAATGGTAAATTCTCAATTTTGAATGTATAGCATAATCTTTTAGTTACAAATTATAACAAAATGTACGAATTTATCATGAATGTTTCATTGAGTATATGTAGTATTAAATGTAATATATTAATATGAAGCGATATAATGTGTAGTAGATCGGTCTATATTTTGTTCTCTTAATATTATTTGTAATGTTAAAGTGATTAATTTGCTTTGGGGATGAAAGTTGGCACTTATCTGATATTTTTTGGTTTAAGGCTGATCCATAGGAATAATTTAGGCGTATTTCTGCTTAAACGATAAATAAATAATATTACACAGAAATGTCATGAGATATCTTTCCAGAGAGTGATAGTAGATATAGACGTAGCAAAGCATGTCATGTTTCAAGCTGCGACAGTTTGTACTGTTATTACATCGTACAATACCTAAAAACGATATTTAACAGCACTGTTGATATATGTGTAAAATCGAAAATCATTATCCTCTATAACAGCCAATAGCTATTAATACTATTATTCATAAATGTTACTAGAAATCTTTCCAGGCAAATGGTATTAGATATAGATAGATGTAACAATACATATTACGATTCCAGCTGCGATGATTTTCATCATTATTACATTGTTAATAACTAGAAACAGTCTTCGATAGTAATATTAATATATATGTAAAGTCGAAAATGATTATCCTAAATAACAGCCGCCATAGGACAAAGTCTTTATTGTTCCTTGGTATAATAGCAAAATAGCTGTAATTGAGAATTATGAACATATAGTGATATAATGTATGTCTTAATGTATATATTTTTTTAGAGTTTGCAATGTTATAAAAATATAAGAGACATATTTATTGGTATACTTTAAATCGCTACTGTAAGTATAATGGGTGGCTAAAAATTGCTATAATTGTTTAATTTATAAAGTGTATTCTACAGTTGCTACAATGTTATAGCATATAATTGTAATGGTTATTTTTGATCATATATTACATCCTGTTGTCACGGTACGAACTACCGTGAAGAAATAGCTATCTAAATTTGGTTAATATAGTATAGTGATATTATATTACAACTAGTTACTTACAATAGGAATTACTCTAATTATAAATGTGTTACAGTAAATTTATTGCTGTGCTGTAATGTGTGCTGAAATGATTCTGTGAATGGACATATTGTAGTCCGACTGTGAAAAATTAGTTAGTAGATGTTCTCACCCAAGTATTATTATAAGATGACTTGTGAATGTTAGCTGCTGTAGAAGGGTATATAAACCCGTCAGATAGTTGAATAAAGCAGTTCTCAATTGTATAGTTGTTTTAACGTAGAATCAAAGGCGTCTAAATTCTTGTAAGTAGGGATACTGAATCCCGGAGACTATAGTAATTTAGAGATTTGTTTTTACGTTATACTTGTCACGAAGTTGGTTTGTGACACCTGTATAAATATTCGTTACTCTAGTAGTATAAATCATAGTAGTTATAACTAATTTATGGTGAATTACACATCGCAGAGTAAATAAATCTGTGATTGAACTGATATTATAACATTAAATGAGTTTAAGTTTACTTTTAAATATTTCTAACGACCGCTGATGCTCGAAGTATTGACTAGAACTCATAATTGCGACTGAAAAGTACCTAAATTTTGAATAGTAACGAAAATAATGAAATAATTTCATTATCTAGTATTTCGAAGCAATATCTAAATAGGAATTATAGTCTCAACTGCGAAAATTTAAGCCCTACGATTAATTCTGGATGTAAAATCTCGCTAAATCCTGATTGCTCATGATACTCTAGAAAGAAATCAAGAACCTAATCTTCGATAATAGCTTGCATAGAGACTAAGATGCGTAGCAGAATAATGTAGTTTAGGAAGTACTAGTCTGAAGGAGTTTGGTCGTAATAGCATCATCGTGATTTAATAAAATTATTTATCCCCATAAAGATGAACTTGCCTGCAGTGGCCATAGCGGGAATGGATGTTTAGGATATTGATCTAGTCGCAACAGCTTGCGTTAGGATTTTAAGTCTTCTAATTTCACTCTCAAAGATATCTAGATATACTCGATAATCGCTAATAAAGAAAAAAATTGAATCAGTTTCCAAATCCAGATTTGGTGTACTGGATTTAATGAAATGGTAATATAATATTTGCTGCGCTTACTTAATGTAGTACTAGTTTGCAAGGAACCAAATAACGATTACAACAGACATAGATTAAACTACATTAATATCGAATTTCTGCAGTTAGTCTTGATAATCAAAACCATCTTTGCTATACTATAGTACTGTATATGGCTTACACACAGCACCGTACAATGTTAAGAAAGAAATAATAAAAGAATAACATATTATATAATGCATTGGTACATATGAAAATTATGACTGTAAGAAATCTAATGTGTAATAGTTTGCTAATAATCTATGAGATTTAATATTATAGGTAGGTGGTGTCTTAATATCTTAATATTATCATAGGTCATCATAGCCATAACAACTACCTTCCTCTCTTGCCTTTATTTTAAATTCCAAATTTTATTACATTTGTTCCAAGTCAAATTCTTATGGAATTTTCAATTAAAAGTATTTTACAATAGAAATGAGCTGATTACATCAATTTTAAATACATGCTCTGTAGATTGAATAGCGTTACATAGCAATATTTCCCAGTAGATATTACTGTAGTAACACTTTCGTAAAGTCCAAATAACGCAAATATGTTGCTGTATAAAGACTTTATTATATTAACAATGAGTAAACTCAATCTTACTGTTTATTTCTAGCGCCTAATTTTGCTATAAAATATTTCTCCCACTTGAATTCAGATCCTCTGCTATCGCTAATATCAATCAAAACGATGTATTTTGAAAATATATCGTCCAATTAATTAAATAAAGCATCGATATTGCTTAATGCGATTGTTTTTGCCCATTTTTATGGCTACACCCTATAATTTTTCATCAGGAAATGATTTTTATTATTCTGTATACGATCCCAATTTAAGCCCAATTTGCCGTTAATAATATTTGGCAAGGTGCACTTCGAGGTGGAATGAATTTCTCATATAAACAATTAAAAATTCTAGCTAAAAATTTAAAATAAGGTTTCGAATGGAAAGAGCTTTAACGCCGTTATAGAAGGTTGAAATATTTACAGAAGCTTAGAACGTAATAAAATATTCAATCATCTGAATAAAGAACATACTGTAAAAGTCGAAATTTTGCAATAATATGATAAAGCATGGCAGTTGTTAAAAGTGCGAATAATATGTAGGTTTTTCAGAGGGCGTTTTAGATATTTCAGCGTTTAAGTTTACAGAGTTTTTGCCGTGACAAGGTTTCAATAAGTACAATTGCATTATCTACATTCTTGGCAGAATAACTACAAACGATGGCCTCGGCAATCTATTTCTACGTAAATAATATTTTACTTACATACTATGAAAATAATTAAAATTTTTTCCGGCAAAATATTAGAAGCGAAATGCTAATGAATCTGTAATGAACATATAATAGACTCCTGCTATCATTGTAGGTTTGCTTAGCCACATACTGTTCTACTACAATTAGCTGAGATCATTACAGAATCAAATGATTACATTTACTTAATTTTTTAGGCGTACGTATATCCTAATCATGCGATTGTCGTTGGATCGATGGATTTCTTCATATACGATTTGAAATTCGTGATGTGTTTATGGTAAGGGAAAAATTGTATTAATTAGTATTGAAATACAAGAAGAATAATATTAAATGAAAGAGAACTATTTACTGAGAAGAGACTTTCTATCAGGGGATGATAAATATGTAGTATAGTATTAAGAATTTAAATTAATGTTTTATTCCTATTACGGGCTCCATCAAATTATACTGTTGTCATAGATTCGATTTCGTAATTAGTTAACCAAAGATATTGGTGATCGAGATATCAACGAACAAAATTAAGTGCACATTGTAAATATATTTACTCATTGCCCGCAGTATATGACGAAATCACTACCATATAGTATATTTATAGCAATATTAAAAATACTATGGTTGACGATAGGGTAATATCTGAATGAATATCGGCAACCATTTAAATTGTTGATAAATTATTAATTGATTGCATGATAGTAGTTTTAACCATTGCAAACACGAACTGTAGAGTACCATGCTTTAGCGAACCCACAGTTTGTTAAAAGGATTTGAACTTTTTCATGTAGGAATTTACGAGCATAATCTTCCGTGAAAAATATTGCTGATTATATAGATTTTAAAATATTCAATAGGATATATCCTTTAAATCAAAATTTTGACTCTGAGATTAGTAGAACTTTTAAGGCATATGATATTAAAAGAACCTTTATACGTTTAAATTAGAGGTTATTGTAGACAAGTTAACCAGCATTTATTAAAAATTGAATGGCATTTATGCTTTTATCGCGTATTTTATTAATCACAATATATTGTGGCATATTTTTAAAGAACAATTTTAATTCCTCCACGATCACGGTTATTTAAATAATATCTCCTTAATTTCAGAATTAGACTTGAAAAAGTTACGCAACTGGACTACATAGTTGTTATTAATCAAGAGAATTAATTTTAAATGTTAATGCTGGATATGATATCGTTGAATTCTCAACCAGACAATCTTCCAAGGAAGTTAAAAAATTAAGCAGCGGCATAAGAAATCTAGTTAAATAATTATCTCTGGCAGACTAGATGTGCCAGTTAGTATGGTTGCTTTATACTATATCCATATAAAAACAAGTTTTCCAAAGTTATACAATATTATATGTCTATAAGACCGCACAAATAATTACTTAATCAATCAGGCATGTACCTAGCTATTTACGTCATTACGGTAGCAGTTACAGTCATATCCTGCCTTCAATCAAAATCACAAAATTGCATAAAAGATTGACTTTGGTTCGACAAAATAACACAAAATTACTCGGAGCAATGGAAAATAATAATTCAGTTTAGCAATCTATTGATTCTTTACTAATTTAACAACTACAAGTATATTATGGTATAAATATAAAGGAATCTAAATCGCGATTACGTTGCATTTTATTGATTATGCTATGTGTTTAATAAGTCATTGGAGCTTTAACCACAAATGAATTTTAGAATGAACGGAGTTATCTCAAATATATGATTATATGATTACATAGATTTTATATTCCTAGGTTTGATACTCTTTAAATAAAAAAGCAAATACAAAATACGGGTAGTCACATTTATATGTTTCTATCACATAAGTATACCGGTATATGTTGTAATTATGTATTTCTGGTGAAAGTGCTTGATACAGTGACTAAATTATTAACTCGACGATTTCGATGGATAAGTTGCAGTACTTTTAAGCGCAAAGTACTACTAGTAGCTATATAAATCATCGGATTTAAAGCCGAATTGGCAAAAGCAAAGAAATAAACCATAATTCCTACTAAAGAAGTTAATGGTACTGTAGTGCAAGCATCAAGAACACTGACAACTGATAATGGCAGCCAACAAATTATTTTAGTTCCCACTATTAAGGTGGTAGTAAAAATGGTTTTCTTAATATTACGGTAGCTGCTTCCAAAATGATACAGAGGCGTAGCAGTACTTTTCTGATAAGCAATTCCAAACATAATTGCATAGCAAAATAAAACGATAGCAATAGCTAACAACATTGCTGTAATAAATATGCTATTAATGATATGATTTTTAGCATAATCTCTCATAAAAAACCAACATATTTGATTTCGATTATCATAGATTCCTAGTCCATACTTTCCTTGAGCGATAATTGGTATCGAGGACATTATTGCCGATAGTGACCAAGCGGTGACGATTGCTTTAATAACTTTACTTCTACCTACAGATGCAGCATGATAATAAGGTTGAGCTACTGCTACATAGCGATCGATACTGATAATTACAGCAGTATTGATAGAAGTACAATTGAGAACTCCTAATGAAAATGCTTGAATTTGACATAAAACTGTTGGAACATTTTGACCTGCATAAGCTACTGCAATTACTAGCGGTAAGCATATCAACCCAAGTAAAAAGTCAACTATAGCAAGATTAGTTAAGAGTAAACCATTAGGTGTATGCCAGTATTTAGATCTAGAGATAGCCATCAGCGACAACAAATTACCCATTATACTAAATACTGAGATGATCGAGCAAACACATATAATTGCAATTCGTAAATTACTTAATATATGTGTGGAAGATGAAGCATTGACAGAATAGGTGGAATTAAATTGGTGGCTCGATTCGAATTGCCTTTTCCAATCCATAACATAACCCGTTTTTGATAGTTCGCTATACCTAAATGTAGGTTTATAGTGATGAAACTTAGGGACCAAGACGTTGTCGAAGTGATGTTTATTTCTCTTCTTTTAAATCTACTTGAGAACAATAATAACGGCGTCTCTCATAAAACTTGACGTATATTCTCCGTTAAATAATTAATTAGGCGTAAGTATTGACGATATATGCAAAATTATTTAAAGTAATTAATTAGATGATAATTTCTATTGGATCTTTCCGACGCATGAATCATGTTTTGAAAGAATTATTTCGACAAATCAATTGCGTATCTATCGTCTAATAGTAGGCAGTATTTTAGATAACCTGGTATATAACATCAAATAATTATTGTTTAGCGAAATAAAATACTGTCGTTTCAATTAGAGTAGTATTCGAATGGGTGTTTAGGATTATTTAAGTTAAAATTATAAAGGTTTACGAGCAGTAAAATTGGACAATATTCCATTGTATAGAGGACAAAAATGAATAAGACTCTAGAATTGATTAAATTATTCATTTTTACTTATACGTCGCTTTGAATCCTTTCAATCAATTATTAAAACCATTGACATAAATTAGAATAACATTGTTCGGCGTATTAACTCTCTAAGTATTTAATGTTTAGATTTGCTGCTATTGAATAATATACTAATGCCTATTACATTATATTTTTGATTTCTTTAAAATTGAGTCGTATTATATATGCTAATTTGGTCGATTAACAAATTGATGTCCTAATTTTACTTCCATTTTCATTATGAAATTAAAATCGTCATTAGTATACCGATGAAATAATAGCTTTAATTTATTGTCAGAAGAGTATAATATAAATTTATATTTATATTTATACCAAGCGGTATTGAATATTAAAATTAATTGCTGTAATAAATTCAAAATAATTTCTGCTTTATTATTCTATTTTTCTCATTCAAACCTAATAGAATTGTGCCAGTTGGTGTATGGTAACGGAGGGTAAATGAAATTAAACTTTTGTCAGCAAGTTCAAGTATCGTATTGATTGCTATAGATACTGCTTTATGGTGGCATAACTAATTAAAGGAATATCGAATTGTAGTGATTACGTTAGAATCATTTATTCAAAATTGCATGTATCTCGTGGTTTGGAAATTTAATTAGCAGTAAAGAGGTATATTTACTCACTTAATATATTACATTTTTTGCTTATTGTTGGCTTTACTTTGCAATTAACCAATAATAGCAAATGCTCTGAACGATATCTTTATGATTGATTTTACAATATACAATAGATTATGTCAAAAATTCTTGAAAAAATTCAGAAATTTTCGCCATAAGCTAAATTGTACAGTATTTTTGATACTGCTGCTAGTGATCGTGGTAATTCTTTGAGATATTATCGATATGGATATGATTGCTGATTTCCGTGCATTTAAGAGCTTACTTCTGAAGTCACCATTACCAGTTTTATATATCAGCTTCTATGTAGCTTACATGTTGTAACGAATGAGTGTATAATTCTGTAAGAAAATACACGTACAGGCATTTCTATTGGTCTACAACTTTGAACTAGCAAGCAAGACTAACACTTCGGGACAACTGTAAAGATTTTACTCGAATTTCATGGCAGACGCAAAGTAGACCGTTTAATTTCTTGTGCGCAAGCGAAAAATCATTATTAAACTCTTTTTTCATTACTTGGTGCATAAAACGTAAATAATATTTACGTATTCTCAAGCTAATCATTAGGCAATAGTCACATCAGAGGTTGATAACACATTGCTATATCGAAATTAGAAATTTCTCCTACTACCGCTACATAATGCTATTTAATACATATATGGCATTGAATCATAGGCATGTGGTATATCTCTAAAATTAAGCATCAGCTATATAGCCTATACAGGTTTAACTCAAAAATTATAGTCATTTTTAATGTAAACAAAATCCTTCTTATTTAGTATCTGCTATCTATAAATTGTACGTTACGTAAATTGGTTTGTAGCTTTAAGAACAGACTATCTGTAATAATTGATGCAATAAATTTTTGTTCACGATGATCTAACGTCGTGATGCGCGTATAGATTATGCTATTACTTAATGATGAACAATCTGGAAGGTTTAAATATCGGTACAATGTCTAAAATACACATAAATACTATGCTAGTTCTTTGAAGAGAATCATACGATAATAAATATTAAATGTGGCGCTCGAAAAGCCAGTTGATAATTCTGTAATTATAAATAGATAAAATCCGTATTGATTATGATATGATAATAGGTTGGTAACATGCTAAATTGTAATTAAACCGCATTAAAATACCAAACCATAGGAATGTATCGGTAACCTGTCTACAACAATATCGATCCTTTTTGTGTATCCTATTGATTATTATATAACTGTTACAGTAACCACCAATAGTCCCAAATGGCCGTCAAGGACACTCATAGGCACTACTGACAGCAGCTGCTTCGTACATGTAAAACTATATTTAAATACTGACCGTTAGATAAATATATTGGCTATCTAACTATGATTATTTCTATAAATATCATGTTCAAGTTAGAAATATTATTGTATTTATAGAAAGCAACTAATAAACCTGAAATTTCGGAAAGATGATGGGAAGCGAGTTGTAATTCTTGAAAATCAGAACTTTTTGAATTAAAGTGTATTTTGTGTATTTCACGTACAGAGTTTTTAAAAAATAGATAATGATTTACTTGAATAGTCTACTTTAAATGAGTTTCATTAAAATTTTTTCTAAATAAAATTTATTAAAATTCAGAATAGTAAGTGAATCGTATAATTAGATAGTCGTTGTACTTATACTTATATCTCGAGCTGTATACTGCTAGATATTAGTTACTGTACAAAACTGTAATAAAATATATTCAAAATAATTAAACCTTTAACTGCAGATTCGTGAACTTCATTAAGGCACAGTATTTGGTATCCGACAAAATAAACTCGGGTATATTTCCATCATGACTAGCGATTTCTGATAAAACGATACAGTATAAGCTAAATGAGCACAGAATAAATTGAATTATGCAATGTAAACAAAAAATGATAATATGTGAATTCCAATATAAGCATGAATTACCATAGGTACCTTATCAATCGGCGGTGTACATAGATTGTTTTTATGTTAAATTAAATCGTTCAGGCTATATGACTTCAAATAATTATAGCCTGAGCTAGCCAATTAAAATTGTTTCCAGGTAACTTATTTGCAGAAATAATGCGGATAGCAAGAAATTTGAATAGAAGAGTAGACTTAGAAATATCTTGACTGATCATTTAGGGTATTAATTAAGTAACTTATATTACTTCTAGAAAGATTGAAATCATTCGTTAGCGATAACTATAGATGTATAGGATAGAATAATGAACTTGTATAAATATTTAGACAATTACTCCGGACTACTATAAATGAATGAGTGTTATACTGCAATGCAGAAAAAGTTTATGATTTAATGGTGATATATAGCGTCACTTTGATAATCGAATTATAATTTCGACAATTTTCCTTTCGAAATGTAGATGAAATTAGAGTTGGAATTAGTTTATTGAGATATACGCGTATTAACAAATACTACCGGTATTAGTTAAAAATGATCATTGTGATTGCAAGGATAAGTTTAAGAATAGAGTAATAAATAAGAATAGTTAATATCTTGCGCGTTAATTAAGTAGTAATTTTTTTTTTTTTCTTAAATTACTAATATTTAAATTTTTAAAGAAATTTTATTCTAAAAGGCTTATAATTGACAATTTATGTGCCACATTGTCACGGTACGAACTACCGTGAAGAAATAGCTATCTAAATTTGGTTAATATAATATAGTGATAATATATTACAACTAGTTACTTACAATAGGAATTACTCTAATTATAAATGTGTTACAGTAAATTTAATGTTGTGCTGTAATGTGCTCTGAAATGATTCTGTGAATGGACATGTTGTAGTCCGACTGTAAAAAATTAGTTAGTAGATGTTCTCACCTAAGTATTTTTACAAGATGACTCATGAATGTTAGCTGCTGTAGAAGGGGTATATGAGCCCGCCAGATAGTTGAATAAAGTAGTTCTCAATTGTCTAGTTGAGTTTAACGTAGAATCAAAGGCGTCTAAATTCTTGTGACTAGGGATACTGAATCCGCAGATTTTAGAGATTTAGAGATTTGTTTTACGTTATCCTTGTCACGAAGCTGGTTTGTGACACACATTGTCCTGCTTATACCTAGCGTTTAATAAAAGTTATGATCACTTGATTGAATGAACAAAAATATTGCAATCGCAATATCAGTAGTTTTAAAATTGATATAAATACTTGAATTTGGATTAAGCATTTTTTAGTAAAATAATATATTGGATAATTAAGATTGGATATCGCAAACTAAATTTTTTGATATATTGCTCAATGTAGAAGAGATTGAACAAGATTAAAATCTAATACAGAATTTGTAAATTGTCACGAATAACTCCTAAATTGTTGTACAGCCGATAGTTCAAGTCTGTTGTTTTTTAAGCAATTATCGAACCTTCGCTCTGCTATAATGGTCATAGCCAAACGTATTTAGATAGAACTATTGTTGCCTAGATTATACTTCTGAGATGAGTTGCTGCTGTACAGTAATTTATACTGCTGTGAGAATTTATAATTAGAGTTTCGAATGCCGTAACTATTTTGAACGGACAGAAACTCTTTATAGCATGTTCCTTGTTATCGTATATCTCGAGTTGTGCAGAGTTAATTCAGCTAACCGGTACAGGATAAATTCTGATATTATAGTAGGTTAAGAAGTAGATCTCACCCACCCTCCCTTGAAATGAGCAGCGCGGGGGTATTTATACTACTGTTAAATGACTCTGATTATGGGTTCATTTCAATAGGTCAGTATAAGATTCTTACAGTACTTTTAACCTAAAGATTTCTTCATGTAAAACGAATAGCTCTAAGGTAGTAATTTCTGCAGAGTACTGATTATTAAAATAGTATTCGTTATATCGCTAAGGGTGGCCACTGGGCCTTTAAATTTTGATTTCATGTAATATTCTGATGAAAATTGAATAAACATAGAAGCTTTATAGAGTTTTCTATACAGCCATTTTGATTGTTACATTTTCTTATAACGGTTGTTATCGACAGAGCAAGCTTTGCTTGCATACGACAGCGATCCTTAGACACATTATAATGATTGGTATAGAATTGACCACAGTACGAAGGACATTCTACCGCACTGTAGATATCTTACAGTACCTGCTAATCTTAACTTGGTATGTCCATCACCGTACATTAGTTATCATAATGTGCTCTGGACCATTAACTAATCTTAATATAGCATAGTATATTACTGTTACTAGGATATATATAATATCGAATGATAATACTATCTGTTAATTTTATTAAGAAATTGACCATAAACGTATATTTGAAAGTTTCGCTCACCAACCTTAACATAGCATTAATACCGTATATAGTAACCATCCTTATTCAGTAAACATACTAATACGAAAGTTACTTAACGAAATTTGAATTGGTATAGAAATGAATGATCTGTAGGGTTTATGTAAATATTATTGAGAAGGTAGAAGTGATTGATACACATCAGTAGGTACTATTAGTTCTATTGCTCTCTTACAATTCGTAGTGTTATCCTACTGTAGTTCCCCTGTCCCGATTACTAATATGAAAGTTACTTAACGAAATTTGAATTGGTATAGAAATGAATGATCTCTAGGATTTATGTAAATATTATTGAGAAGGTAGAAGTGATTGATACACATCAGTAGGTACTATTAGTTCTATTGCTCTCTTGCAATTCGTAGTGTTATCCTACTGTAGTTCCCCTGTCCCAATTACTTTTGATTTCTATACTGTATATAGTAACCATCCTTATTCGGTAAACATACTAATACGAAAGTTACTTAACGAAATTTGAAAAGTGATTGATACACATCAGTAGGTACTCTTAGTTCTATTGCTCTCTTGCAATTCGTAGTGTTACCTTACTATAGTTCCCCTGTCCCGGTTATTTTTGATTGCTATATATCATATTACAAAAAGTATTTCTAAGAGGATAATGTTCGTTAGTCAGCGATCTGATAGTTACTGAACCTCTGTTAAATGAGCACATTATCGTAAACCGTCAGTAAAGCGACGGGAGTTTGCACTAGTAATAGTTTAAAATAACGTCGTAATAACTTAGAAGTAATCTGTTTTAACTCATGCGCAACCAGCGAAGTCATATTATGATATTGTCAATTTCTGTTCGATAATTATAGCCGCTTATTATAAACCTTTTAACAAGAAAATGCTAAAACGATTTATCAATTAAATCAGACTTGCTTCTATGTAAAAGCATTTTGGGTAAAGCTTTCTTCTCAGTTACGGTATATCGTCATTTCTTATTGACTATATGGCACTAAAATATTATGCCATAAATCTGCACAATTGACAAGATTAAGAAATTTATCAATTACTTCACTTAACCCCTACATATTAGCATTTTGAGCAAAACTGCCTTTTCACTTATGGTATATCGTCATTTGATTATTAATTGATATTTACTGAGCACTTACGAAACTTGAAATGATTGTAATAAGTATAGTTAATCCTTATTAAAGATATCTCATTATATTCTATATGAAATGACTGAATTAGGCTGGATTCTGATGTGCTGTTTTTATCTTAAACTTGTAAAATCTTGCAGTCGGATGTGTAAATTGATGCATGACTATATAAGAAAGCTCTCCAGAAAATAAAATTAGACTTTTCTCCAGCTGGAAATTAACTGCTGTTACGTTTATTGAGGACCAGTAACACTATAGTACATTTAATTGCTTTATAGCAAATCTATTACCTATAAATTGGTAAGATTTTCTTGTATACTATTTTCCAAGTACTTAGCAAACTTGTTCTGTTAGCAAAAAAATTGAATAAGAGCGTCTTTACAGCAATATCTCACCATGTAATTAGTCATACTTGCAGACTTTGCCCACGAATCGCTATAATTATTACTGTGTTGTATGAATTTATAGAATACAATTTGAATTCTTCCATCCATAGATAATGTGACGGTAGTGCGTTGTCAGATATCCGTGTCCAATAACACTACTAAATTCGTTAGGAAATGCTCGTAATTTCGACATTTGATCTGGAGAGGTTAACCATTTGCAATAGTTTAAGATATTAAGTGTGATAATGTAATTGATTTAGAAATAGACAGTTATAAATATTATGGCAAAATTGTAATATTCAACCGTTAATGGATTTCCATTAATGACTGTGTAGATTTAGGTTCGGTACTATGCAAAATATGAACAATAATCAAAATGGCGGTTGTCACACTTTTATGCAATCTATTAGGCACTGAGCGGATTTAAGTTATTTATTGGAATAAGTTACTATTGGTACACAATACAGTATATTAATTAACTCATACATATACTCAATAATGATTAATATAATTACATGGGTATAGAAAAGGCTATATGACGGAGGAAATAATTAACAGATAGCACACGGGGAGTTTGTCACAAGTGTGTGAGGAAGCGCATTTGTACTCAAGGAGAGTAATTTAAGCTGTGTAGTGGAACAACATTTGAATAAAGCTAGCTTTATAATATTACCTATAAGCTTCTAGACTGGCTCTTACTGTTGACTAAGGTCCTTCGCGAAGGTATTGAAGTAGTGAAGCTTGGTAGCAGTCTTACAGTAAGGTGGAAGGTTTTACAGGTAATCACAGAAAAAGAATTCATCATTCTTAATCGGTGCTGCGACACTATTCAATAAGTAACCTGCATTAATTTACTCGTTAAGTTTAATGTCTGGTATAAGGTTAAAGGTGTACAATATACAAGCCTGTAAATCTGTAAGATCAGAAATAGGAGTTCCAAGAGTTTCTTAATCGGATTAAGCACTCTGATGCGCAATTCAGGACGAAATTTTCAGACTTCAGCTTTAAGCTCTGTTATCGTAGAGTTGATTTGCGACAGGTTTGTAGAATCCATTAAACCTTCGTCATTAAGAAACAGAAAACTTGATACATGGTACCTCAAGACTTGTGGAAATTCTTTTTAGTTACGCAATAATTGATAAATCGAATAAAATTATTTAAATTTAAATAGACCTATTACTAAGACAAGTTAGCATGAGTTTTGTATAGGTTGGTAATAAACTTAAACTACTTCTTACCAGCTTTGCAGCATACCAAACAAATGTTTTTGAGGAGAATCGAAAAGAAGATGATTTAAAGTTTACTTTAATGCAGGATACTTAGTGCAGATACTAATCGAGCAAGAGCTTTAATAGCTAGTGTTTATGTAGCTATAACAACACATGATGCAATAAAATTACTCTTACCACTACATCTATTACATAGAATTATTATCACCATAAAATTTATCGGAATCTGAGGCGGGTAAAAGCAGTTGATTACCTGTAATTATTAAAATACATTTTATGATAATAACGTCTGTTTCACTGCTAATTGTCAGACCACCTTCGCATATCTGATTTACGCCAAATTGTACTATCCTTGCTACGCCTTAGATCGTAGCTGGTGGAACCATCTTGCTATTATATACTTTTAAGGCTCTCTAGCTCATACTAAGAACCATTTTCCTTTACATGATTAGTCTCTATAATGACTAGAAATATTGAATAGTCATTTCTGTAGAATTTATTTAATGATTTAGGGTTGAAAACGTGAATAGGAATGACTTTGTAATAATCGATTTACTTATTCACGCTAGTTCTAAGTATGCAGAATAATACAGCAGTGGTCTACAAATATATTACGAATTGCGAAAGAAATGATCTAGTATTCCTAAACTATAAGCTATTTTTCTGTTAGCTTCACAGTATTTACAATTGTATTACAGCCTTACTACGTATCAGGATCATTAAATTTACTATCCTATTTTAGCTTCAATATTTAGCTTCCATGAGTCTATATATATTCGCTTTACCGTAACATGTATCTCAGCTACAAAACCTAGCTTGTATGATAAACAACAATTTAGATTCCTAAACTATTTGTTTATTAACATTATAGTATTTAGTATTTACAATCATATTGTAGCCTTATCAAGTATCAGGATCATAAAATCTCCTATCCTATTTTAGCTTTAATATTAAACCTACATCAGCCTATATATTAGTTTTATCGTAAGATGTGTCTCAACTAAAACACTTAACTTATACGAAATAGAATAATCTAATATTCCTACTTGTTTATTAACTTCACAGCACTTATAATTTTATTCTAGCCTTATCAAGTATCAGGAACCTAAAATTTAATACTTTAGCGTTAATATTTAACCTCTATCAGCCTGTCTATTAGCTATGCTGTAATATGTATCTCAGGTACAAAACCTAACTTTTACAAAATAGAACAATCAAATATTCCTAAAGTACTCTTTAATTAGCTTCTCAGTATTTAAGATTTTATTATAGCCTTACCAAGTATCAGGATCGTAAAATTTCCTATCTTATTTTAGTATTACATTAAACCTCCATCAGCCTATATTAGCTATGTCGTAACATGTGTCTCAGCTACAAAACTTAGCTTATACGAAATAGAACAATCTAGTATTCCTAAACTACTCGTTAATTAGCTTCTCAGTATTTACAATATTATTGTAGTCTTACCAAGTATCAGGATTATAAAATTTCTCTATCCTATTTCAGCATTATTGTTTTACCTCCATCAGCCTATAATATTAGCTACATCGTAACATATGTCTCAGCTACAAAACTCAGGTTAGCATTCACTATTTCGGGGTTATTTATACTATACTAGAGTATCCCTAATTGTAAAATTTCTTATGTACCATAGACATTGCTAAATTTACCTTTACTCTACGAAATTCAATTTCTCTTTGAACACGTAAGTGTCACGATACGAACTACCGTGAAGAAATAGCTATCTAAATTTGGTTAATATAATATAGCGATAATATATTACAACTAGTTACTTACAGTAGGAATTACTCTAATTATAAATGTGTTACAGTAAATTTAATGCTGTGCTGTAATGTGTACTGAAATGATTCTGTGAATGGACATATTGTAGTCCGACTGTGAAAAATTAGTTAGTAGATGTTCTCACCTAAGAATTTTTATAAGATGACTCATGAATGTTAGCTGCTGTAGAAGGGTATATAAGCCCGTCAGATAGTTGAATAAAGTAGTTCTCAATTGTCTAGTTGAGTTTAACGTAGAATCAAAGGCGTCTAAATTCTTGTGAGGTAGTTAAGGGATACTGAATCCCGGAGACTATAGTAATTTAGAGATTTGTTTTACGTTATCCTTGTCACGAAGCTGGTTTGTGACAGTAAGTTAGTCGAATAATTGGCCATACTATAACTTTGGTAAGTTAGGTCTTCCAAAAATAAACATTTACCTTATCGGTCTGAAATCGTATAGAAACTAGAATCTGATTGATTACCGGCTATAATTTTGATATTATTATTTACTATGGATATTATGGTATACAGCTTTAGTCATCATCATTTAGAAAATAAGGAAAAAATTGAGAAAAGAAATGCTAAAAATAAACGATTTTACTACGTGACGATAACATCATTTCATGTTGACGCGGTAGGATTTAGAACATATCACGTAAAATTAATTCCTAGAAAGTACATTAGGATTTAGTTTATATGTCATAATGTGGTATATTAGATCGTGACTGTATATGTATAATATTTCAAGACCAATGACATATCTACCAATTAAATTCTGATTTTGTTGACGTAATAAGACATGCAACCTTGTCAGATTTATTTCGATTTTATATCTAATTACCGGTATGTGGTTGTTTGACTGTATCACCTTGACGACCTATTACAAACAGATTAAATAAAGTAAAGCTGATCATAGTTTAATGGTTTTGTTTAGTTGGCTTTGATAAGTTATTAGGATTATAACAAGGACTAATTGGCTGATGATCTCGATCCAATTCTAGTATTACTATACTTATAAATAAGAAAATTACCAATCTACTTTTTGCTAAATCTTCATAATACCAACTTATCTTTCAGTTTGTAAGTAAATATCATCTATAAAACAGATAGAATGATTTTACTATAAAAATTACAGAATATTTTCTATTCTGTATAAACTGCAATATTAATTCACAAGTCAGCCATAATGACTTTCTATCTGTTTGATAAAGGACAAGAAACTCCCCTGTGACAGTGTTATATACTGTATTAGAGTAGAAATATCTATGTTAGGATAATTCTGTTAGCCTATCCTTATTTAGTTAACTTCTAATTTGGATATACTGTGTTTTAATATAGTACTGACTTTTTATGACCGAGACACAATACACATATTGAATTAATAGTTATAATAGGGAATGCAAATCATCTACTTGCAGTTTGAATCATTTTGATTATAACTTACTTATGGTAGATTGTAAATTATCGTGGAAATGTTCCGTGATAGGACATATCGTAATCTGACTATTCTGTATTATTCATCAGATGTCTATGTTCGTAAATACCGTTGTCTGTATTAAGGGAGCAGTAGCTATAATTAATATCTAATTCAGTAAATGATTCCAAAGTTAATCGTACCAACTATAACTCATGGATATTGAGGAATATTATATAAATGCAGTATATCGTGCAATAAAGTGGATTCTCAAACTTAGTGTTTAACGTAAAATACGAGGCATTAAAGTCTTTGTGTAGTCTGTTAGTAGAGCAAAAGTGTTCGTGATAGTGCAGATATCGTTCCTTGATACGTGGTTCAAGGAATTGACTTATTGATCGTACATTAAGATATCTTGTTGCAAAGCTGTTTTGTGACATCCCCACATTAAAAGGTACTTTGCAATCGAGCCAAGATTTGAAAATATATATCAGAGTAAAGATGATGAAGATTCGTAAAATGAATGACGTAGCCACTGCGAAGATTTTATTCTACTTCCTATCCTATTGTAATAATTATTTAAAGAGCTTTAAACTGGTTTATATATTCATTTAGGTTGCATCAATAATACAATGTTTGATGTTAATAATTAATCGGCTATTGGCTACTGGATCGATGGTTCAAAAAAACATCTGTTTACTTTTCAATTATATTATAGTTTTTGCTGTAGCTAGATAAAAATTAGACCCTTAACTATATATTAAGAGTATAGATGTAATCCATCTATTATAGTAAAATAAATCCTTTGGTGCTACGCTACTGAAAAATACTAAAACTTTTTCCTTATCCTTTTCTGTTTTTATTAACTCCGTATAGTATCTTAGTAAATGTTCATTTTTATTTATTATACTTAGCTGAAAGTTTACTAAATTAGCAATTTTAATCACATCATCCTACTTGAAAATAGCTTTCGCAGTTAGTATCTCTACTAGAGGATAGAATTTTCCATTTTGTAGATAGTTGGTTGTGAGTTTTTTGAAGATATTTGACTCGGAGAGTATCATAATCGTTTGAAGTAATGATGTTATCGTTTACATTCTAAATGAAATATTATGGATTAAAATTTTTACCTTGCATCAATTTTATCATAACAGAGAGACAGCAAAATCCATCTTCCTGCTTATGTAACTTTATAAAGGTGATCACTATTCGTATTTTAGTACTTTGGTCCGTCTTATCAATAATAGCGTCAAAAAATACAGCAATATGGAAAGTAAAGCGTCTTTTATACCCGTTATAGGTATAATTATTTTGACTATTATTACCATTACAGCTATTGTTGGGAATCTGTTTTATTTGATTACTCTGTATAAGAATCCTAGTTTACAAAATCGAATCAATAACAATTTTATTGGGAACTTAGCAGCTGCTGATTTATTAACTGGTTTATTGGCTATTCCAATGGTTCTAACAGTAATCATTATGGGATCGTCTGTACCTTCTACCATATGTCAAGCGCAAGCTTTCCTTGTTGGATGGTTCTATGGAGTATCACTAACAATTGCAGCCGTTATTTCTATCGATCGCTGCATAATTGTTGTTCAACCATTGCGTTATCCCAATTTAATGACACCGAATAAAGTTAAAGTATTGATTATTTTTCCTTGGGTATTTTCTCTAATAATTTATATCGTGCCATTGTTAGGTTTAGAGAATGTTGGTTTGGGGAGATATGGGTATAAAGATTATTGTAGGCTAGACAGTTCTATAATTTCTATTGCAATTGAGCGAGAGGAAGAAAACTGTAGCAAAGGATTTGCTATTGGAAGTCCTGAGGAAGCTCTTGTTTTTGGGGCATCCGATGTTATTGCATCAATTTACTTAATCCATTTAATCTTAGTCATTTCTATTGTCGTCGGTTGTTACAGTATTATTTTTTATATTGCCTGCCAAAAAAATTTAGCTTGCGATCGAAATAGAGCTAGAAGTATTATTAAATCAATTCGAACTACCGCTACTATAGTAGGCACAAATTTATTTTGTTGGATACCAACCACTGTTCTTACTATTTTAGATCTATCTGATTTTGAAATTTTCAATTTGCTACCATTTAAAGTTTCGGTTATATTCTACATCTTATTCTTGGCAACTGCTGCTACTAATCCAATTATTTATATTTGGAGAAGCCATGAATTGCGTAATAGAGTAATTACTACCGTTTGTTACAAGAGAAATAGAATTATGCATTTGCAAAGAAATCTTTGACATTCCGATCAAATATTATTGCTATCCATTTTTTTCATTTTGATATAAATTATGCCATAATTTTGGTCTAATTGGGTTAAAATTGATAGTATACAGCATCAATTTTATCTTACCGTTTACTTATACTGCATAGGTATGAAGTAAGTCGGATACCATAGCTCATAATCGACGTAATGGTGAATTTTAGACCATAAAGAGCTGTAACTAATCTCATATCAAGGATTTTAAAACTTATTTAACATCATCAATACATTTCTTGAATCAAAATAAATTGAGATCTTTCATTTCTTACTAATTTTGGCCAATTTTTTACAATAATTTTACATAGTAGGCAGTCATATTAGCTTTATCCAACATTATAGCAAATGCTATTCAGATGACATAGAAGAATATATTATACAATTGTATACAGATGCTCTTATGCTTGAAGCAAAAAGCAATTTCAATTGAAGATTTGTAACAACATGTAATTTCTTTTCTCTTAATAAAATAAATAAATATTGGGAATACCCTTTGATTTCAAAATATGTGTACGAACAATTCATTGTCGTAGTACTAGTTAACAGAATGTAAATGATATATTAAGCATAAGTAAATGTTTAAGGTAAGTGTAATTGATAGGCAATAATCCTCGGCGTCTATGGCAAATGAGTAAGAATATATGTTATGTCTAGTTATTCTACTGCATCGTATTTTAAACTGATAAATTTGATGGTAGCATTATGTAAATGACATAGCTAGGAAATAGTCCTATATTAGAACTTAGAGCCATTTACATTAATAAGAATAACTCAGTTTATATCCTTTAGACGTTAAACAAGATCGCCATTTTCTCAATATAACTAAGTTTGCACTAGTTTCAATACCAGAAAATTTTGAGCTCAGACACTAAGGATGCGATCAGGCAATGAAGACTTACAAAGATTAGTTGGTACAGCATTATATTTTATTATTTGTAGTCAATATAATATAATATTTAAACGAGCAAACAGTCTGACTGTACTAAGTATAATCGTATAGTCAAGTTTAAATTAAATCTATAAAAATGCTTAAAATCTGGATGATTCCCTGCTTAGCATATGGTCGTTTACCATACTTGGTGCGAGAGAGTTGAGTTTGCGATTCATTCGAGGTAAATCAAGGAATTTACTTAACGATGTCATAGAATTAATTAATACGTTTGTTAAGAAACAGAGTATTTAGCATGTTAGTACTCAGTTTACGGCTAAATTATTAGCCAACTGGCTTCCTTCCTTAAGAGGTAAGTTTATAGAATAATAATCAGCCTGAGGCTACGCCATTCGATCAGATAACAACTTTAGCAAGAGGATGAGCTAATTTACTGTATTTTTTTACTATTTTTGGTTTCAATTCGTTACTGTCACAATTTATAATTTTTGTTATGGTATTACACATTTGTGGAGCCAAATATAAAGCTATTGCAGGTCATTCTATTTATTGAACGATTGCAGTCTTATTTAACCCATTATATAATATTTTCATCTTAGCTACAGTAGCTGAGGTAATATCAATTGTGGTAGGAAAGTTATGAAACACACTGAGGCAGAATTATATTACTTTTCTACCAATTACTTCGAATATCGCTAACAGAGAAATTAGCATGTACTCATAGATTGCATTGAGATCTACTGATACTACCATAAATGATCTAGAAAGTATAAAATTTAAATCTACTTTTAAAATTCAAGAACCTGCCATAAATTTGAACTCGGACGGTCTATTTTGTGTTAATGCTTAAAACTCTGTTAATCTGTTGGCATTTTCACTTACACGAAATCTTAAACAAATCTGAAATGAGCTTAATTGATAATCATTCATGATTTTACTACTTTATTTTTACCTGGAACTTGAGATTTATTCTCTTTATTAAGTTCCGATAAAACCAATCACAGTCATTTACTAACGTAGCTATCATTGTTTACTTTAGAGGTGCTATAAATTTTATTGAGAATGACGCCAAAAAATCATAATGAAATCCTCATTTATAATAACGAATTTAAGGTTTAAACTAGTCGCATTTGTGTTTATTTTTACCCAAACTATCTTGACTATAGATTTATCAAAACAATGTTGATGTACTTTAAGCCATACAGAGATAGAATGAATGCTGCTGGGGTTTTTATATTATAAAGACTATAATAAAATTACGACAAAATGCAAGCTGAGATCTCTAGATATCGCCAATTAAGACTAAGCAAATTAATACATTGACAAGTAAAAAAACCGAATCAAAATAAATTTATTATCTGATAAAAATAAAATACATACTTATATATTAATTACCTGGATCCATTAAATATACTAAAATTTTAGCCGCTAAGAATAATGAGTTTTAAAGAGTTGATAATATAGGTTGGTATAGAAATAAAATTAAGTCGTGTAAAATTTAACCCGCACCTGATGATAAAAATACTTTTACACAGGAATGATAGCGCCGTTCTACTATAATTAAATATTTGTTATTATTTTCGACTTAGTTAGATACGGAAATTTCCGTATAGAGGTTGCAATGTTGTTCTATTAACATAATTCTTTAATTTTATTATTCTCTTTTGTGACTCTAATTGCTATATAGGGCTGCTGGAGTAGGATAGTATTCTCCTGGTCCTAAAGAAATATTACGTAGCATCTCAAGTTGTGCCAATCTCTTGCTGTGTATTTAATAGATGGAAAATATACTGTTAGTAAGGCTCATTGAGTACAACCATTATTAGGAATACAATCCAAGGAATTGTAGTCAGGTTCATTAGATTCTTGAGTTTGTCAATAAAAAATAGGAAAAATAAAATTTGTATACAGAATAAAATTTAAAAAATGAACTTAATTTCCGGATATTTGAATACGGAGATTTTAAATTATTCATATGATAACATGAATTACACCAATTTTTTCACTTTCATTACCGTAAATTTATAACTAGTTATCAGTAATTAGTCGGCAAGCCCAGAAACTTTAGACTGTAATTGCTTGTAGTTTGGTATTAAAAACTGAAGGTTGCGGTATTTTGGTTCAACAACTATACGTATGCTCCACTTTGGAAGGCTCTTCATTTGACAATAAATTCATTTACGAATAATTAATTTCTGTTAGATCACTGATGAAAAATCGTTAAATATTAAAGTGTTGCTCGTAATACACGTATACGGATATATACTAATGACATTTTGGGCTTCACGTTTAACAAAATATCGCCAGAAAAAAGCGGACGCCCTTAAAATGGTATCTTAAAGGTCCTTTTTTTGCCAAATGTATTAAAATAAACGTTCTTAATATTGATAAACAGGGAAAATTACTCTTGCGAAAAAATTAAAAGTATTAACTGAAATCAAAGAATTCCATCTATGTAGTTTACAACGATTTACTCTAATCTGTTGCTTTGATACTTGTAAGGTACACGGTTGATAAGTTAAGCTAAAAGCTATTGCCTTTTCGAATGAATAAAACTATCAGGACTTCAAATTATGTCTTTAAAGTTATTTTTTATGAATACCGTCGTAGCAAAATGTATAATCTTGTAGAGGATGTTACAGTGAAAATTAAAATAATTATTTATCTATATTAGCTTTTAGGAGAGGGCCTCCTAAAAGCTAAAAATATTTTTCTGAAGTAGGCTAATGCTAATGGTCAATTTCAGAAATATTACTCTAGTAGACACATTAAATAATCATACCCTAAATTGACTGTTGATCTTCAGAAGTACTTAATGAAACATTAGCGCAGCTAATGTACTCGTACATTATTGATAAACTTCCTGATGTTATATCTACCTAGCATTAATGACTTGCACAAAAAGTGTAGTGTTCGCTTTGTTACATAAAAAGAAAAATGTTAAATGTTGACAAGGTATGTTTAGGGTATAATGATGACAACGGTAGAATTGAAAATTATTACTATGTTGAGCAAATTAAATTAGCTGACTTTCAATTCATTTCTTTAGACTTTAATTATTCTTATGAAACGTCATCAGCACAAGCATGTAAAATAATGTCGATTAACGCGAGAATGATAGATACTTAATGCTAAGATTAACAGCATCCAGAAAAGTGAAAATTTTCATATTTGTAATGACAACTAAAACGAACTTTATATTTTTTCCAACTTTAAGATCATGATAATTAAAATGGTCTTTAAAATTTGGGACAATTTAGATACCATGTAGTAGTAAAACGAATTATTATGACTCGTGATCTGTATAGTAAAGGTATATCATTATATCATATTACTTATATTGCGGCAGATAGTTATGTTACAGGAGGTATATGTAGGATAATAGTAAATCTAGAATTATAAAACTAATTTATTTTCGAATAAGAGCAAGTGAATGAGTCAGATACCGAATTTATGAGTTAGCTCAACGGTCAGATCGTGTTCTAACGGATTTCAAAGTATAGCCTAAAGTTATACAATTTTGATTAAAGAATTGACGATAGCTAATTGTCACGGTACGAACTCCTGTGAAGAAATAGCTATCTAAATTTGGTGAATATAATATAGTTATAATATATTACAACTAGTTACTTACAATAGGATTACTCTAATTATAAATGTGTTACAGTAAATTTAATGCTGTGCGGTAATGTGCACTGAAATGATTCTGTGAATGGACATGTTGTAGTCCGACTGTGAAAAATTAGTTAGTAGATGTTCTCACCAAGATGACTCGTGAATGTTAGCTGCTGTAAATGGGTATATAAGCCCGTCAGATAGTTGAATAAAGTAGTTCTCAATTGTCTAGTTGAGTTTAACGTAGAATCAAAGGCGTCTAAATTCTTGTGAGATAGTTAAGGGTTACTGAATCCCGGAGACAATAGTAATTTAGAGATTTGTTTTACGTTATCTTTGCCACGAAGTTGGTTTGTGACACTAATATTGTTGATAGATAGAAGATATAACAGCGAGTAGCTTTTTATAATAGAGAGAGTTCTAGTCCTGATTTTTATGTTTCACTGCTACTAGGAGTAGTTCCTGTGTTGAAATAGTGGTCGTAACGTGTAAAAACGGATTTAACCTAAATATATCGTTACTATACACGGTATAGTTATGCACTTAATAGATAATTAAAATACAAAAAAATTTAAATTAATTTAGAACAGAAAAACACTAGGCTAGTTGCAATTTGCGTTTCTGAATTAACATTGCTTAATCGGTAGTGATTGTTTTCGATTACAAGGTACAATGACGGTTATCATATTGCTATTTGCTTAGTTTAAAGTAGACTTTGCATATCAAGAGATCAATATAATTTGATTATAGCCTAAAGATGTCGGATAGTGTGTTATTGATGTAAGAATACGGACAGTTAATATTGTTTATTTTTATAAAATTTTTACGCGTATGCTCTATAGCTACTTGCCAGTATAGATAGAAGATATAACAAGGAGTAAATTTTTACAATAAAAAGAGTTCTAGTTTTGGTATCTATGTTTCACTGCTGTTAGAAACAGTTCCTGTGTCGTAATTGCGGTTGCAACCTATATAAATGGATCTAACCTAAATATGTTGTTGCTATACACAGTATAGTTGCGTATTAATAAAGAATTAAAATTTAATTTAGTATAGAGAAGCACTAAAGTCGTTGCAATTTGTGTTTCTAAATTAATACTGCTTGATTGACTGCAATTATTTTATGATTGATATGCACGTCGGTAGTTATAGTCTTGCTATTTCCCTTAATTTGAAACAGATCTCACATGGCAAGAGATAATAATTTTGAGTTATATCTTCATGATCTCATATAGCGTTTATTGCAATTGAGTCATACAACAGTGACATCCACAGAAAGACATGAATATTTATAAGACTGAATTGGTGTACAGTTATATAACGATTGTCAAGAGATGAATCTTCCGCATTGATCACAGTAAATATTCAGTTTACTTCGATGGTGTTCTTTATGTACTTTATGTGCAAAAAGTTCCATCTGTCGTTTTTATATTACCGGTGAAGATTATACAATTTGTAAGGAAAAATATTCAAAATCAGTTCTGGTTAATTAATTATTAACAAAATATCCTAACAGGAAAAGCAAAACTATTTACAAGAATTACTTGGACAGATCGCCTACATGAGACTATGTACCCGCAGTAGAGAAATTGTTCAACAGTTATGGTAACTATTTTAAAATTATTGATGATTAGCTCAATGTGAAAGTTTAAATATTGTGTCGAGAATAAATTGAATTAATGATCTATACTCATTTCATCTTTTTTTCTAATTCATTAATGTAGAAGTGTGACATGATACGGGACAGAAGTAAATATATAATTTATATCATCGTTATCAAAGATGAGAAGCTATAGTTGATTTCGGTAATTATCTTCTTTTTATAAAGTATTTACTGATTGGAACTCACATTTAACTTTAAATTAATGCCCAATTAAAATGGTTATTAATGCTCTTCTTCGATATTTTAATTTGCGTATTAAAACTAATGAGATAATTTTGGCATTTGGTGGTTCAATAAAAAATAGTTCTAGGATAATAGTTTTTTTGAATTTAAAATTCGTCAATAAAGTCCACTGTTGGACATGTAATGAATTCAGGAGGAGATAAACGAAGCATTTCGGAATCGATGAGGTTAAATCCTACTACTTAATTGTGCTTGCAAAAATTCTTCGTCAAGTGCATATACATAGACTAGCCAATCTTTGGCATCAAAGAGTCCGTAAATGAGTTGAAAACTCCTTTGATCGAGCGGTACGTTAATTTTGTTACCTTAAATACAGTAATGGAAAAATATCTCTAAAGTCTATTGCTACTGTACAATATGCTTAGCGTAGAAAATAGAATGAAAATAATATGAACCTAAGGGATGGGAATTAATTTGTATGGAAGAAATTGCTTTTTACTATTGATTCTCATCATCTGGACGATACGAATCGTTAAGACTGTTAATTTGCTCTACTATACAAGCAGCCGTAGAGTTGTTACGTCGGCTTGGAGAAATTGCGGTTCGTTTTCGAAGAGGCTGCAAGCTTGTTTTAAATTGAAATAATTTTTGAAATTTAAGGCGCAAGACGCCATTAGTGGTAATATAAATGATTGGATTACTAGCAGCACTGCCAAAGGGTGCTAAATAAGCTACCTTGAATAATGTTTCATCAAAGTCAGGATCTCTCCGATGGTAGTGTCCATCTTTAATTTCGATAATACAGGCAGTAACAAATGGCAACCAAAAGAGTAAATTCGTACCGACAATAATTGCTGTGGTACGAACTGATTTCATCACATCGCCATAACCATTTGGTCTCAATTGGTTGGCAACTTTATTACAAGCGATACAAAATATGATGGTATAACTTATTATGATGGCCATCATACTAAACAAGATCAAACAGATCGCCGCGATAGCAATAACAAAATTTGCGTCATAATCGTGGATATTAATCCAGCAGATGTAGACAAGAGTATAATAGCCGAAGCCATAATGTTGTAAATGTAGTAGAGGTAGTGTTGCAAAGAGGATGGATAATATCCAAATTCCCGCTATTAAAGCGATCATAGCATGAAATTTAGCAATAGCTGCATAATAATATGGCTTCGTTACAGCAATAACTCGATCAATGCTGATGAGAGTTGTTGTCATTAATGAAGTGGTATTTAAAAACATAAGCAAGAAACCTTGAATTTGGCATAATGTATTACTGAAATGTGATTGACTACTGACAACGGCCAAACCTAAAGGTATTACTAATAGACTACTGAGTAAATCGACGACGGCCAAGTTAAAGATGAACATATTATTGATAGTATGCAATGAGACCGAACGATAGATAGTTATCAGAGAGAATAGATTACCAGTCACTGCAAAAATCATGACGATGCTAAAGAATAGGGTTAAGATCGGAATATTATAATGTAGCGACCAAGTAAATGGAAGTATTGAAGAATTAGCAGCAAGTGATGATGAAGTCGTCGTAAAATGGTTAGTTAAATTATAACCTTCGAACTTCGACATGTTGTAGAAGAAATAAATGGTGATTCAATACGGCTCCAAGAATGATTTATCTAAATGATATCGGGATAATGCCTTTAAAAAATATGTTACATCCGTGCCTAAAATATTAAGGAAATATTTTTTGTTCAACATGATTAAATTGCATCTTAACTTGCTTAAATTATTCTATCAGCGGATCGATGACAACTGCGCATGGAGTATCACAATTAGCAGGCAAACAGTTCTAAATGAATCCTTGATGAGAGTGGATAGCGCTTTATCCTTTCATTTAGAAGAAAAGCATTATTTTAATTTCTTTCAGTTCAATTGACATTCCATAGAAGATTGGGTATAATATTTACATGGTGATGATATAATAATAGCGAGCAATTAATTAGCTACATAACCAGATTATTATGCCAATGATAGATTGACTATGATCATATAGGCAAGAGAATTAAATGTTAACGTAATTTTTCAATTGAACTATTCATCTTCATTTCAATAGTTTCCCCTATAAATAAACCACCATGGCAGGTGTTGATGCAGAAAAACATACGTATAATTACAGACCATTTGTCCAAGAGAAGTGACGATTGGTGAATATTAATTTCTTTATTAATTGATTAAAAATAGTCGAGGAGAATTTAAAATAGGATGATGATTGGCTGTAAATCAGTTTGAAAAGGTTGACAACCTTGATAATTATATTAAGTATGTCTAGATTGAAATAATGACTTCAGTTTCATGCTGCATACCTATAAATCGCGTTATTTATCGTCATGGCATCCTGATGTGGTAACTACAGTAACTAGATACAAGTAGATCACGCAATTTTTTAAAATCCAAGATCTTGCCTTAGATTTAATATTATTCAATTTTGTTGTAATAGATAATATAAATCTTCATCTGGTATTTTTACTTGGGTAAAATGCTCCTATTTATTTTATTAGCGTAACTTACCATAGGTATAATAATTTGATCATAATGAGAATGCTAAATGGGATTGACAAACCAATTTTGGGTATTTTTATCGTTTTTAATCCAGCTTTAAATCTTCATTTGTAATCTCGGTATAGTTTATAAATTGATTAATTTTCATGCAAGCGGCATTTGGTAATGTTTCCGGCAGCAATTTTACTGAAAGCTCGCATTCAGCATAAACGGACAAGACTGGTTTACGTAATTTGGACTGTTCAAGTTATAAATGCTCTAAATGATGATGTTAGTTTTAAGACTACTTTAGTTCCTCACATCTTATCGTAAATTTATGATTATACTGCCGCTATTACTTCCATTTTAGCTGGAGTTACCCTACAAAATTTTAGTATTTTTAATTTTAATGCAGCAATAAAAGAAACCAATCTTTAATAAATTAGATTATTTTGGCTGAAGAATACATCCATTGGACTAGTGTATATATATATAAAGTATTATGTACGAAATTCTGTGTTAATGCAAATATTGTAGCTGTAGGCGAGTCTTATTATACCATATCATTAGTGTTTACGTGATCAATCTATTGAGAAATTTTCATCAACTTGACATTCATACAGGCTACACTGCCTTCGATAGGAATCCTAAACTTGTTGGACAATGCAATTATTGAAATTGGTAATGAATTAAAATTGAATAATAGTTTCAAATATAGAAAGGCATATTCCTATTTTCATAATGCTGTGACATAAAAATAATATTGATGAAAGCTCTTAACAAACTTAGAATTTGCGCTGTATGCACTCTAGCATTGTTTAAGGTAATATTTTAAAAAAGATTTATATAATTGTTAAGATAATATATCCTTTGTACTATGATCAACATAGTAGTCAGAGAAAGAATGCTGTTTTTGCTTAAGCGAATTTAAAATTTCTTGTATATAAACTGTTGATATTGCCTTTAACCTAAGCTGGAATAAAAGATTAACTGAAAGTATATTCTATATAAAAATTAGGCCCTTACAATTAAAATTATCTGTTCCAATAGTCAAAATTCTTTTAATCAAGCAAATATTAAAATATTTTATTCCAACTACTGAAATGGTT
This sequence comes from Trichoplax adhaerens, assembly GCF_000150275.1. Lineage (NCBI taxonomy): Eukaryota > Metazoa > Placozoa > Uniplacotomia > Trichoplacea > Trichoplacidae > Trichoplax > Trichoplax adhaerens. Next base: position 3,808,531 of record NW_002060943.1, on the reverse strand, counting down.
ATAACCTCCTTAAAGAGCATCAGATTAACTATAATGTCTAGGTGAGAAATGCCAAATTGAAATTAGTTAAGTAAAGGAATTTTTTAGCAAAGCATCGTGATCACTATATGCGTATGTAAATCTTAAAATTGTCATATATAAGTTAGATGATCAATTGAAATTACTACTGAATTAAGATAAAAATAACTCTGAAACGTATAGTCCAATTAATTGGGCAGCTCTTTCTAGGATTTTTAGTGTCTATCCAAGCGATTTATGAGAATTCAACTCAAGTTCTCGGCCGAGCTCCATAGTTAACTGATTTATTGGTATACATATTTCATGAGGAGACGGCGACATGCTTCTGAAGCAATAACTCATTTATTTCACAATCATATGCATTTATATTGTTAATTTAGATATTAAATGCAGTAAAATTTGTATTCTATATGTTACGTAAATTATCGCATATTATTACTAAATTGATATATAGATATTTTACGATTTAGGTAGCTACAGACTATCTAGTATTTAAATGTTTGTGCTCTGTTCGTATGATTAATTACAAGATTAATAAAATTAAATATCGCGCACAGTATATGACTTTGTCTAGATTATTCAATAGTATTCATTACTGCAGTGGTCAATAATTACTTATTTTTGTAGCATAACATCGTTATAACTGGTTACCAATAAGCAGTAAGTATTACAATAATGCTGAAAAGAAGCATATAACCAGTTTTCAAGGGCTACTCTGCTGACAAAGGATGACGTAAAGTATTCTGCTCTTCTAAGTGGCTACTGTCAACTACTATTTTAGTTTCGGCCTAGAGCTTCCTTTCTAGACTGCAGTTACACAGCTAAACTTGACAACATCGAGCTACTATTACTTTATTTCAACTAATTTGAGCAACGCCATGCACTCGTAAAGATTACAGAAATAAACTACTAATGAGCAATATTAGCGATCACCAATCAAAATCGTAAGAGTTTAGTCGACCTGACTTATATAGGTAGAAATCTACCTAGATATAAATACTTAATTTATACTGTATCATTTACGGTGTATTTATACCGTAACACCAGTATAGTGGGCTAATAAGGATAAAAAGAATTCATATACTATACGTTGTGTTGGAGATGAACTAAGTAAGAAAGCCAATGTAATCGTAAATCTTATACTTTTTGTGCATATATACAGGCATCATCTTAGACCCTTGTTACTAATGCAATGAGTCACTATTATCTATTCTAATGTTATTTAGTAGTTATTTATCGGTATTATAATTACATTCTAAATTTTAAGGGCAATTCCAGTGTATTGAGAATTAATGTATTAATTTTATTGACGGATCCAATACAACCCCAATACCACCATTGTTTGGAGTATGCCCTTTATTTTTTAGGCTATGTTACAGTGTTAAATACTGTATTACAGTAGAAATAACTATGTTAGGATAACTCTGTTAGACTATCCTTATTTAGTTAACTTCTAATTTGGATATACTGTATTTTAATATAGCACTGACTTTTTATGACAGTGGCACTTATACACATACTGAAATTAATAGTTATAATAGGGAATGCAAATCATCTGCTTACAGTTCGAATCATTGTGACTGTAATTTACTTATGGTAGACTGTAAATTATCATGGAAATGTTCCGTGATAGGACATATCGTAATCTGACTATTCTGTATTAGTCATTATATGTCTATGTTCGTAAATACTGTTGTCTGCATTAAGGGAGCAGTAGCTAAAATTAATATCTAATTCAGTAAATGATTCTAATGTTAATTGTATTAACTATGACTCATGAACTATTGAGGAATAGTATATAAATGCAGTATATCGTGAAATAAAGAAGAATTCTCCAACTTAGTGTTTAACGTAAAATACGAGGCGTTTAAGTCTTTGTGTAGTCTACTAGTAGAGCAAAAGTGTTTGTGATAGTGCAGATATCGTTCCTTGATACGTGGTTCAAGGAATTGACTTATTGATCGTATATTGCGTTATCTTGTTGCAAAGCTGTTTTGTGACAGGCTATTATTCTATAAATCACTGTACTACTAACCTCTATCAAATCCAATCAAATAGAAATAAATGAAGTGATATTGAGGCTTACTTACATGGACATTTCTACACTTGAGTTAGCTGCAAAGTTTGTTAGATATTTTTGAAGGTAAAAATAGACTAGACTTAAGGTAGGTATATACTGGTAAATGGAAAAAGGATACGAAGATGAGAAAAGTAAAAATTTTACTGTACTTGGTAATCAGAAATTGTAGTATAATGACAATGATATCTTCGAACATTATTGATTTAAGGCGCTTCTAAAATGTAATATCGAATAATAAATCTCGAACGTATAGATTAATCAAGAAAAGATGTGATTAATTGCCAGTCTTAGAAAGTCGGAGAGATACAATTATTATACATATATGTAATTATTTCATTACTTAGTCATAAAAGCAACTTTGCATATCGAATAAAGTGATCTTAATAGGAATAAATATCTGCTTAATATATGAAAACGTTCGAGAATATGAGCGCCTGAAAAATTAATATAAGGCAACAAAACTAAAGAAATAGGGTTTGATTGCTAGTGTTAGAGGTACCATTATGAATTAGTCTTGCAGTTAAATGATATTAAATGATATTTTGTAAGTTAGCCAATATAACTTTAATCTAAATATCTACTTGATAAATTGTAGAATTCTAAAATATAAAATTTTTAAGGCATTGACGTCTAATAATATATTGCAGATTGCATATGACTTTATTGTTTTAGTCACAAGTATTTTGTATTATTGGAATTATTTGGCCATTCCAATTCCATTGAATGATCATGTACTGGTTAATTATTTTTATAGATATGACATCAGTAATAGCATACGCATGTAAACTAGTATTATTAATAATGGACGAAAATTGTATAACAAATAGGACCAAGCACTTGATAGCAATAATGGTACGTAAACTTGCTCACTCTATTTAGGGATTGCGTACGTGTACCATGTTGTAAATCTATAAATCGGATAAGATCAAATTAGAAACGTCTATTCAGATCAATTATTTTGTTACAATTTTTAAAACAGATGTCCATTTTAGATTTAATTTAAAAAGCTAATGCCCTTCAGTAGTTCATGGCTCTCTGCTATTTATAAACATTTTAAAATAATATCAGTTTTTCAGAAATTGAGCTAAAAAAGCGTGATATTTAAATTGGCGAAATGATTTTATTGAATTTTAATTTTTAGTTAATGACCAAAATGATATCTAGGTCAAATACAATCATTTTATGCCATTCTGAAAATGTCTAAAACATTGTATAAATAGACTAGTTCACAAAATAAGATGAATTAAATCAAACGATTTTCATATTGCAGCATTTATTTCTTGGCTGTTGTCTGGATAAGGCTTGGCCATTTTAATACGTCTGCCTTATGTCAACTTTTAAGTTTGCAAAAGTTTCTTAAATATGTTTTGTAGTAAAAGGACTAAAAGTAGAGTCCTTTGTAGTTTTTAGTATGTAATTAGTATTATTTTACTATACAAAATACCTAGAAAGTGATAGTGTCTTTAAGTTTTACCCTGCCAAATCATCATGTCGCCATCTTTTCTTCTTCATTATTTTACAAGGTATTATATAGATTACTATACAAGTAGCCCTATAGAGCAAATGCCTAATCTAAAGAAAGGGCGTTTGATCGTCTATTCAAATTGTAAAGAAATTTGACATAGTAGCAAAACCCTATCCTTAGAGAAAGGGGATTTATAACATGACGATAAAAGTACTGTAATGTAGTCTATACTCGTACAGTTACAGTACAATCTGACGCTAAAACATCAACTGTCAATACTCGCGAATACTAAGCGATATTAATGTCAGAAAAGTAGTCGTAGTAGTCATATAAATTTTTTTGATAAGCGATTACTGTGATCTTCATAAAAAGCGAATTTTTCCGGATTTGTGTCCGATATAGTTTTCGGATTCGGGGACCGGTCGGGTTTGTGTCCGATATAATTTTCCTGTTTTGGAACCGGTCGGGTTTATTTTTAATATTATGTCTGAATTATAATTTTTCTGTTTTAATTTTTGGATTTTTGTTCATGAAAAATATCGTAAGAGTTGATTTTTGAGATTTGGACATTTTGTTATGAATTTGAAACTTTGCAATTTTATGACGTGACTTGAAGTCACATTAGGAGATTTAGTGAGGAAAGTAGAAAATAAGATGGAAATTGGCAGAGGTTGTGTTGATTGTTAGGTAGTTAGAATGTTGTTTTTATGACTAAATCTTGATGTTTAAAGGTTGATTTTTAGCTTTTTATAGTGTATTAATGATAGAAATTATGTTAGAAATGAAGTTTGATGTATTTTTATAGTTAGCTTATTACTTTTATAGTGTTTTGTAAGGGAATCGTAGGGTAAATTGTGTCTGAACTTTGAATGGTTTTTGTTTTCTTAAATGGTGCAAAGTAGTTTTGTAAAACGGATCTTAAGAGCGATTGGTTAGCAAATGTTTAGTTTTAAATACCTCTGACGGCTCTACGAAGCCTATAAATGATAGTGCAATTAGAAAATTTAGAGGGAGAGTAGAAGAAGATTTTATTTGAAGAACTTGTTGAATTTAAAAGGCCTTCGGGGTCGAATTGTCGTAAGTTAAAACGTTCTTCTTTTTGAAAGGTTGTTTGGTCGTTGACAGTTTTTAAGTCTGCCATTTATTTTAATAATACTTAAAGCTAAGTATTTGTGCGGTTGTTCGGTTTATACTTCTCTCCATTTTTGTTTTGAAATAAATTGTTGTTCGGTTATTTCCCCAAATTTTATTTGGTGTCTAAGTATTAGCGTTAAGTCGACCGGAGTGCAGCGAAAGTAGAATCAAAGTTTGTTAAAGTTTCGTAGCTTGATCTCTACACATTTCATTTCATTACAGTTTAATATACGAAAAATGTGACAACATATAATATTTTGAATTAATTAATTTTTATTTCATTCCTGGCTAAATAGGCTAGCTAGTTTTAATCTACCTATTTAATGTAATCAGATGGATTCCCAAAACGCTTTCACGTTTGTAATGTAACTTAGTATTGTGATTGTAGACTGTTAGCCATGTGTAGTATAATGTACGGTAGATATTTATCCTAAGAGATATTTGGTAGCTATAACTATAGACTGTAGTGGTATAGACTCTATGCTAGAGTACAGATGACTATATACAGTAAGCTGTTGAGTTACTAATAAGGTTATAGGTAAAAATAGAACTGTAAATCATATATTAGGATATGGTTAATTCATTGTACTTTGGCTGGTGTGAATGATATCAACGTAAGTACTGTAGTCGTATCCATATTGGATTAATGATGGTCCGCAGTAAAATAGTCTGACTAAGAATAATTTAACTATGTGTAATATAAGGTAAAAGGTTGCCATGCGGATTGTAGCTGCGAATGCTACGAAAAGTACAAAAGCATGCAACTTTAGATTATTCAATTAGTTCGTTCTAGAAGTCTTTAGTAGTAGTATTCGGCTAAAGTAGAGCTGTGTGTAGTTGATCTTTGTATAAGATTCAATAAGGCCCTTATTTTTCTAAAATTTGGAATTTCGTGATTGGTATATATCACAACGAACAAACATACAAATTACGTATATACTGTTATATGCAAATTTATAAAAATTAAGAAACACTTAAGATAGGATAATAACGTTATTTAGTCTTCATCTTATCATTATTAAAATAGAATTAAATTGTCTTAATGCTTGTGTAGTTTGATAGCTTTCTAATTGTTACTCTGTCATAATTCCCCACTTGTGATTTGGTTATGTCAAGTGCTATGGTAATTGTGTAAGGCTTCCACTGACTTAAAAGTCTTCTAAGGGAAAACTAAGTCTTTCCAGACAGTCACACAACTACTCAGGTTTCTTTCAAACCACTAGTGCTTTTTATTCGGCCACCCGATTTCTAGTCTCTACTAGCTTGTCCTAGCCGGAGCGACTACTACTTGTCTACCAAAATGGTTAACAATTGGGTTAATCAATTATTATTGCCTAATCTATAATCTACGGAGCTACACTTCGTAATATACTTATATAGACAGTTGTGTAAGAAAGAGGAAAATTTTAGATTTAAGATAATTTTAACAATATTTAGCCTTTACTTAATTATTGGTTGTGATAAACTTTTGTGGGTTTAATACAGGTGCTACGCGTGATCTAAGGGGCTCTTAAAATATTGTTTAAATATATTAATGCATGCGAAATAAAACAAACTTAATGGGATTACAGTTTCTTAATTGGACTTTTACGTTCGTATGCTATCTGCTATATTTTTTAAACATAAATTCACTTAATAGAAACAGAGATATTTTACATATTCTGATAAGGCTTAGGAAATTACTAGGTGAAGATTGGTGAAGACCGGTATAAAATAAGATAGACAGGCATTATTACGAATTTCATAGTGCAGCGAAATTTAACGCAGTTAATTTGTACAATCTGGTAGGTAATCAAGAAATTTGGGTTAACAGGTATTAATAATATGACTCAATTTGAGACAGTTTTGATATTGTTGAAAGTTCGCTTTTAGTTATTGGCCAAACTGTGTTATACAGTTTTAATAAAGTTATTTATCAAAGCTAACTAAGATTTCTAAAATGTTACGGTACTAAAACAGGTTGGCACATAGTATAAGAAGTAAGCTATATTATCTAAAAATTTACCAGATTTATTTAATTTTCATTTTTATTTGGTTTGTCATATAATTAAAACAAGCTAGTTCTAATTAGCTATTTCATACAATCTAATACTATACACTTCAGAAAATTTCATATACAGGTTACTATAAACGAAATTAGATCAATATACCTGAGATAATTCTAAGGCTGCTATGTTTTTAACTTTCGTTACTTAAACTTTTTTTCCCTTTCTTTTAGACTTAACTACAACACTTAATCCAACTATCCAAGTACAGTAAAGTTCGAAAAATTTTCCATTCATTAAATGATCAAGTAGTAAATATCTTTAGTTAAATTATTATGACAAGTATTAAGAATTCTTATTTTAATAAATTACTGTTCTTTACCTTGAAATAGAAGTAGCTAATTTGTCCAGGGTATTTTAAATCGTCACATTTAATTACGAAATATTCAATTAGTCCTGGACTTTATAAATTTTCCTTTATGATAAATTTGGATATGTATGTTCAATTATTGCGTCGTTTCTTGTTTTCTCTACTGATTTGTGATTTTAATTTCGTCCGATATCATTTAGAATTACGGCTTCATTGGTTATTGTATTGATTATGGTTTATCTATAAATCGATAATTAAATACGGTAGCTAGGAGATAAATAATCTTTATATGTCATCATATAAGTACACGAAGCATCTGCAGAGTTGCTAGTGGATGACAATATGATATAATACAGTATAAACCTTTAGAGTCTTATAAAGTTTTAATCTGAATATTACCAAATTAATATTTGATATTAATTTCTTTAGTACGTTTATGTATTGCACATCCTAAACAATTTCACAATTGATGAAAAATTAGTTATGCATTATTGCAGTAACTAGCTGCGTAACATAAATCGGATATTGTAGTCTAAATTACTGGTATAATTAAATGAATTGCTACTATGATACAATTGATTAGATAGCTGTATCAGCATGTGTTATTTTAGTTTTTCGGAGCTACCGGATAAAAAAAAGAACCAGTTAATTCACGTACTTATATCTATCATAGTTAAGAATACTTACTATGCACTACGTGAGTTCGGCTAATTTAGACTATTGTATTGCTGAGCCGTACTTATAGCTATCACTTACTGTATATTGGAAGATTACTTACTGTAAAGGTATCATTCATAGCATCCTATTTCGCGTTTAATTAATTTTTAATAAAGTTCGATCCACTATCAGTTATTTTGATAGCAACCAGTCCGTCTATTCTAACTAATAGTCTAAAACTAGATGTTAAAATTTGGTTTTAATTAACGGATTAGTTAGTTAATTATAGATCGTCATTATAATGATTATTGTTTTAAAATACGTTACTAGAGGAAGTTGAATGTAAATATTAATCAACAGTCAAATATTTAAATGAGAATGAATTTTGCATTTAATTCTGCCTCTAAGTACCCCAGTTCATATCATTCCTAAAAATCAGAACTGTTCTCTACTGTACTAGAGGAGCTTCTCGTTTATCGCTATAGTTTAATATCATTTTCATGTTGTGTCAATATAGCGTATAAGATAATACAAAATCTACTGATCGACTGCTTTGAAAGTATTCATAATGTGTCGAAGATTTTGCACTAATAGATATCCCATAGTATACCATATACGTTAGTTAATTCAGCGTTTTGTTTAATGCTATACGTTTTATTTTTTTACTCAATAATATTTCACTTGATTGCATGATTTCGCGAAGATATCAATTATTAATTATTTATAATTCTTACAAGTATAAATCGAGGAATCTGTAATAATCCTATGAGGAAATATATATAGAAGTAATTTTAACTTCAAAGTTAAGTTATAGCACAATAGATTACAATAAAACTTTGATATAGCATTTATACGTTTAAGTAGATATTTAAAAAATAGTAACGCTACAAATATTGTAATGTTATAGTATTCTATAGATATGGTCAGTATATCTAAGCCGCTGCAAGCGTTTCATCATCATTAAATCACAAATGAAAATTATTGCAGAACGAACAATTATCTTCTATTAAAATCTTACAGTATAGCGGTTACATCCGTAACATGGAGAATGGGTAGATTCAACATAAATTCTTAGACTAGCTGTCGTATGAGTAGTCAGTAACAATTTTAAAAGTCACGATTGATTAATGAACTTTTTAGAATCGCACAATAGCTATACAGTAAGATCGATATTTAACCTTACCTAAATGGTAAATTATGTACCCACGTTAGCATTTTTGTTATGGTCAAACTCTTCTTTCAAAGTTTAATGTTATAGTTCTAGCGGGCTTTTGATGTTGCTAAGAGCGAATGATACAGTATCTCACAAGATTATTATGAAGCAAATGATAATTCTAGAAAGATTGACAGCAAACTATGCTGACAATGAAGAATTTAAGTAAATGGCGTTGAAATAAAGCAGGCATGTAACTGCTTTTCGCAGGTTCTTTTAGTGCCGATATCTATGACATGCCTGGATCTGTCTATAATTAGCAATGTATATGATTACAGGCTAAATGAATACGTAGCAGATTATCTGTACAATAAATGGAGTCAATTAAATCTTACTTTCATTTTTAATTAAAATTTTCAATTGTTATGCTAGCCGGTTGTATTTTTAAAACAACTTGCTTCTTTAATACCATCAGTCGGATTTAGATCGGTCCAGATTATAATCCATGTTGGTAATGGTATTTCGACATTACAAAATTCTTGCTAGTTTGTGTAATAGCGAACAATGCATTTTACGAGGCATTCTTCTATACATCCTTAGCTTAATATATGTTAATGCCAAATTTCTATCTCTTATTATCACGGTTATGTTATCTCTCTATATGGTAATTTATCCTGTTAATAATGGTGTTTATTTTCGTACAAAAATTTTAATAAATTGTAGGATTCAAATTAAAACTTCGAAATAGAGGGCTGTATTAATAGTAATTGATTGTCGTCTTTAACGAAAATAATAATCTTTTTACAATTGTAAAAAAATTGATCTTATAAATATGATGTATTACAGATCACTTTTTTTATAGCGTGCTGCAATACTTCATTTAAAGACGTTAAATAATGAAAGAAACTGAAAATGTTCCCTGTTTTCATATTTGCTTCGCCCTTATTTTTCCTCAAATTAGAAATATAGCATTATTAGTATGTAGCTTAATATTGAAGAATTCGTATTGCCATTATATTATATGTGTTGAGGGTTGATTCGGCAAATATGTGCTGTAGTTTTTGTTATTTTATTTTCAAAGTTTAAATTGATCCTGAAATTGTTGATCCAAGTGACTCTATCAAACAGTTCGCAGACGATGAAAAGTATTATGTACAGATTTAAGGCCGTCACGGACTACTAGTCCGCCATTCGAAATCTGTGGGTGTTGGGCGTTAACTTTATACGATGCAAACAACATTTCTTATGCTTATTTCCCAAAAGCGTTCTAGTAATAAAGTATCGTAGGTGTCCTTAATAATTGTAATATTAGAGTCGAAATCTTATACTACAAGTGGCTTAGTCAAATTCTTAAGGACCTAACTTTCGGGCAGTTATATTGGGCTTATTTGAGGTTGATATGTTGTATACATTTAATTTATTTTGGCTATTGGCGTCACTTGAAATTGTTTTAATTAAAGCACTAAAATTAATAATTGTCAAGCAAAGTGACTGAAGCAGAACTTAATTATACAATGTTCGGCTAGTGCTAATAAAAATTTCTAAGCCATCGCATGTACGTGGATCTTCTGCTGGTTTCAAAATAATACATGTGTCATTTATTAGAATGAATTTCTCTGAAAATATTATAGTAGTCGTGACATCCGAGGCTGTTTCTGTCTTATTTTTGTAAGTAAGCTATCAGAAGTGATAGTTACTTATGCTTCACGGTTTAGTAATGACCATAAAGTAAATATCAATCTCATAGGTATATTACTCAGAAAAACGCTGAGAATAATCAAGTTTATGAAGTTAGTATAAAAATATAATATTTCTATTAATTAAGGATAGAAAGTGATTCTTTAATCGAATACATAAACTGATGACGATATGTAATGGTGGTTTATTTGTAACACGATTTATATTAATTGTTGCTATTCTGTGGTAAAATTAGGCTTTAAATCTATTTGACGGAAAATTTGATTTGTATTTTACTTTGGCCGGATTGCAATAAAAATTCTCTAGACGATAATCTTGTTTTAAATTCGAATTGATCACTTTCAAATCTACCGTAGTGTGCCAGTCCTTTCGCACCACAATCATACCACACCAATGTATAATTCACTATTAGTAGATTTTTTAAAACGTATTTCAATTTATACCACCGATGCGGCTGGCAACTTTTATGGCATTGTGGAACCATAATATTTCTTCAAATCATAATTACAACAATTTTCATTATTTCTAAAGCCATATTATCACTATATTACAACTTATTCTGCAATGGATTTTTAAGCATGAGTACAGCATTGCTCTAAACGACAACAGTTCGATTTTATGGAATGGACATTTAAAAAGAACAAATTATTTCCCTGCATTAATTGCTGTTGGAAAGTTCTATCGTAGAAATTTATTGTTTTCGTCTTCATTGACTAATACTAGATGTATTTCTAACGATTAGCTCGTTCTAATGTCTATTTAACATTAAAAAAGGGAAATTTATGACTTGACTTAATTATGATGGTATAAATTAATTATAGCTGTGCGACTATTTTTAGATATTTTATTTAAAGCAGTTATAAAAGTTAGTCAAACTGGTACACAATTAGTGCAAGGTTATTTATTTCGTGATTATGTGCAAGCAATTTTTATTACAGGGTGACAGGGATGAAAGGGGAGCAATTTTAAAACTAAGAGTTAAACAGAAACTGTCAATGCAAGCAAATTAATAATTCAAGGTTGAATATTTAGGTTGTTTTATCAATAGCAATCAGATTGCCCGAAGTATAACCCTGATTGCAATGATCCAATGGAGCAACTGTGGCTACGTTTATCCTAAGACTTTTATATCGTAGCCATAATTTTAATTTACTTGTTAGATTTTGATTAGTCAATAGATAAATGATGGGATTACTTGCTGCATTACTACATATTAATAAGATTGAAGTCATTCTAACGCCATGCGGTAATTTCATAGCTGACTTTCGTGCAAGGTCCATTACAAAAATGATTGAAAAGGGCAACCAAGTGATTAATTTAGTTCCAACTATTAATGTTGTCGTTTTAATTGATTTTTTTATATTTCGACGGCCGGTTAAAATCCCAATTCCTTTTTGGTATGTGATGACTAAAATAATGATATTACATATAACGGTTACCGTAATCGCGACAAAAATATAAAAGATTAGTATAAGTGTGATAACATAGTTGTGCTGATACTTGGAAATATTAATCCAACATAAATTAGATGTAGGTAAGTATCGACCAAGCCCTACCAGCGGACAAATGGCCATAATTAATGGTAATAGCCATAAGATGACTACCTGAACTATAAAGCGTTGATATGCTACTACAGAATTATAGTAATAAGGGTGAGTAATAGCAATACAGCGATCAAAACTAATAGCAGTAGTAGTCGACAACGATGCGCCATAGAATAAAACGACTAAAAATGCTTGCAATTGACACAATACAGGGTTTTTGTATATCGGCTTTAAAAGAACGATTATTGCAACGGGTAGAGTTATAAATCCAGTCATAAAATCAACGATGGCCAAATTAGCAATAAGATATGTATTGACACTATGTAATGATCGACAGCGATGAATAACCATCAAGTTAAATGAATTACCAACAACGGCTACGAAGCTGATTAAGCCTAGTGTGACTACTGGAATACTGCTGTTGCTAATCGAAGTGGAGTTGACTCTTGTGCGATTAAGATAGATATCCATTGAGAATTAAAATAAATCAAAATACGTTTCCGCTTTATCAATCTTGAACCAAGTAAAGCAACTTTTTCTTTTAATCCGATGGCGCTAGTGCTTTGAATTTATTCGTTACCTTCTTGGCGGTTCATGATTAAAATGAGAAGAAATTGCATGCAAAATTAATACAAGGCTAGATATGAATAAAAATTTCAATAGTTTGCTTATTATAAACGGATTTAAAGACGCTTGATAATGATAGGAGAAAAATTTTGACGAGTTCCTTAACTTCTTCTTGTACAACGCCTATCAGTAATAAAACAAAATTATAATTCTTTTGATCTAAATTTATGGTACTATTTATAAAAACTTTTCCTTTTGATTATAATTATAATCTGGATCTAACGTAAACATTGATTATTGACAGTGGGAACGACTATTCAGGTGATGCCTTTCAGTATTTATTAAGCTAGGAATATTCTTAAGGTATTTACTCCTTCTCAGCTTTTAATATAGAGAATATCCTGCCGCTATTTAAATATTTAAGATAATCATAACTTGTCATTTAAATGTAATGAAAATTATTGGAACGGCTCAAGCTATTGTATTTCAATTATTTAACATGATCAAATACTTTTTATATTCCCTTATTAATTTTCTTACTTAAGAAGTTAATTACTTTACAATCGGCTTAGGGATAGTAGTCGGAGCTCATTCATAATCAATTAATGCTTTAATGTTAATATGATGAAATATCGTGGTAAATTCTAGAAATTAGGGCTATGAAATTTTCTCAGTATAATTTAGACTAGTTCTTGATTATATCTAGTGTATTCTTTCAACTGATGATTTGTATGAAATAATTTTAATTCACGCTAATTAGCTATAATATCCATTTGAACATCATAGACATGCAACCAGAGGGAAGTCATAAGTCATTTGCCATTTTTAACGGTGTGAAAAGGTTTAATATTTTGAAAATGAGATAAAATTATTCAAATTGTTCTAAGAAATGTCTAACTTATATACAGGACAGAAGGTACAGAAAAGATTCATGATACTAAATCAATTTTTCATTTCAATATCTTTATTGCATAATGGGGTGATAAAAATTAGCAGTGCATTAGCAAAATTAAAGTAACCTATAAAATAGAGAACGATAAAGTTAATCAAGACCTTGATAAACGAAGTTTTGATTAATATAAACAAATTCACAGTGCATTTTTTTAATGTAAAGACTATCACATTTAAAATTGATTTTTTACACACGTTATTAAATTATTATGTATAAATTTTCATTTCAACAACATCAGTATTGCAGGATATTAATTATCGCTATTAATGCTTTTAATGATAAGAATGATATTAAAATTGATGACTTTAGTAGCTTTACCGGTTATTAGTGCAAACTAATATACCATCTGTAGGTAGTTATGCATTCGTTCTCTTGAGCACTATTCTCATAATTTCCAGCTTAAATAGGATATTAAATATTGAAAGCTGTTTTAGATTATTTCCAATTCAAGTATGAATAAAGTGTAGAGGTAAGGTTTAATGTTAGTTGATATAGTTAAAAGAATACATATTCGATATCTCTTCATAGTTCAAAGACTACATATATAGAGTTTACTGTCTGTTAAAACTGATTTTCAAACATAGTCTTTTGATGAAGGAGGGTACTTAGAAAGGTATTCAATTCTCTACAATTGCATTTGATTATCAGCTAGAGAAGCGGATTATATGCCCACCATTTCATTCTGACTTACTATTTTAATCTAACAACAAATTGTAATCAAATACTTCAACCATTTCCGATGCTTTTACCCTTTCATAGCAAAATGAAACACCTTGATAATCATCTATTTATTAATAACTTCGGTTCATTTATTTTTTTCTTTAATTTGTTCTTGCTTGAAGATTGTTAACTAGTATAGTATTATTAATTGGTATAGGCATTTTATAACCTAAGTAGTAGGAGTAGCTATAAGAAGAGAAATATATAATACAATTATACGCGAAAATACTGAATGTTGAAAGGTAGTTATTAAAGATCAATATTTTTACCACTCTTAAATGTAAATGTTATTATTTGCAGTTTTAAATATGACAATTCTATAATTTGATGTTCTCTTTACAATAAGAAGCATTTGATGTCAGCGTAGCAGAACAATTATTTTTAAATTAAAAACACTTAGTGGACTTTTTCAATTTATATTTGTTAAAACTGCATTAAAGCAATGATTTTATAGACGAATATTTGTTAATCGAATTTAACAGTGAATATTAACAGTCGACAATTTTAATTATAACAATTTTGCCATTTCGAAAGATTTGAAAGCGACATCTAAAATTACTTGATCAACTCTTTTGATTACGATTTTTGCAATTTATGAATGTATTCTACTGTATGTCACGGTACGCCGTTACTAATTAAGTAACTGTAAATTAATGAATGCTTATGAATAGATAAGATAAGGTTATGTGCTATGTCTTAATGCGCTTGTAGCTGATAATAGGATGGTAGAAATGAGATAAAAATAGAAGTTGTTAGCAGTTAATTTACTGTAGGTTTATAAGGTATGTTAATCTCTAAAAATTGAGCTGTATATGGATGAAGGTTAAGCGTCTTAACACCTGATAGCTTGTAGCTATCTAAGTCTGAGAATATCGACATGTATATTTAGTAATGGTATTATACTAATTAATGTAACTTGTAAAGCATGAATTCTCACTCGTTAATATTGGAATTCACTGTAGAAACCTATTTAAGCGCGTGTGTTTGTAGAATAAAAAAAGTAATTGCTCAAGAAACGGCAAGACTCATATTGTGAAGAATAGTGTAATAATTAGTCAGTTGTCTGTGGAGATCAGCCGAGAAATCGAGTTCTCAAATACTTCTCTCATAGAAACTGAAAGTACTGGGAGAAATAGCCTAAGTTTTAAGTAACTACACTAGAGTTCTTTACTTTCCTTTGCCACAAGTGAGGGTTGTGACACTGTATTAGCGGCATATAACCCAACATTAATTTTCTGTCGTCTGAATAATATATGAATCATACTATAACTAATACTTTTGGTATAGATTTGCACTCTCTATTTTATAGTAATAAAAGATATAAAACTGTATAAATTAATAGAATTAATAATTTTTATGTGTCTATTCGTTTGGTTATGACGATCTTATAATAATGCGTACATATTAAAAATATTTTCCATAATAAGAATTATCAGGTACGAGCTAGATAAAAGTTTTACTTGTCGAAAATCTAGCAGTGTTATTTGAAGTAATACGAAAAATTCTGTACCAACTCTTAATCACGTGCTGTTACTTATTATAAGAAGTTTTCACCACATCTGTAATTAAATAATGATTCTCAGAGATTAATGTTTTAAATTACAAGTAAAGCTTTGTCATCGAACGAAATCAATTGCTGGTATAGCAAATCATCGATTATTGATTTAGGTATAAGTCTATATAATGAATTTAAGTATATTTTAATATTAAAATAAATATTAGCTACGACCCTACTGATACACCTCATACTATGTCGAAATGTTTACATCGAGTACGAAACTTTTATTTTGTGCTGTCTAATATTTCATCTTCTAGCATTTTTAAAGATAAATTTAGATCGTTAGTATTTTCAACTTCTAGAGCTATAGTATCTTGTATAGGATTATCGTGACCGTTTTGAATTTTATTGTCTGATTTATCGTTATGTTTGATATCTTTTACATCACATTTAGGATCATAGATATGGTTATTTTCGGCAATGAGTACGTCAGCTTCCGCAATAGTATTTTCTAGTATTTCATTAGAAGTAAATCTATTTTTTTGGTCAACTTGGCTATTATCCTCTTCCTTTTCATGTATATCTAGTATTTCGTTAGTAGTAGATTTACATTTTCGATTTTCTTGGTTTTTGTCTTCTTCCTTGTCTTGTATATCTAGTGTTTCATTAGAAGCAGATCTACTTGATCGTTTAACTCGATTATTGTTTTCTTCCTTTTCCTGCATTTCTAGTTTTTCATTAGGAGTAGATCTACTTTGTCGGTTAACTTGGCTATTACTTTCTTCCTTATCCTGAATTTTCTCTACAATGACAGGATCAGTAGTTTCTTTTTTAGCTGGTAGTTTTACATCACTAGCAACATGAGGAAGAGCACTATTTGAATTATTTCCTTGTTCACGATTGGCATCTTCACTCTGTCGAATATCTTGTGCTGGGTAAGCCTGTGGATATTTCCAATCGTTATCGTTTTCCGTTGAAACTTGGAGACTAACCGGACTGACTACCATTATACGGTCTATTTTTTGCTCATTTGGAATGTTAGATTCACTATGTTTACCATTTGATGGCAGAATATGTTTACTATCTTCGACTTGATCTGTCATTGCTGTTGTTGTATTGATATTTACCGAGGGAATTACATTTTCCTGATTTAGAATTTTCTTTTGATTGTCGCTTTCTTGTCGTTGATATAGATGCATTATAGAATTTTGAATTCTTTTAGCATCAGAATCGGGCATACTATCACTTGATGATGTAGAATTTCGCATATCTGGATACTGTATATGATTTCTTAGCGAGTTCTTAATCATCATAGGCATTGGTGTGGTAGCTTGTGATATTGTTGAGACATATGTTATACTTCGGGGAAGATTAGAGGAGCTAACACTGAGGCAAACAAAGTTATCACTATTAGTTATTAAGCTGGAATGTTCATCTTGTTGGGCTTGATGATTGGTATTTTTCCATGCAGAAGTTTGAAATGCAGTTTCTTTTTGTCGCCTTGCTGAATTAGAAAGTGTAGTATCGCGTACTCGATTTCTTTCTGCCGATTGCTGTAAATTGAGCTCATGTTGCTGTTTTTTACATAAATATGCAACAATACCAATGGCAATTATTCCCATAGGAGTAGCTATGGCAGGAACAATAATTGGTATTAAAGTCGATCTAGTAGTAGCAGGTACTTTCGTTGTTGTTGATGATGTCGATGATGTCGACGATGTAGTTACATTCACATCTATCAAATATTTTAATCGAATTCGCTTAAAAGATTATTTAAGGTATCTGTAAATTTTCAAAATAAGCGAAGGAAATGGTAGAATAATATGGCATCATTTATGAAATAGTTTATGATTTTAAATACTGTTGCAGATATTAAATAAATACTAAAAATTATTAAAAATTGTTTCTAAAGTGTAATTATTGTTATAGCATTATCAATTTAATGGCAAGGTTTATCCTATGGTTTTTTTATTCCACTAGTTTGAATTATAGGTATAGAATTCTTTTCAGATATAGGTATGTTGTTTGTAAGGTGCAAATCATACTACAGCCGCTTAAGCCGATCTTTTGTTAGTCTACAATTAAAAGTGTTATTAATATTATTATCATCAATATTAAGTAGCTATGTTGTTAAATTACGGTAATTTGCATTTTTCCTCTTTTAGTATGTTACCATATTAATACTTGAATGGTATAGAAAAGATTTAGCAAAATTTACTACTAACCAATTGTAAAAATTGCTATAGAAAAAGTAGGTCTAAAACTCTTTTATATACAATACTTCTTTATTACCCATGAAAACTTGAACATCTAAATACTTTGACTTAGCATTAATATACTACAAGCAATGAATTCCACTATATTAATATTCTAAAGCTTTTCTTTTAGATACCGTTATTGACTGAAACTGCTTAATATTGAAAGAACACTGCAGGATATTAACTAACAAAAATATAGTGCTATTGCTTTTATAATGTTTTTGCTTCAGAATACGTGGGCCTGTTTGGAATTCCTTTAAGATTGAATGATAGTGAACTGTAACATTAATTTATTATAATAAGAGCTACATCAGTTAATTTTCAATGTTATTAGCTAATTGGAATGATTTAATTCTGAAATGACCTTAGATAATGTTACCATTGACAGTAATTTATGCTAGAATAGTAACGGTGGCAATTACCATAATTAAATAATAAGCCAGATCTATGTATAGGCAATAAGAATATATATATCTTATTGACATTATTGCTCTCCTGCGATACTGCAACTAAAATTTTTTGCTGCGTTAGCAAATCTACAGTAGTAATAGGCATGGTAAAGGTTGCATAGTTGCATAATCTAGTGCCTGATTTATGTAAAGACTAAATTGTAGGCTGAAATACTGAAAATACTATGTAGATTACTAGCATGAGGAAACAAAATTCCAAGCATGCTGTTAAACTTGATTGTTTGTGTGAAAAATGCGGCATCGATATTTTACAGAGAGTTCATTAACTTACAATTAGTGTGAGTGGTATCTCTTTTAATTCTCCTTAACTGGCGGAAATTTGCTATAAAATAGAGTAAAATATCTTGTCATGATTAGCCTCGCTAGCTTACTCTGAATAATGATTTTTATTCGTAATGGAATACCTACGATCAACCCAACAAATTCAAATAAAAAGAAAATGGTATAAATTATTAACAGTTTGCTAACTACTTTTCATTCCTGATAGTTACCTCCTATCGCACGGATTTGGGTAATTTTAAAATTTACTAGCTGACCAAGTTGAATATTTATCAAATGCGGCGGATATGCACATTTTCCATTAATGGTTATGCCATGGCCCATGATTTCTTTAACCAAGGATATTACTTCACCTCTACAAAATATTGGCCCGACGATATACCTATGGTAGAGTCAATTTGTTCATGTTAATCAAATTTAAGGCTAGTGATTTTGTGCCTCTTAATTTATCATCTCAGCAATCAGACATTTCCTATAAAATAATTAAATTTTATAGGATAATTACACAGCCTTAATTAAGTAAATTAGCAGCAGGAAATCGTAGGTTTGCTTAAAAAATAGTAATTTTGGAACGTTGCATTTGGATATTATGAAATTAATGCTATTTTGGTTAGCAATAAATTTGTTGTAATATTGCTTTAAATGATAAAGTGTGGGTCTATAAGAATGAGTAAAAATTATTTGTAAACAGCTACTCGTGTCTTCTACCCGAGCTCTCGCCTGGAAATAAATACCATTAGACTTTTAAGGTAAAGTAGAACAAAAAATGCCACAGAACCTCTATTCCGGTGATCACTTTTGTTTTACTATAGCTAGAATAAAATCATAAATTCATGAGATACATCTGATAGCTTATCTTATATTTCATTTATGATACATTAGTGGTGTTTACATCTTATACTGATTTCACTCATATTTCACTATCATTTTTCTGTATCGAATGTACCACTTAATAAATTTCGAATTGCTATATTCAATTATTAAAAATATCGAAATTTTTACAAATTAAAAGAAGGTGTAGGAGATTTTAGATCTTATCTGCCCATGTTGGTCAACAATAGTATTACATGGGTTGATAAAAATTATTTTCAGGCATATAGTCAATTACACATACGCGTTACCATGTTGTAAGAAATGGAAAACTTTGATAGATTAAGAGAAGTATCAGAAGACTAGCGTATTTTTTAAATGTCATTGATACCAATTATTAACACATATGCTATATGGTCTATGATCTAAAAAATTAATTAGCCTCACCCCTCAATTTTATGAAAATTAGATTAGATTAGATTAGATTTCATAGTAAAGCTCCTTTCATTTTTCAATTAAGTGAATTGCCACTTATACATCATTATAAGTCATTAAACTATTAATTTCTAGACGCGATAAGGTCATTGTCTTTAATATACCATGTATTTATGCCCCTAGCCAAGATAGTAATCTTCTGTCTGTGTTTGTTAGTCTATGTATGTCCGATATTTATATCGGCACAGTTCACAAAAGTGAATTAAAAGGTGAACTAACTAAAATATTCGGTTGGTCAAATTATTTCCTTTGCCATATCGAATATTGATATCTAAGATTACATCTAGAAAAGTAAAATGATGACTGAAGCAGGATTGAATTAAATTTAGACTGTTGTTAAGCACTACTGCCAGATAAATATTTTTTCTTCAAATTTAAGTGGTAGGGATGATACTACCATGTGAAAGAACTCAATATATTTATTTCATCGTAATTAGTGCAAACTCCCGTCGCTTTGCTGACGGTTATTATGGTGTTGCCTTGCCATTAGGATAGTTTAAAGAGTACAGTAGTAGCTAGTACGGAGAATATCCATATTTGTAGTAGTGCTAGGTAAGGTAAGTAATGCCTTAACGTGGATGTTGTTTGTGATAGTCATTACATAATTGATATTGATTGTTATTGTGTGATAGATAGCAGTAAGATGATTCAAGTTCTAGTTGATGACAGTTGAATTAGACAACCTACGAGCTTAGATTAAGATTAAGTATGAGTAAGAGATTCAAAATATTTACTGATAGAAAAGCTATGTTAGGAACATCTCAGTTCGAGATGTTTCTCCTAGTAAGGTATGACAATAATACTGTTGTTTATAAATTAGACGGTTCCTATAAAAACGGGAACATTGGAGTTGAGTGGTGTGGTAAAAAGTTGTAAATGTATCTTTGCTAATAAAAGTTTCATTTTTACAGTATTTTGCTGTGTGTGTTAAACGTTAAGTAAAAGGGCGTTTAAGTCAGTAGCTACATATAGACTTTTACTGTACGTTACCTTGTCGCAGAAGTGAAATTGACACTAACCTATAATAAAGACTGACAACATTTCTGACATTTTGTGTGTCGAAAACAATTTCGAGAAAAAGTAAATAAACTATAAGACAAAAACGATATATTTAAGATAAATGATCAGGTATACATGTAACTTGTAGCGATCTAATGAATTTATCGCGCACGAAATTTTGAGGTTTTAAGACTATCGTATAGTTCGAGTAATTCTTTCATAGTAGTAATTGGCAAATAGTTGAAGTATACATTTCAACGGCCAACATTCTTATTTAAAAGATTCTATAGAAATATAAAGTATTTCAATTTACACCCGTTTTATACTTACAGATGGCGTAAATAGGGTGGATACGGCTCCGATCTTGCTACAAAATTTTTGCTAGAAGATATCATAAATGGAGATTTTTTCTGCTGGCAATATTTAAACATGTTAAAGAATGAAACAAATATTTGTAATTTCACACATCCTGAATTTTATTCTCAATAAAGTCTAAGGTTATTAAATGATGTGATTCTAACTCACCTGTACATTCGGGTAGCCAAATGCCGAAACGACGTAGAAATAAATTATTAGATATCTGTATCTAGATAAATTCATTTTCGACTTTTACCGTGATTCGGAGATATAAAAATTGGTGTAGAGGATACTTTTGCGATTTATCTCTAGTTGATAAAGTTGAAATGTTAAACCAGCAGATGATCTTTGGAGATTTCAAATATTAAAGGGTTGGTGTCATCGATTCATGTTCTGTCTATGTAGAATTGATTGTTGGTATTGCTACGGTTGTAGATTTGATGTATTAAATGGTTTAGGATAGTGTTTAATCCGAATTAAAAGTCATGAAGTATCATTCAATGGTAAATAAAAGTGAATGAAATAGATCATGGTAGTAAATCTAGATGAAAATTAAAGCAATTCGCTAAAAATTGCCATTAGGGTAATACTATAAGAATGTCTAGTTCTGAAATTATCTTGAATTGTAAGCTTACAGTTATTATAACTAAGACACTAACGGTAGCAATGGAATCGTATTGACATAAATTGTAATAAAATGAAAGGAGAATATAGATAGGCTGAACATAGAATAATAGCTTATGACGTCTGAAAAAATAGAAAGTAGAAAAAGTATAGAGGTAAAATGACTGTTTGCGTCACTAATAGCTAAAGATAAATAGATACGTCTGTGGTTTACTAATTTCAATTGAATCTTATTGGAAAACTGCAAAATAATGTATTAGTCTTACAATTCACCGAATTTTTCTGAGGATATCTAGGAATAAAATTATGGAATAAAAGCACCATTGTCTGTTTATTTATTGAGTTAATTTTTGCAATTGGCAAAGAATATACTAGCCAATACTAGCTAGATGGAGTTCATAGTCAATTTCTCATTTGCGATTGTAGCTTTCAATATAATACTTAATAATTTATTTGAGTCATTTTTACCGATCATTAAAATTTGAAGTTTATTTAACAATTTGGATACCATGAAAGGATCTAAACTCCTTAGTTATCAAAAAGTCTACGATATACCTTAGATTGCATAAACTAAAGGTAAAATTTTAATCTGACGCTAGTAACGACTAAGTTGTAATCTTTAATTTTAACGCTGGTGTAATTATACTGTAATTGTTCAGAGCTATACAATTCAACTTTTTTAATAAATATAATAGAGAGACTCTTGTTCACTGAACTGTTAATAAAAGTAGCTGGCAGCAAATTGCTTTTATCTAAAAATGCCAATTTTCTTTATTAGCTTCTGACTTTCAATAAAGTTTAAATTATAATTGATATATTAGTTTACTAAATAATTGAGTACATAAAATAGGTTTTAGTTGATAATTTTAGAATTAGTGGGTCAATTAACATATTGCACTCATAAGTATGAAATAAGAATGAAGTACATTTTAAAATATATACCATAGCGTAATCGATTTTAATTACTGAAAAGAATTGCAAATATACTTATAACAAATTTTCCTTATTGTGTCATTCTATTTAAAAAATTTATTAAGTGTTTGCTCATAACTAAACAGATTATAATTATTCTTTATAGCCAACCATATTAAATTGGCAGACCTACTGCTATAGAATCAATACAACATTTAGAAAGGCCACTTTAAGTGAAGAAGCATTATTTGCTGAGTTAGTAATAGAATTACACCTCAGGAATAGAAAATGCGAATTAATAATAGGAAGATAGCCGTAGGTGTGTGAGATTAACTAATTTGATCATGAATGACGTTATGAGTGAATCCTGTAATAGGTACAATAGCTATCTAAATCTGACATTGAGTATAGTGAAGATTTAAACAACATGCTTTCAGTTCGTCAAATGATAATACGGCTATTTTATGTCTTAGCAACGCCTGTCTTTGTTAGACGGTTGTATTAAACCATAATTACTAATTGCCATATCGTAATATATAATTAAAAAAATAGAAAGATGGAGCGATGGTAAGATTAAATGTAAAGCAAGCCTGATTTGGGAATCCACCATCCATAATTATACTCCTATGTAGTCTAAACTAGTATAGTATATTAGTTGTAGAAATACAGGGATGGGAGTGAGGTTGTAACAATCTAGTTTGGGATAAGCTATATCGATTTGGAAGTCATCTTCTGATGATATTATTTCATAAATGAGTTGCTATTCATGGCTGTTTTCCATATTTTTGATAATCATACATATATAATTAATTGATATGAAATGTTCCGATATAATGTTGTGCTGCATATGATACATTAATATGATGATATGAAATAGCAATTCTCAAATAAATCATTATATGAGTTAGCTTAATTCTTTCTCTACTTTTTCGCAACTTTGCACAGCTGCATCTTAAGTGACTTACTTAAAGATTTAGTTACAGTAGATGTCTTATCAACGTTGATTTTACTGTCGACTGGTATTGAATGCATGACTATAAAACTATAAATTAAGTCTACATGCGACTCTCCGCTATCGTACTCCTCCTATACGGAGGGTTTTACGCTACAAAATGGTGATATAGAATTGTAGTGAATCTTTTAATGTAATTGGTATTAATTTTGCATCTGTGAGAATAATAGCTTCCTTGTTTTAAATTTTATTTAAAGATAATGTAGTATAGTAGTAAATCTTTTACCGTGATGCTGATAACAATTCGTTCTTCTGGCTTCAAATTTATCTTTTGCTTCTTGTGCGATTTTAAATTGTAGAACAACCTCCTTTTCAAAGGTAACTATTGATTTAACATCGACTCCTGGTTACTTTCTACCGATATGACGGGAACTACACCAGCTATACAATGCAGTTTAGTTTAAAAATACTCTTTATTTCATATTTGACCAAATGATTCATATTCACTTTTGCTGGCAGCGTTATAATAATGCTTACAATTGATTTCTTTTTTGTATTGTAACCTGCCTTCCTCCATGAAAAAAATTTTGACACTATTTCTACCTTCTTGTTTTCTTTATTTTTTTTAAGGGCCTGACTGTAGCCTACGTGATCTCGTTTTGTCCTATTCAGTATGTTGAAGCTATTCGTAAGACTAAGAAATGGGTTCGCATGATTGACTCTGACTAATCCTAAGTCAGTATCCAGTACTAGGAATATCCATAGTATTGTACATACGCATATGATGCTTATACATATACTTTACTTGTACGATTTAATTAAAGCTATTAGTAAGTTTTAATTAAAGATATACTTGAATGGCATTAGGAAAAATTTATTTACCGAATTTAGATGAAAATTTTATCCCACGTAAATATCGGTGCATAAATTGTATTTATTAGTAGATTGCGACTGATTTTCTTATATTGAGATCTATACGTGACTCTGTTCGGTAAAATGTTCGTGTACTCCAGTATGTAGAAACCGAAATATATATGTATGTAGCTGATTATTCGATTGTCTTAAATCAATGTTTCTATCTAACTTGCTGCCATATGTGATGATATTGACAACGCCATGAACTGAAGAGTTGGTAGGACAGTAGTAATTTGTGTATAA
The DNA here is from genome assembly GCF_000150275.1 of Trichoplax adhaerens. Classification (NCBI taxonomy): domain Eukaryota; kingdom Metazoa; phylum Placozoa; class Uniplacotomia; order Trichoplacea; family Trichoplacidae; genus Trichoplax; species Trichoplax adhaerens. The sequence continues at coordinate 3,783,376 of NW_002060943.1, read as the reverse complement.
TCAGGTGATATATTAGGAAAGTACAGTTAGAGGTAGGCATATATTGCATTTGGTATATCATAATAACTATCTACTCCTATTCATTCACTCAACAAAGGTGCCATAATATTATGCATTGCTTCCGCTGGGTAAGAAAAGGTTTACAATTCGCAGTAAACAAACGGGTCTACAGTACGATATAGCATTTCTAAAGTTTACAGGAGGGCTAGTTCAGTAAAATAGCGAAGTTCCGATTTTTGTTCTATACATCATATAAATAAGTATATTTCTGTATTTTGAAATGTACTCATATATCTGTCACAAGATAGACTCTCTCTCACTCTATTCTACTGCCTCACAATAAACGTTTGGCCAAAACTTGTTTAATAACAACATAAAAGTCAGTTTTATTACAGTTTACAAAAAAAGTTCGTATAAGCTAGATAGCCGTAGTTATGTAATGTAGCTGTAAGCAAATTCCCTCGTGTATTATCAAGGTAATGTCCCTCTACAGTGTTTATGAAAGCTACGTTAAAGAATTACACTTAGCCTACGTGCAAGCGAAGCATTCTCTCTCACGTACATTCGCACGATTAATCATATAGTCTTGTTATTCTGTGATCTCTTCTTTTGGTCATTTTTAGTAAATAGAAAATCGAATAATTGCTAGTAAAGTGCAGTGGTACGTCAAATGAGTCAAGGTGTAAATATGAAAGGAAGCACGATCTAGTAGATTGAATTCTGAGATCTTAAAATTATTCACTGAAACGTTTCGCACTCTATCAGTATAGCTGTAAGTAAATACGTATAACATCACTTGAGATATTTCAGCGATAAATCTGGAGCATCAGGAATAAGATCGAACTTTTTACCATGTCGAATATAAATGGACAAATGATTGTACGTTATTACATAAATGGACTCATACTGTATCAGTTATTAATAATATTATTATTTACTTGAGGAGGTTACTCTTACAATCTACCATGGTTCCATTGTGGATTGAAGCGACTTTGTTACCATAATTAGATTGAGCTCAATATACAGTATTTCAGAATGGTAGATTCCTATAGGTTTAGGATAAATATAGATTAGATTCATGCTAGTTGTTAATTAGTCTTATAACTACTGTACTATTCTAAAACACTCTACTAAAGGCCTTTTAGAAATCTAACTAATCTTCACATCCAGTCCTAATCTATTACTTTGTTGATACTTCTTTAAAATAGATATCACCATCGGACGCCTTGACTACGTAGGTTTAACATACACTGTCTTTACTTTAGGATGGCAAAAGACTATGCAAGTCCATGAACTACTCAGTCAGTCCTTGTCTGATTGACTAATCTTAATTACTGTATATCGACACAATGGAAATCCGCGCAGTCCTATGTAAAGGCATTAAGAGGCTAGCCAGGCAACTGGATTTCTTTCTAGTGGTCCGTGGCTATTTCCATGGTTGAAGTTGGATAATGCCGGGATGATGTTCAAATCTTACAACTTTAGTCTATTGATTTACATCAATACTGCCCTATCATTTGCACAGCATAGTCTGCGAATGATGTTTCTTATAATATTAGTTGATATTAGACTCCGTACACAGTTCTATATATCTACACTCTGTAATGAGAAGTCGAATGGAAGAATAGAAGGTATAATTTGTAAAAGTAAATGAGCCAAACAAATAAAAATATTCCAACATATTTTGCTAAGATATTTTACAGTATCAAAGCTAGTTAATGGGAGGTTGGAGTGACTTCTAAGTAAGATGCACGTACTATACTTGCACCTTTTACTCTATATTAATTTATTTAATTTATTTATAAACTAAGAGCTGCCCTGCTCAGATCAGTAGTGTTTTAAAATTTAAATTTCTTGATTGTTATAAGGTATATATTATAATTATACCACCCCTCCAAAAAAGAAGAAAATTGGACGGTATTATTTTGGATATATAGATTATCTGAGTAACATACATAACATACAGTACCATATATAGTCCTGAAATTTAAGTTTCTTGATTATTAAAAAGTATACAATATAATTATATCAATCCCCCCAAAAGTGAACGATACTATTTTAGATACAATCACACTGTAGTAACATACATAACATACAGTACTGTATAATGTATATAGTCCTGAAATTTAAATTTCTTGATGACTATAAAGCATTCGTTATAATTATACCAACCCTCCCCCTTTCCCTCCTCCCCCCCCCCAAAAAAAAAAGTTGGAGGGTATTATTTTTGATATACACCGGTAGATTATCTTCAAGGTTTTATCATCAGCTACGGTTCACTAGCATACTTTATTCTATGCAAACCATTACACATACATAATATACAGTACTGTATATACAGTAATCCCGAAATATAAATTTCTAGATTTGTCATAAAGTATACATTTTAATTGTACCAACAAATTGGACGGCATTATCTTAGATATATAGATTATCTGCGTGAAACACATAACACATACAATTAACGTACTGTATACTCGTATAGTCCTGAAATTTAAATTTCTTGATTGCTCTAAAGTATGCATTATAATTATATCCCCCCCCCCCTCAAAACAAAAAAAAACCCCAAAAACATTAATACTGCCAATTACATTGATCTTGATCTCAATATGGAATTTGACGGACAAGAATGGAGAATGGTTGTTCGAACGGCCTAATTTTTTAGAATAAGTCTGTGTTGACGACTGTGCTTCAAGTATTGGCGTACTGCAGCAATATTAACAAAATTGTTACATCGTTACTGACTCAGTCAGTACTGTCCAGTCATTTGCAACTTGTCTATGCAAACTTTGTTTCAGAAAATCGAAGATTTCAGCCATCACTAATACTGGGTTAGGTAAGTTAGCACTCCATGTTTTTTTCTGAAGGCTGTGGCTGGTCGATGACGGGAATGGTAGAGTGTAGAGTGTAGAGTGTGCGCCGTACCGTACTGTAGCCGACTGCTGTAGTGTACTCACTGTCATTACAGTATACGACAGCAGTGTAGAAATGACTAGTTTGGAACACAATTGTCCAATATACTGTACTCTACAGTACATTGTCCAGGGCAGCCAATCGTCAACTTTTCTCGGCCTTGAATCGATTTTTGTTTGCTTCGCGATCATTTTCATCAAATCCATTGATTAGTAGTATTATTATTATTTTTTGCCATCTATATCAACAAAATCGATATTATTGGGCAAGGTAAGAATTCAATTGTGGACTATTTCACTGGGGAAAGTTGGAATCTTTCTTATATTGTTGATATTTTTCCTAGAAATACAGTAAGGATAATGTCAGGTAAAGTTGGAGAACAAGAAAAGGTTGTATGGCCTCGGAAGAGTGATGACTACGAACTGCGTGAATTGATAGGTATTCTCGACTATCCTTTAAGAGTAGAATGAAATGTTCACTAGCTCAGGAAATAAAGAATAATTGCCCATATAGTAAAGCTTGAGCGAAAGTGTTTTCTTAGTGCCGTCGTTTATGATTAAGCTAAATGAATAGTGTACTACACGATCAGTGGTAAAGTAAGATAGGCAAATGCAATTCAAATACTGTACTACAAGTTGTAATCTACAGGGATTATCACCTCATTTCCTAGTCCGATAACTTGAACGATTAGAATGATTGCATTAATTAATAAATATTTTACGAATATGTACTGAAAGTAATAATTGCTACGAGTTTGTTTTGGAGCGAAAGATAGTTTCTTTTGTAGGAGTCTATGTTGAGTAATACCACAATACTTGAAGAGATTCTTCATCATGATCTTATAAGCACAAATTACATCTAGTCCTTTCTAAAGCTCCAGATATGTTTCTTATACTGGAGTCTATGTTGAGTAGTGCCAAAATACTGGAAAATTATTCTTTGCCATAATCTTAAAACTGACAATCGCTTGTAGTCTTTCATAAATCGAACGATATTTACTTAGATAGTACTTGTCTAGGAGTCTAGTTAAGTAATACTACAGTTCATGAAGATACTCTTCGTCATTGTCTTGCAAGTACCAATTCCTATACTGGTAGTCCTTGATAAAGCCAAAGATATTTTCTTATACAGTACTTGTATAGAAATCTAGTTGATTAATATCAAAATTCTTGAGGTTACTCTTTATCATAATCATAAAAGTACGAATGACTTGTAGTTCTTCATAAAGCTAAGGATATGCTCTTATGTACATAAGATTCTAGTTGAGTATCAACAAAATTCTGAAAGATAATATAGTCATCGTCATTACCGTAAAAGTACAAATTACTTCTAGTCCTGCGTAAGCCTAAACGATATTTTCTTATACAAGTGTAAGAGTCTATATTGAGTAGTATCAAAGTCCTTGAAGATACTTTCCATCATTCAGTTATCTTTAACATGAAATAGCTACATAATCTTGAAGCAACAGCCTAGTCCAGTATGTTGGATTGAAAATCAATTCCTGATAGGATACTAATGGCTGAAAGAGAGACTGTGAATTAAAATTGATAGTATACTGCACAGGAGGGTTTTCTATCTAGCCATTTCGCTGTACGATCATGGTTGGAATGACAGTAATAGACCATGAATTGCTATAACTTGTATTAATTCTGTAATTCGTCGATTACAATGGAGAATTGCTATAGTAAAAATAATTGCTTAAGATATTCCAGTAGTGTAGCTACTGTACGTAGTCATTTTACCGTTCTAGGGAATGACACCGACTATGTAGCAAGTCTTTATGTAATTTTGATACTTCACGTAATGTACACTTGCTGGAGAAATAGTGGATATTCTTGAATTCAAATAAGAAGTAACAACTTGGCAATGTATTCTATAGTTCAGTTGTTTACAACATTTGGGAATGTATTGAAGATTTCAATTATGCATACACGTATTGACTCAAGTCTCGTAGTTAATGGAGTAATCCGGAACACAGCCTAGACTTGTGATTGATGCGTGCTCATCGCTATGCGTCTTACGAATAGTAATTACTGGGATCAATGTTGGATCAATGTTTACTACATCTCGAATGCCATATAGTATTAATTTCGTTTTCAACTGAACACTTTGTAAATAATGTCTACTCCTACTAAACTAGTACAGAGCAAAAACGTTGAAGTAGACGATACTGCCACAATAGTACGACTTGATTGGCTTGAATCCATGACTTATTGTTTATATTATACTAGCAATATATGCATTTTCACTTAATGCTACTGATTGTAAGATAATGATTAATGATCATACAGTAAGTTAGTGATTCAAGAAAAATGTATTAATAATATACTTATTATTATTTAGTTAGTGTCAAGTTTTAAGTTTGTTATAAGACAAACAATTGCACAATGTATTATACGGTAAAGGATTGAGTGGAATAAAATGACGGTATGAACAGCTTTCTTGAAATCATGCTTCCATACGGCTTATCCTAGTCTAATATCTGAATACAGGTCAAGGTGCTTCTGGTTCTGTTTATGCTGGTTATTGCAAACCCATTAAGCAAACATGTGCCGTTAAATGTATCAATCTGGAAATGTGTGGTATTAAATTAAATGAAATCCAGGTATATTAACAGATTTTGCATACTTATTATTTTCTATCGTTAATCTACACTGCTATGTATTCGTCATTGCAATTTAATTGTGTAATACTACATAAGGAGACATTACCAGTAATAATTCATAATTATTTATCCTTTCCTAATTTTGACTGCTAACTATAATTATAAGAATTAATGTACATTATCTGAATATAGAAGTGTCTCAATGCTTTTAAATGATCTCTAGTGAGAAATCTAACTAATGAATTGTTATATAAATAATATTATAAGTTTAAAAATTAATGTATATTATATGATAATATAAGGATCAATGCTTTTTTAAAATAATCTCTAGCGAGAAATCCAACTAATGAGTCAATGCAATCATACTAACGTCACTAACTACTATACTACATTCGTGGTAAAAGAAGAATTATGGCTCGTTATGAGATTGTTAGCTGGTGGTAAGGCTAAATTAATATTATTAATACTAGTTACGTGACGATACATCTGATGCTGGAATTCATTCATAACTTCAATCATTGGCCAAACTTATTATAAATAAGAACTATTCTACGAATTACTTTAATAGTAGACTTGCTATATTTACAATTTTACTATACATACATACTAAAGTACTGTATATCTAACAATATTTAAAGTATTGCTTGGCTGCTGCTGTTAGACTCATCTAGTGTACATCAACTGCAGTTCTTGTATTGTACAGGATGTATTACCGTTATAGTAACGATAACGTTTAATCTTAATATTTGTACTTCCTTAGGATCGATACGTGATATCATGGTTTCCATGAGTGAGAAATCTAATAAGCCATTAGCTGGTATTTTAGATGAAGTTGTTATAGCCACTCTGCTACGTGATGTTTTGAAGGGTTTAGAGTATTTTCACAACAACAATCAGATTCATCGGTTAGGATTCTAATGCTACTCTGGACTTATGTTACTAAATATTTTTTGTATACAAGGCACATAATACATATTTTGGGTGATTAGTACTGCATTGATAAGATAGTTATTATTCATGTTTGACGTAGAGATAGTGTGAACTTAATAAGTTACCGAGTAATTCGTGTGCTTGCAATGAAAGATGTAGTTTCAGTGAAAAGTATTGAAATGAATTTTTATCAATACTGTGCGACTTTATTTCAGTGATGTGAAGGCAGGGAATATTCTCTTAGCAGCCGATGGCACTGTACAACTTGCAGGTAAACTCATCATCACCGACTAGCTGTATTCTGCTACCACTCTAGTAGATAAAACTACTGAACATGTAGCGGACTGAATGTTTTCTAGAGATAGTAAATCTGCTTGCATACGGTGTAATATGATCTTGTCGATTCTATCGGTAGACTTTGGAGTTAGCAATTGGCTTAGTGAGGAATCCGATAGATCCAAGCAGAAAGTAAGAAAAACATTTGTTGGCACACCATGTTGGATGGCACCCGAAGTTGTAGACTTGGTCAGTGAATAGTTTGTCTAAGCAATATACAAACTTTAATGATAATTTTACATATATCAAATCAGTGCTAATATATAAAAATCAAACTATTCTGGTTCACAAAATGAACGATAAGTTGGCTCGTTAAGTTCACAACAGAGTTTTAGTTCTTACCGGTGGCATCATAGACACTGCAATATTATGATATACTTAGTTCTAGTAGATAATAGTGCAAGATGGTAGATGTCTGTGGTTGAATTTATCTAAACCTATTAAATATGTTGTACAGGGATCTGGATATAACAGCAAGGCTGACATCTGGAGTATTGGAATAACTGCTATCGAGTTAGCAACTGGAACCGCTCCATTCTCGAAATATCCGGCGATGAAGGTCTGATATTTGCGATAGACTAATCTGCTTTTACGGCATGACACTAACGGTACGATACTTGGATAAAATTTAATTTTTTTGTGTCATAATTACAGGTACTGATGTTAATATTGAATAACGATCCGCCAACTATTGAAACGAATCAAGATGAACATAAAGAAGACCTAAAGAAGTACTCCAAAGTTTTTCGAAAGATGGTAGAATCATGCCTTCAGAAGGAACCTACTCGGAGGTAGGAAAACATTCATTACACTGATATGCTCTTGGATCCTTTATCTTGATAGTATTCTAAAAATTAAATTTCACTTAGCTGTTTACAGTAGCGTATAATTGAAGGAGACTAAATGTGAACAATGCTATAATATTTTAGAGCATGGAGCAATCCTGCGTTTATGTAATTATATAATTAATAATACTCATTTCGCTTCTGTATACCGCTTCATTAGTATGTGACACTGGGTAAATGGGAATATTTTAGTTAGAAAGCCGTTACAAAACAGTAGGCACTATGTGAAATGGAAGGTCTACTGTAGCCAAGGATAGGTTACTGTAAAATCCTTTGCTATGGCATAAGTTTCGTATACATTAATGTTAATATACAGCAACAACTAATTTACCATCTATTAAATAGTGACGCATGATAAAGGGTTATGTTTGGAAGGCGGTACTTTTTCGCATTACATTTGTAATTTATAATGATGTCGTGATACTTTGTCTGCCAACTATCTTATATTATGTAAAATTTTTATGCCTTAAATAACACCGAGGTACAAGATCGACATAATTTTTTGCAGCATAAAGTTAGAAGTTGTCACAGAATCTTGCAAAATCTTGCACCTCAGTGATATATAATCTTCTGCAAGCTACTTTAGATACGTTTTGTAATCAAATGAAAATATTTAATCTAGGCCCGATGCTACCGAACTGTTAAAGCATCCATTTTTTAAGAAAGCAAAGGTTGGATATATTCGTTTGATAAATATCGGGATTGTTGTGTGTCTATGATTGAGTAGCGAATAAATGTATCGATGTTTTAGGATAAGGATTATATTAAAGAGCATCTCCTTAATAAAGCTCCTACATTAGAAGAAAAAGAGAATAAGGTTATATTACGTTGCTTTTCAAACATTAAATCGATGCCTTTTGACTCATAAATTTGCTCTCTTATACAACAATTGATAAATTATAGCATGCATAGGCAGGAGTTGATCAAATAGGTTATTTGATTTTGTTGTGTAACTGGGTTAACTACTTGAATACCAATAACATATTGAAAATAAGAATTACTAATGCGATGTTGATATCTGTGCAAAAGTAATGCTGAAACATCTTACGATTACACTAGATGAAAGTTAAGAAAAGGGACTACAGACGTGGAGCGAGCGGTGTACTCCATCGAGCCGAAGATGGAAGTTGGACTTGGTCGGATGGGGAGGACTTTGATGAATCCTCTGCTGGGGCTGTGTCAAATCTGGTATGGTTTACGATCCGAACAATTTTATAATTCATCAAAGGATTGTGCTCAATAATTTGGTGATAGGCTATAAACGTAGTGGCCGGAATATGACAGTATTTTGTTAACAATTAAACCTAGCGGTACTAATGTATAACTTGCAATGTACTATCTGATATAGTCTAGCACAAAGAGTTCTTCTAATGAAGTAACGAAAAACCTGAAAGTTGAACCAAAGAAGACGAAACCTACCAAAAATTTGTCATTTGCAGATATGAAAAATCCAACTACTAAGACGCCGCCTGTAGATAACAAGCCGAAGCCTGCCTTACATGAAAGTATGTTATTAATTCAATAGAAAAGACTTACTAAAACTTATAAAATCACTAAAAGCCTTTCTTAATTATTGTATTTGGTTCCTGCAAAAGTAGTGTTTCATAATGTCGTCAATATTTATTAATTGCACAGAAAAAATACCGCAAAATGATAGTAAAGTGGATAAAGAGAAAGATAGTGTAGGCGTTCAATCTATAGCATCTGGTACAAGTGCTATGGCAATTTCTAAATCTCAAGAAGCAACTCAAAATGCTTCACACTCAGGAAAGACGACCGAAACTGGAGGAAGTGTTGCGATGACAAAGGAGAAGAAACAACCGTCTCGGCAAGAACCAAAGCCAGTTTCTGAATCCTCCCGTTCAGTAGGGTTTATTAAACCGACTAACGATTTTGTTACTGTAGTTAACTGATTTCCTGGAAGGGCCAATTAATAAAGTGATAATTCTACCTTAGGTTACAGTTAATTATCCTGGTATTTCGATGCCGAAACATTATACATTAAAACTCAAGCTTAGGTTAATGATATATTACATTTACCATTGCTATTTGGAAGCCTTGAAATTAATGTTAATATTATAATATAGGACTCCAAAGGGAGGTTTAAATGAAATTGAATTTGAATTTGTAAAAGACAAAGGTAACCATATTGATCGGTCTTTATTTTAAAATTGAGATTAGCATATTCAGATAACATATTATGTAATGATAAGAAGTATTCTGGTCGGGTTGCAATAGCTATATTATTTAGGAGAGAAGATTTACATATATTACGATAAAATTGTTGAAAGAATATGTGTTCTTTTAGATACTATTGAAAGTATAACTAATGAACTAGAATCAGCCGGCTTAGTTGGCAAGCAAGATCTTCAATCTGGTACGGACAGTGTTCGCAATTATTTACGCTTGATACTATACGTAATGTTGTACATTTTCATCTCTTATACTGTAATACAATGAATAGCTCCATTTTAATTTCTTGTAAATAGTTGCAATGGCACTGGATAAAGCAATTAAGTCTTTTCAGACGATAAAGTCATTGAGATTTCCAATGGTGCGTCGTAAAAGGAGATCGATTATGTACTAATTTGTACATATTTCTCATTTTTATAATAATTATGCACTAAGTAATTAACTGTTGAAATATTTATTTTGAAAGGTAATTGGTCCGGATGTTGTAAAAGATGAAGGACGCTTAATTGGATGCGGACAAATTGATATTGTAAAGGTGTTATAGTAGTGAAACAATCTTATAAAGAGAAGGACTGTATAATATTGGCAATAAGTGATTTGGCAATATCCGTCTGAGTCATATGAATTTTGTTAATTAATTACTTATGACGCTCATGTAATATGCATTTGTAGTACGGTAAATCATCAGTTTTATATATACAGTATATTAGATTCAGAAACTAGCGAGTACAGCGTAGAATACACTATTTTTTTTATTGATTTAAGGATGGCACAGTCAATATCTAATCATAACCTTTGGTCATAGCTTATTACTCACCATCAATAACAAAGCTTTTAGCCGAGTCTTAAGGGATACAATCTTTCGTTTGTGTAATAAAGACGCCGTGAAAAATGTTGATTTGCAAAGAATATTTCCAAATGTATGAATTGTCTCTAATCGATTGCAAAAAGATTTTTCTGATTGGACACTTTAATAAACGTATTTACAAGTCAAGATTGTAGCTAGCGTTGATAGTGCGTTTGAAAAGAGAATCTTCAATTTTATGTTTATCATTTTAAATTTGTATTGACGCAAACAGGAAACTGATACACGTATATCTGATAGATATCGTAGATATGTCAAAAGGCGTTATTCGTTTGTATAGCAACATTCTATGTTGATTTATACAGCATACAGTAGCTGCGTGCTCATTTGAGTATTTGTCTTTACAGTGCAAGGTTATATTAATAAGCGCGTATTTTATAGTTTAGGAAACGTAGTTAAAACTTATGCTTACATCTATCTATTGACCTTGAAAGTTTACAAATGAAAATAGATGGATTACAGTTATTGCTATAATGTTTCGCATCTTTTTTAATGCATTGTATTTAGAAATTATTTTTTTCCGGTGCTACGAATTAATTTTTAATTCAAAAAATTGAGGCTAATTTAATTTTTAGATGGCCATAAAATAGGCATTTATCTGATTTATTCGTACAGAATTTAAAATCATAAAACAGATTTAATTTATACTTATTCGATAATTCATATTGTACAATTGACATTCATCTCATAATGGTAATACATTAATAAACTTGATTACATTGCATAAGAAATTTGTTGACTTGTAATTTTAGTGTTTTTCAGTTTAGCGGACCAAATTTAGTGCTGCATGCAAGTGCACATGTTAAGATTACATAGTATAAAAGAACAAAAGTTTATCTGTTCCTCGCGCTATACTTTTTAAGGTATATTGCAATCACAAATACGAAATGACCTTGCACTTTATCAAGCTGTATCGAACTCACTTCAAACACTACTAGAGAATGACCAATAATTAATATGTGATGAAGCAACATAAAAATTATCATGCATAACATCGACATATCTACAAAAAGGTGTGATATTGTTTTATATTTTCCTAGTTTAATTTATACTTGACCCTATTCACTTTCAGGTATGAGTATAAATTACTTTCAGCGAAAGTAAAAACTACATGGTACTGTACATAAGCAGGTATAAAGTTTATCGACTTATAGTTGATAGTATCTCAAGCAAAGCTTACTTTGGTAGTATTAAGCAACTCTTGAAATTAACAGCGGCGGCGATCCAAGTGTTGCTTTCAGTTTGAATTGAGAAATAAAGTTTAATTGAAAGAAATACTGTTATAATGGCCTATATAACAACGTGGTAACATATTTTTTCCTGTAGCGATGTGTAACTCCAAGCACTAAAACGCTATCCTATTAAATGAAGGAAGACGATATCAGCCTGATAATTGCAATGTGGGCTAGCATTCTTAAAATGTAGCATGCTTTAAAAAAAACAAAAGTTATTATAGTACCTTAATAGATAGAGCATACAGATGATTCAAACTAACGTGGTTAGGCTCGGGCAATATTGTCGGCTCTCCCTATTGAGTATAGATATCATAGTACATCAATAGAGTATGATATGTGAATGTTATTGTAAAAATTAACATACAGTATAAATGGACAAAGTAAAGACATATATTAGGTTATAAGCTCTATTACAAAATGATTACCTGTAATGGCGGGTCTTGATTTAATAAGACATAATGGAGATGTGGTGGCAAGACTGGTGGGGCAGCCTGAGAACCCTGTAGAGTAGCTGGTATTTCTGAGGTGTAACTTCCATCTGGTGAACTGGAAAGCTTACCTGCACAATAATACAAGTAATAAATGTACAAACAGGCATATCAGAAATGATCAACTTGTTCGTTCTTATACGAGTCACTATCACAATAATATGGAATAAGTAGATACAGACATGTAGATCGTTCATTGTTAAAAAAATTGAAAACAAAGTCGATCGTGATAGTTGGTTTTCTATACGTTCTTCTCGTTACCTGAGTCAGCTTCGATTGAATCTAAATCAAAATCGCTCTTTTGCACATTTAAAATATTGTTGACACCACCATAAGGATCAGGTATGACTTTCTACAAATTGGGTATCCAATATAGACAAGTTATTAGATGAAAATATACCCGTATGTAGATGCGTATTAATATCCGTATTCTCTTAGTTGTTAAAATAAGTGTACATTTAATAAATAAGAAATGTGATACCACATTGCATGTAAGAGCTGAAATTGACTACAGTGACATAGAAACATTTTAGCGTTGTTCCAATTAGAACGCTACAGTATTATGGCAGTTGGTTATAATTAATTCGTCTTTACAACAGGAAGAAAAGAGTATCGACTACTTTATTGATTGTAATTTTCTATTAATTAATTATACTGTAGATATTGGTGATACTCACTTGATTCTCATCGTGTCTCCAATTTCCATCAATAAAATATTTAAACTGATGTTCACCTTCAGGGATATCAAGAATGGTAACAAAATTGCTATGACTTTAGCCATGATGGTATAGTGCGAAGTTAAGGTCACATTGGAGGAATGAGCAAGAGGAAAGAAAGTAGAAAATGAGTTTTAATTATCTTAACAATTATTGGTACGCTCTATCTCAAAGTGATACCGTAACAATATGGGTAGCATGAATGACGCTAGTAAAGTAAGTATTTTTTATTTATGGTTAGCATCGATTGGTCACTTGTACATGGTGATTTATTGACATTATTAGCTCATATCAAGTATTTTATCGCCAACAGTAACTCAAAGTGTAAGTTTAAGTATTCAAGTAGTCTAAAATTGGACGTTATGACGTGATGGTTACCTCTTGACCAAAGGTATTTTCTTCCAATTGGTGAATGTTCCTGCAACGTAAACACTGCTTCCACCTCCTGACCAACGAAAGACCGTAGGTAGTTTATCCTTGTCCACTTCTACTACAAGATCGGAACTGATCGATTCATTATGCGGTGAGCTTTTAGAAATAAAGAAATCGTTTTCTTCTAACGGTGAACCAAATACTGGAGAAGATGGAATTACTTCTTCTTGCTTAATTTTAGTCGTCACGTTCGCAGTTTGTGGACGTGTTTGGGTTGTCTTCGAGCGTGGCCGAGCTTGTACAGGTGCTGTGGTCTGGGTAGGACTGGTAGGGCTTGATGGTGGAGCTGATCGTGATGAATTTGATTGCCCCATACTCTCTTAAAAATTGTCTAACGATTAAAAATAGCAATAAACAAGGAAATCATCAGTCAATTTACAGCTTCGATTGGAAGGCAAACGATTGAAGGAGTGGAAAAAAATTGTCAATGAGTTTTAACGTATTGTATTAGAAATGACAATAACCCCTACTAGTACAGTACAAAAAAAAATCACTTTTGATTACTTAACAACGGATTCAAGCGATTGGAGCGATAGTAAAGCGGTCAAGTCGTTGTGATGCGATTATACCGTATGGCATGGCTGTGCTGAACTCAATGTCAGCCGTCCGCACGTCTGTATCCAGAAATCGCCAATTGCTATTTGCCAGTAGTATCCCCCATCTACTGATCGCTTTGCCAATGGACTACTAGAAATATTACAGGATGGGAGTGATTTCTAGTAGTCCAAGGTTTGGCTTATACAGGACTACATCGATTGTGATGCTATTCATATAACGAAGTACAGATGGTAGCCGATCGAAAAAAGGAACTTTATTACTGCGACAGATAAATCCAGCTAATATACTGTAGAGAGATCAATGACGATACCAAGCGAACCTCTCAATGCAACAACTAACTTTGGCTGCATCGAACACATATGAGTATAGAGGTGGATACTCGTAACAGGCATACAACATTGATCACAGCTGTGATAGAAACGAGTCCAAAAATCTTGTCCTAGAAAATTTTTCAAACGTCCACTGACAGTTTAAAAGGTTTCTAGAGCACTAGATCCATTGTCATGATATCGGGGATTGCTGACAATTTTTCATGAGGTGTCTGTCCAGCTGGTTCAGCAGAAGCACACCCTACACTGTGTACAGTAGTGTGTACTGATACCATGCTGATCAGGTCTATAAATCAATACAGTCCAATTGAAAGCTCGATGATGGCAGACTATGATAAGTTGTATGACATTTTTCTACTAATACGAGCAGTGTTGGAATAAAACACATTTGACTAGGCTGGAATTTTATACAGAATTCTTGAGTTATTTCAACATCGAAGATTGAATGGCACCACTTGAGCACAAGTACAGTAAAGTGCCATACAGATCGACTATCGGATTCTCGGATAGGAGCAAGAAGCATAGGCTACAGAACCCCAGAGGTACGGACCAGTGACGTATAAATCAATACAGTACAATTGAAAGCTCGATGATGGCAGACTATGATAAGTTGTATGACATTTTTCTACTAATACGAGCAGTGTTGGAATAAAACACGTTTAACTAGGCTGAAATTTTATACTGAATTCTTGAGTTATTTCAACACTGAAGATTGAATGGCACCACTTGAGCACAAGTACAGTAAAGTACCATACAGATCGACTATCGGATTCTCGGATAGGAGCAAGAAGCATATAGGCTACAGAACCCCAGAGGTACGGACCAGTGACGTCCCATGCACGGTCCTGTTCTAACAGCGTAATGTACCATGCTACTGTACTGTTTTAGTAGTCTGTCCTAACAGCGTAGTGTACAGTAGGAGCAAGAAGCATAGGCTACAGAACCCCAGAGGTACGGACCAGTGACGTCCCATGTACGGTCTTGTCCTACCAGCGTAGTACTGTATAGCTGTGTAGTAGCAAGAAGCATAGGCTACAGAACTCCAGAGGTACGGACCAGTGACGTCCCATGCACGGTCCTGTTCTAACAGCGTAGTGTACCATGGTACTGTATTGTTTTAGTAGTCTAGCAGTGTAGGAATGGAAGGCACATGGACGTTCTAGAGCAAGAAGCATAGGCTACAGAACCCAGAGGTACGGACCATTGACGTCCCATGTACGGTCCTGTTCTAGCAGCGTAGTGTACATGGTACTGTATTGTTTATCAGTGTAGGAATGGAACGGTCCTGTTGTAACAGCGTACTGTACCATGGTACGGTATTGATTTACTAGTCTATCAGTGTAGCAATGGAAGGCACATGGACGTTATAGCACCTACAAGACGGTGAGGGTGGGGGGTGATACTACCATCGTGACGCTCGCAAGCTTCATTCACTTGCTATCGTCAGTGACACCACTTGAGCACAGACGACTTTGCATACCGACAACAGAGCTGTCCATAGGCATTGGCTGCCATTGGGTTTTGTCTTGGCCGAAGCCTGTGGATCAAATTGATTTATTCCTGTAGAAATCGAAGTGAAAGTCCAACAAGATGCCAGAAAAAGAAAAAAGAAACCAAATGCCAAGCTATTCCAATTTAACATGTAAGGATTACGGTAGACTGGCTGCAACGCAAAATAAGGTATTTACTGCAGAAATACTCCTTCAAT
Organism: Trichoplax adhaerens; assembly: GCF_000150275.1. Lineage (NCBI taxonomy): Eukaryota > Metazoa > Placozoa > Uniplacotomia > Trichoplacea > Trichoplacidae > Trichoplax > Trichoplax adhaerens. The sequence goes on along the minus strand of NW_002060943.1, from coordinate 3,767,223 downwards.
AGACCTTTGAATTTCTCTGAACAGTCCCTGCTCGATGTTGCAAATATCTCAATCGACCTGGGAGAAAATATCTTCAGTAGTGGACTTGGTAGTTTGTAGTCCTTGGACTAAGAGAGAGTCAGTGTGTGTTGAATAGCATACAAATGTTGGTATCCTTAGGATGAGTTGGAGACTGTTAATGCCATTGAAATGGACTGCATCAAAGATGATACACTAGCTGCTGTTTGCATGCATGTAGACTCATACTGTACAAGTGTCTATTCGATCTTAATACAGTATAGGACAAAGATAGCGATCGTATGCTCCAATGGCTTACCTTCTCCTAAGTTGTTGATACAATGAAAGTCAGTGGATAGCTTGACATTGATTACAGTCTGCTTAAATGACATAGTTGCTCTTTACCTCGATGATCGAGCTGTTTATTCGTATCCAATTTGGATTGTAGCTCATTTCGTGCTTGACTAACTGTGTATTGGTTTCGTAGACTGTAGTATAGCATATACAAGAATGGATCATACTCCAATAGTTCTGTCTATACGTATATATAATTAATACTCGTATGTCCGTTATTGTCCCTGCAATCTAGCTATCCATCGCCTATTAAATTTCCAATTTCAGCCCATTTCATATTTTACTAACTACGAATACTTTTTAGTATTTGCAAGAATTCGTCCAACCTCATATAGAGTCATTCAATTTCTTACTACGAGATGGTCTTTCTGCGGCTGTTAAGGTATTCTTGCATCAATAGATAGTGGTATAAAGATCCTGTAACTTAAACTCTTGCTTAACCTTAATCATATGGTCGAAGTAATTTGAATGCATGCACTTGTCACGGCTTATCAAGTGGTATAGGGTTAGCCTTGTCGTAATCAATGCTATTTGCATGTGTAATTAATACGTAAAAAAATGGATAAACTATTGAACGTATTAGGATATTAGACAGGAAGAATTGCAACTAAATGATGGCCGCCGAATTTCAATATACTTCAAGGTAGCCATGACAATTATACCACTAACAATTGAAGTCAATCTCGTATCAAACTTCATAGAATCCTAAAGCTGCTTAGCTAATTTGAACGATTTCTCTATATTTGCTTAGGATGCTTTAATTGGTAAGCCAACTGTTAGCGAAGCTGGCAGCTATTCATCCAATACAATACTTTATCCAGCAGAGGTTTGATTGAATAACATATATCCTATGGCAAAACAACTATACATTTAATTGATAGAAAGAGAATTATTATAAACTATACTCGTCACTATGATAAAGCTAAGACTGTATGCAAACACTAATAGAGTCTACGAACATTTCAGTGATAAATTGTTATATATATATTGTAGTGTAGAGAACTAGGATCAACTTATGGTGCAAATTTTCAAGTTACTATCAATTGGGATGTCGATGGAGAAACTTCTGGATCGTTAGGAATACCTCTTGGTCGCATCCCAATGATGGTCAAGGTCTGTAATTGACAGCTATTGTTATAATGCATTCCGAAAATTTCCAACTTGTTTACATATCGTATTTGCTACTACCGAATTAATATAGTGTAAGAATTGCTCACTGTATAATCTAACGCCTGAACAATTAGTGGCTCACCATGATGAAGCTGAAGTAAGTATTCGTAAAATTGACCATCTTGCAATTTCTGTTACAACGTATTTGATTAGCCATTATACTAAGATATTAAAGTGCTATTTTATGTTACAACTATCGTGATATTATTCTACCACAATACTATACAACGCTAATACTTGTTGTATGAACGATCTGACCACTGCAGGAAGCTGGTGGATATTTTATAGTTAATGGCTTAGAAAAAGTCATACGAATGATAGTACTACCGAGGAGGAATTACGTAAGCATCTTAGTGGTAGCTGGTACTATTCCAATATTTAATTCTCTTCGTAATTTATCGTTACGACCAAAATTAAAGTTACTCAATTGATACGTTTGCCTATAAATTATCAATCCATAATTTATACTTTCTATGAAAATATTATATATATATACATATATAGCCTATGGCAATATCGCGTCCATCTTGGAAAAATATTGGAGCATCATTTTCGGAATATGGTATTATCATACGCTGCGTTCGTAGAGATCAATCCGCTGCTGTAAGATCTTAATAGGGTGTTTCGAAATTTATTTTAAACATTATCATTCGATATAAACTAATATCACAATAAATATATATCTTTATACCATATATTTTCCTTTTATACCTTTAGAGAATGACATTGCATTATCGATCAGATGGTGTTTGCATTCTTGCTATTCCTTATCGAAAAGAATTATTCTTTATACCAGTTGTATTCATTCTAAAGGCTAGTTTATTTTAAACGTAGTGCAATTTTTACTTAACGGTGTTACTAATCAACGTCGTTTTTGGTACAAATTTAACAGGCTTTAATTCGAACCACCGACTATTTCATATTTTCTGAAATTGTCAAAGGCAATGAAGATAACTCCCATACTAAAGCGTAATTAAAATTATGACTTTGAAATTCAAATACGAAAATTGGTTAAGGATGACAGTCCATCGAATTAATAGTACCTCGATGTTAACTTATATTGCTATGTAGGTGTGTAGAAGCCATGCTACATGCATTTCAGAAAGAAATGCTTCATACACAGGACGATATTCTTAATCATATCGGTGAGGAGATAGCATTAATGTGTAGCATTAGCCAAGATAATTAAGATATTCGTTTCTTCAGTATTTAATTGGTGTGACATTCTATATTATGAATCAACATACAATGTAAGAACTCTAATTGTTTACTTAAATCAAGGAGAAAAATTTCGTGTTAAAATGAATCTACCGGAATGGACCTATGATGCCGATGTTGCTAATTATTTATTGAAGTAAATAAAATCTGGCAATCCAATGCGTTATTTATTGTTTAAATGGGCCTTAATTACTCTTTACCGCAATATTGATGTCTAATTGCCTTTTTAATAACCTTAGAAATTGTATAGCTGTTCACCTGGATAGAAATGAAGATAAATTTAATTTACTTATGTAAGTATATCATAGTTAAAATTTTTAAGAAAAAATGTTTTCTTATTTCCGTAGTTGTGATTATTAAACAGTTAATATGTTTTATGTTATACAGTTACATGATTCGAAAATTATACGCAGTTGCAAATGGCGAGTGTCAAATAGAGTCACAAGATAGTCCAATGAATCAAGAAATTCTCTTAGGTGGTCATATGTACTCAATGGTATTAAAAGTAAGTGATCATTTATCATTATACAGTATCATGTTACTAGTGTCATTTCTGATCTAGCTATTGTATGCTAATTAACTGATGGCTTGGTAATTACAGGAAAAATTAGAATTATGGCTATCGAGGGTTAAGAATTTAATTTTGAAGTATATGGCAAAAACCAACGATGAAAAATTAGAAAGTATTTATTGCTATTTGATTTATGTAATTGTACTCACAGTTACTTTAGATAAAGACCCATATTTTCACTTAACGAAGTAGATTGCTTGGTTATGTTTCTAAATAGAAATATATAAGTACAATGATTCTATCTTGCAGATGCTATAGTTAGAGCTGCAAATAATGGTACTAATATACCGAATCAACTAGAGTATTTTTTGGCCACAGGGAATTTAGTCGCTAGGGCTGATTTAGGCTTAATGCAGGTTACTATCGTGTTATACTACATTACATTGCTTCGAGGAGTTTCTAATTGTATGTTTTCTCTTTTGTATCAAGGTTGCAGGTTATGTTCTGGTAGCTGATCGGTTAAATTTTATGAGATTCGTATCACATTTTCGAAGTGTTCATCGGGGTAGTTTCTTTACTGAAATGCGTACCACCGCTGTTCGTAAGTTACTTCCTGAAGCTTGGGGTAAGCATGTCGATACATGATGACGAGCCAAAGCAGGAGTGCACATAAACTTCTCTTGCAATTTACGAGCATGGATATATTACTAGCAAATAGATTTAATAATATTTGCAATTTAATGCCTTTCTTGATAATTTAGGGTTTCTCTGTCCCGTTCATACCCCTGATGGTGCTCCATGTGGTTTGTTGAATCATTTAGCGGCTAGCTGCAAAGTAGGTTCAGTCGCGTCTGTTTTTTTACTCAATACTGTATATACTCGTACACATTTAATAGGCTTACATTGAGAAAAATAAAGATTGAAAGGATTTCCTATCTTGCAAATATAGGTCGTAACCAAAATGTCTGATACAACTAAGTTAGTTAGCACGCTGTATGAGTTGGGAATGCTATCATTATCGGATCCACTTATTGAATATAGTTCCGCGCATGTAGTAATATTAGACGGCAAAATTGTGGGGTATATTCAGAAGGAAATTGGAAAAGAAATCGCCGATAAATTACGATATCTAAAGATAAATAACATGGATATGGTAAGCTTCAGTAATTCATCCTTGTCCTTTTAACATACAATATAAATTTCGAGGAGGATAGCAACAGCACATAAATAAAAACTAAGTAATCCATCATGCCATCCGATGTAGGTTGATCCATCTACGGAGATTGCATTAGTCCATGACGGAATTAGCGGTCTCTACAACGGATTGTATCTTTTTACGTCCCCAGCTCGTATGATTAGACCAGTCACAAATTTACGGTTGCAAAAACAAGAAATGATTGGTACTTTTGAGCAAGTAATGGATTTTACAAATTTAGTGTAATACTAATGTAATGCTTGTGTTTGGTTCTTATCTTGTTTCCAATAGCTTATATTCTCATTTGTAAGTAGTGAATTAGAATTTTCTCTCTAACTCTAAATGCTTATTTCAAGGTCTTTATGGATATTTGTATTACTGCTGAAGAAGCATACGCTGAGGTTAACTATTTATCATGTTGAAAATTTTGACTTGTTATTATGCAAGTCTAGTCAATAATAATTGGCCAAAATATTCATTATAATTTATTAGTTATCCCTACATCATCAATTTCTTTTAAATTAGGTAACCACTCATCAAGAGCTATCACCATGCAGCATGCTCAGTGCATTGGCCCGATTAACGCCATTTTCTGACTTTAATCAAAGTCCTCGTAACATGTATCAATGTCAGGTAAAGCAAAGTTATCCTAAAATCAAGACTGTAATTGGTTTTGAAATGATGATGTCATGTTTGTATTGCAACATTTTAGATGGGAAAGCAAACTATGGGAACCCCTATTCAGTCCTTTAAATATCGATCTGATAACAAACTTTATCGAATACAGGTACACAAGTTAATGTTAGTTTAACTGATTGTAGTAGACAATATAGGCTTAATTGATTATATAATATTACTATAAATATTACAGTATTTACTTTTACGTGGATTATTTTTGATAGACTCCTCAAACGCCTGTTGTTCGTACAGCCGATTACGATCATTACGGATTTGATGATTATCCACTAGGAACTAATGCAATCGTGGCTGTTATAGCATATACGGCATGTCCATCCTAACAGAAATTTTTATAATTCACTGTACAATAGCTGGTTATGTTACCTAATTATGCGTATACTTGTACTTTTATGATTATTGATAATAATAGGGCTATGATATGGAAGATGCGATGATACTGAATAAAAGTTCAGTCGAACGAGGATTTGCCCATGCCACTATATATAAATCTGAGGTAACTTTACCGACGTTTTAATACCATACATTATATAATCTATTAATTCCAATTATATATCATTATTTGGCGAGATATAGTAAAATGTATTATTTATGGCTAGGTTATCAATCTGAATTCGAAAACCGCTGATGGATTGGAGATATTTGGTATGCTCCTAGTCATCTTCGAACTGGCTTTCATTTTTCTTTACTAAATTGAAATAATTTAAATAGGCCAAACTCCTGGTACTACTGATAGTGACAATATTGATTTGGATGGATTGCCAAAAATTGGTTCTATACTAAATTCCGGAGATCCATACTATTGGTAATTTTGAGCAATATTGCATTATTACTATACGAGTATGTAGTTAGTTACGATATGACTTTAAGACCATTTAATATTATCTTTAGTACTTTAAATCTTTCTACAAGTCAATGCGTTGTCCATTACTACCGTGGCCAAGAACAAGGAATAGTAGATGATGTACGTTTTAAAGCAAGACGTATTACAAGATATTAACTCGAAATTTGATATTGCTCAACATGACTGACATCAAATATTATCTAGGTTAAATTACTTGGATCGGATAGCGGTCGAAAGCCATTGCAGCGAATATGCGTTAAATTCCGAATCGAGGTATGCAGCACACCCTTAAATATTTACGCAAGTTACTAAAACTTTACGCATAACCTACCCTTATTATTAATATTTGGATCTTCTACGATAAATTACAGCGAAATCCGATCATTGGGGATAAATTTTCAAGCCGTCACGGGCAGAAAGGAGTATGCAGGTATAATGTAAATGCAAGTTCATCGTACTCAGTTTGATAATTTTGTACCCTCAGTTAAACATGGTAACCTAATTTTCAATTTCAGTCAATTATGGCCAATAGAAAATATGCCTTTTACTGAATCCGGCATGACTCCTGATATATTATTCAATCCACATGGCTTTCCATCGAGAATGACTATAGGTTAAAATTTTTCCTTCTATCAATGTTCCTATTTCGCCAATTCATGCAGTAAAATTATGATTATACCATTAATTTTTAAAATGTATATTTATTGCAGGCATGATGATTGAATCTATGGCAGGCAAATCTGCTAGTCTTCATGGACTCTGTCATGATGCAACACCCTTTCAGTTTAGCGAAAAAGTTTCAGCCGTAGATTACTTTGGAAAATATCTAGAGAAAGGTGATGTCTTTGACTTTTCTTAAATAATATTGACTTAAAATTTGGTATAATAATAGATTAGATGATCGTAGGTTCGATAACATGCTTAGCCTTACACAATATGTATATTTCTTAAATGTTAAAGCTGGCTACAACTATTTTGGTACGGAAAGAATGTACGATGGCATGAGTGGCGAAGAATTTGAGGCTAATATATTTATTGGCACTGTATACTATCAGCGATTAAGGCATATGATTTCTGATAAGTTTCAGGTATCTCTACCATATATGACAAATGCATATCTGTATTCGGGCTGAGTATGAATTTTTTATTGAGATGAAATGTTTTCTTGATTGAATTAGGTTAGGACAACAGGGCCAATCGATTCCTTAACTCGTCAACCTGTTCAGGTAACTTTGATTGATTTACTACCTATCGTTAAACGTTAAGTTAGGACTCGTTATTGCGAGAAAATCAAATCTAATGCAGTAGTATTTCATCAAATATTCTTAGGGTAGAAAAAGGGCCGGTGGAGTCAGGTTCGGCGAGATGGAGCGTGATGCTTTAATATCTCATGGCACATCATTTCTACTACAAGATAGACTGCTTAACTGTTCCGATAAATCAGTGGTAACATTGAATTTCACTACAGTGCACAATTTCTAAATAGTATATGTTTAAGATTTGTTGGTTTAAAGCATCCGTACATGTTGATTTTAGGCGCATGTTTGTAAGAAATGCGGTAGCGTCCTAGGGATTACCACTGATGTAAACAAAAATGAAGCCGATATCTTTCGAGAATTCTCCCGAAAAGTTTACAGATGTACTACATGTGATAGCACTCAAGAAGTTACTAAAATGTACCTTCCTTACGTATACCTTTATTTAGTTACAGAATTTGCAGCTTTGAATATTAAAGCTGTAATCGAAGTTGAATAATCAAAATGAAACAACATTCAATTATATATATATTAACAAGACCAACATCAATTAATTTTCATATAGAATAAATGTGGAGAACATAATATCGAACTAGCAATTAATTAATTTTTTCACGGTGTGATGTTGTTCATAACGTTTCACTAAACCTGAAATAGTGGCTACATAGAGAGAAAGTGAAGTAATAAGCACTTTAATTAAATTACAAAATAAACTTGTATATAATATCCATAAGAGGAATTATTAAATTTTATCAGAAATGTAACAGATAACACATCCTGTACAAATATCTGTCCCGTTCTTTAATAAAATTATTTTTTTTAGATATTATTTTAATGTTTAAACTTAAACATTTCACAGTAATTTATTTCTACGATGCTCATGTGTTAGTGCTATGGGTTTTATACTGTGTCTCGTGTATACTCATTTCGAGTAAGAGTAGGGAAAGATACTTTAAATCGAAATTTCGTGCCATACTTATATTGTTCGTTAATGCTATTTTGATAGTTCATCCAACTTTGCTTTCACGTCAGAGCAGCAGCACATCAATTCATCAGCGTGCTCATGTAAATGCTTATCAAGGTCGTCTAGTGAACGTGATCTACAATAAAAATCTGTAGGTAGAAATCGAAATGTAATCGCATTCAGTTCATGTTATTATGTAGGATCATTATTTAATATTCATATTGTAGTTAATAATTATAATTGTATCCTACCCAGTGCACTATTACAAAGGGTTCTAGCCTGGTCTAGTTGGCCACAAGATGCCGCAATAACACAACTATCTAAACTATGATTTCCTAGTAGGCATAGTTGGTGATAGTAATTAGAAGCGATCAGACCTAAAACCAATTTTTTATCAATTTACAATGAACATAAGTCTGAGTTGTCTATCAGTTTGCAGGTTAAATCAGTTATGTATTAAATGAACTAAAAATAAAATTATTTATCTACAACTTACGTTTGCTAATTGTAGCAAATTGATTGATCTGGTTACTCGATCTAGGATTATCGTTAACTTGAACTGGATCTTTCCTTTGATAATGATGGCCTGCAAGCACGTTAGATCTCTCGCCATAATTCGTACGAGTCATTTTCTGACTGTATTCGTCTTCGTTATTTACTTTTGCTGTATAAACGCTATGGTACTTAGGAGAGCTAACAGGATGCCTTGGGTCAGTTATTTCGGAATTAGAAGAATCTTCCGTAGTTCTGTGATGATTGTAGGATGCAGGTGCCGTAACAAAACTCAAACCATCGTCGGATCTACCGGAAGAATTAGAGGTTGCATCTGATCCTGAAAACTGTCGACCATACGATGAATTTTTGTCATAATACTTATAGTTTGATGGTAGTTTTCTAATATGTGAGTCAGTCCAAGCATTCGATGGTAAAGGATTAGTTTGGGTTGCTTGTACACCTAATTTGTTAGATATGTCCCGATTTATCATCTGCTGACCCTTTGAAATTTTACCTGTAACAGACCATTGCTGTAGCCTAGTTACAGTATTGGCTAAGTCATCATCAGCTTCATATGGTTCTCGAGATCGAGTGATTGTAGATGACGTGCTACCACCTTTCGAAACTCGTGAAGTTTGCAATATATCTACGCCATCATAGCTATCGCCATAGTTGCTTTGGGATTCGATATATGAGCGAGAGTCTGATTTTGGAATACTTCCAGTACTAGTAGAATCTTCGAGATCAATTAATTGACCAGTTACTACTTCATTCACCCTACGATTCTCACTAACTAACTGATCGGTATCAGATGTTGACGGTATTGGATCCATTGGCTTTCCAGATGAATTGGTATAAATCAGTAGCACTGGTTGATAGCAATTACGAATGCAACTTTGAATTACATCCTCAAAGGTTTGACCAACCTATAAATCATACAATATTATAGCCAATAATTAAGCATAAGTGCTTACAAAAAGTTATTAATGTTGTTATGCGAGCATTAAATTATATATCATCAATACGTCAATTATACTTTTGTGCATACGATCTTACATCTCGTATATGTGCATCATCACATAATATCCATTTCTTGTATCTCGTATGATGACAGAATGTGGCATAATGCATGCCATAATAAACTACCATGGTATTAAGATCGATCGTGGTTTGGGCTGCATTTTCGTCAAGAACCTTTGAGAATACCTGAAACAATTCAAAATTTCAGTCATTGTGCTCCTAATATATGATGAACTAAACGGTAAATTAACGATAGGCTAGATAGACTGAAGTGCTAATACTAGCGGCTTGTAAAAGCTCTATCGTAAAATTATCATTCTTGTATTATTTAGGCCAAGCCGAATACTTACATCATTTAAAGAAATGCGTGTTTGGATGACATAGAGTAACGATTGAATGGTAGATCTTGGTGCTGACTTTGTCGACCATGAAAAACCAATACTAACTGTTAATACAAAATTGCATTAAAAACATTAATACCAATCTCAATGTCAAGGCTAGCCATAATGAATTCAGGTTACCAATTTCAGGGCAATTTGTAAGATAGCATTCACTTTTAATGATGTTTCTACAATTTCCCTATCAAAAGGTCAAATTGATTTATCAAGCTTCTGGAATGTTATTTGAAGACAAGCAATAAATTGAGTATCAATAGCGAATTTGCTATAACGTGACACCATATCTTACAGGGCATGATTCTTTGGTAGCTAAAACAGATCGAAGCATTTTACCGAATGTAATGTTTCTAAAATCATTATCACGACCTGACGGTATGTAAATCTCATTTCTGTAAAACAATCCGATTCGTTAATTTTATTTCTGAACGCTTTATAGTTTAAAAATATGTATTTCGTGAATAATTCACTTAAATTGAAAATCTTGTACTTTCATTTTACTATTCTAATAAGTTAGAATAGGAGAATGCATTCTTACACAAGTTCGGAAACATTAAGATAAAGCAAAGGTATTCTCAATGGTTCAGGCTCCGAGGTAGCCTCACAATAGGGACAGATACGCTAAAATTCAACGCAGAAACAAGTTATTGAATTAGTGATATACTATGGATTCTAGTGGCTAAACTAACTAAATCTTACATGATTTATCAATGTAAGAGTAAACTTCTTGTGAGTAATACAGCCATCATCCTCACATGTTGCGCTATCAACATCTGTAGTTGAGTGTTCATGTATTTTATCTAGGATATATTCCTGCGTAATCAATATTCGAATGCAAATTAGTGAAATACTGGTAGGCTACTGTTATTTGTATTAGTGGTATAAGGATTGCATAAATGAGTTTAATTGTATCCTTTCGTAGGCTAAACAATAGGATATAATTTTGAGTTTAGTAGAAATAGTTTATTTTTTAAGGAGCGCACACTGAAAATTCATTATTGCGTCGTAGTTAGCCAATAAAGGTCTCCTTTGTTTTATTAGTAGAAATTCTAATTTAATAGCAATAATATTGTCTTTAGGATGTGTTCCAGCCATAAATTGTATTCTTGTAAAATTTTATTGGTTATTTAAAAATCTTTACATAGTAGCGTTTCATGTATGAATTTGCGAAAATGCGATTATTTTAAAGTTTGGATAGTTAAATTTGTTACTGACATTTTCAAGTGCGATCAATACAAAGTTGATACAGGTTAATAGGGCAAAATGTCCGTACTTAAACTTACATAACACTCTACGGCATCATTTGTTTGACCCAGTTGAAAGCGATCAACATTAAGCTTAGCCAGTACTCTTCTTAAGTAATCAGGCTTTAAGACTTGAAAATCGCAGTATTTATAATTATCAAAAATGACCTATAAATAAATAGAATCGTTACCACAGTTAGTTATGAGAGGTAGTGAGATGTTATTGAATCGAGATGGTTAGTGATCACTTAAACAGAATTTCAGGTATTAATTTCAATCAAAGTAATATTCTGTTTGTCCAAATGAATATTGTCTCGATACTCTGCTCTATAGCAAAGCTATCTATTACTTATCTATGAGCATTTACGCTTGGGCTTACCTGTAAAGCTTCGATAATATTATTTGATTTTTGTCTATCGTCTTTTAAATTGTGAAGGCTATCACGAAAGATATCAATATGCCATAATGCCTGAAATCATATGCGATAAGAGATTTGATAAGCTGTTCAATATATGCATTAGGTTGTAGTTAAGTAAGAGAATTTAATAAGCTGTATAACTAATACATTCATTCGATTGTAGTTATAGCCTTCATGAAAATGTAACCAGCTAAACTAATTTCAATTTATTAGACTGGATCAGTAATTACTATGCAGCTTTCGGTTGCTTGATCATTATTATTCTATTAAAATTTAAAGACTGAGAAATTTACACTATTATTCTACCACATTGGATTACTCTCTTTAATCATTACGTGGTAGTGTATCGGGGGATACATGAAATTGAGTTAGAGTCTACGCAAACGACACTACGACAGTGGCAGTGGCATAGCTATTTTTCACTTTTTATACTTAAAGTAAAACAGTATCGTAAATGACTAAAAGAGTCGTGTAACTAAAATTAGAATTATTAACTTTTAATAGAACGAAAGTATCGAGTTTATATACTAGAAGAAAATGTTGATCTTTTGCCTGATATAATATCTTATCTTAATACTGTGTAATATCCAATTGTGTAGTATAACCTATCGGAGCAATCATAATGTACGTACGATGATGCATTTGTAATTTGATCTTAACAGCAATCCTGGCATGCAATCGATCAAAATCAAACGACAAATTGTTCTGAGATCTATTAAAATATCTTCTCCATCTTTATCAATGAATTGAACAAGTATATTAATTACCTGAATAACTGAGTTGAGAAAGCAATTATTTTCACCGGGTTGATTGTCTAGGCCTTTGCTCGATAGAGTAGAACAGCCACTTTCCATTAATACTGAATTGATTTCGCGTCAATAAGAAGAAATAAAATAATTTGATCTTTTACTCTGAATGATTCATTACATCAACATTAGTTGGATGAAATTGTGTTCTAGAAAAGTTGATGGCAGTTATCTACCCAAGGCTAGACTGTATCGATTATTAAACAGTGTTATCAACGCTATTGTCGTCGATTGGAGTCGTAATCGCTAATCTATCTAACTAGCTTTTTAAAGTTTTGATAAAATTGAACGGTTGAACAGTAATTTATAAATAAAAGCGACTTGAATTGGATCTTCACAGTTGCAGGATAATCAATATAAGGTAGAGTCGTTGATCAATGCAAACTTTTGAATAGTAGAGTATTAACACTCGACCGGCCAGGGTCCCTACAGTCTCTCTTGAAGTCTTGCTAACTGGATGTAGATCTAGTCCACTCTGTATAAATACTGGAATGTTGAAGAGCTATCAAGCGCCTTTGCAAAGTGATAATAATAATAACTTCAAACGATTACGTCGATGATTTATCCTTTGGGAATGAAGAAGAATGTTAGAGTAGACAATATCGATGCGATTTCTCAGCTACCAATGCTAGCTAAAATGATATCATACAAGCATGACACTCATAGGCAAATTAACCTTTGAAGCTTAGGCGCACTCGCATACCGTTGAAGAATAGATTTCAATTTTCTACTGGATAGTTATGAAATCACCTTAGGCAGAGCTGCCATTTATTTATTTATTTATTCACATGCAAAATCTAACCTAAGGCACTAGCATACTTTATGCAGAATCATTCTAAACACTCTCTGGCTTAGTTTTGGGGGATAATTTCAGTCAAATCGTTCTCCTGCTTGCAGCTGTTCTGGTTGGTTCCGGAAGTGTCTTCGGTCTACTCCACTACCGTATGTGTTACCCAAAAATGATACTTTTATATGGCACCTATGATATACTTGAGACAGCATATAGTGGTGAGCTACATCCATATTTAGCTATCTAGAGTCTCAAACAAGACTTTTGAAATATATCACTGGCTAGCCAAACGTGCACATAGCCTACTAGAGGAACCTTGACGTCATCTCCAGTTACTGTATAACGCTGTACTATCATTGGTCCATTACTTATTAGGTCATCAGTCTATAAATAGAACACAATACGTAACGTTGGCGGTATCATACAGTACTATGCAATGCATAGTCATGCCTCCAGTATGGATGGGGGTTGATCAATTCGTATCGTAGCAACACAATTTAGCTTATTTTCATTTTTATAGTCAATATGAACCTTATTATACGTTTATGGTCGTGGTGGCCGAGTGGTTAAGGCGTTGGACTCGAAATCCAATGGGGTCTCCCCGCACAGGTTCGAATCCTGTTCACGACGATTTTTTTTCTACTGTTGATGATCGGCACTAATGGCGATATAAATTGGAGATGAAACCGAATGCAATCTAGCTTGGAATTTCAGCCTGCGTCGATCGAAAATGTAAAATGTCTCGCAACTACTGTACCCTGTAATCACCATAGCCTCTCGATTAATTGTATTAGCACAGTGCAGTGAGTGATTGGTGTATAAAATAGTCAAGTCAATCATCGACTGATTAATTAGAATGTCCAGGTGCAAATCGATATTAAGCCTTAACAGCTTTTGAAAAGTCATTTCTGCACCAAAATTGGAGACAAGCGTTTCTGTTATTTTAATGTTTATTACATATGGGAAGACTGAGTATAGTCTACCACGGCCATATAAAATAATCAAGTCAATTATCGATGATTGTATATCCGCCTTGGTATCGGTATTAAACCATTTTACATGAACAGAAATTGATAGATTCAAAAAAGTCATTTTTGCATCAAAATTGGAAATAGAAGTTTCTTTGAACTTAATATTGGATATATTGCATACGGAGACACACTAAGGAAATGATTGTCTTGACAATTTTTGATTAGAAAACCCTCATTCTTATTTCTAAATTCCTCGTAGTATACAGTAGTACAGTATTGACATTTTCTCGTCTTGTTTTGTGCAGTAGTGCCGTGAGTGGCAATGTACTCTTTGGCATTTACTTACAGTGACTGGCGATGGAGTCAGTTTAATCGGTCAGGAGGCTAAGGTAACTACTATGTAAATCTCTACTAGACTAACGATGACTATAAACTCAGATATTACTAAAAAATCAGCTAATTTATTTGTACAGTATGTAGTGCAATTACGTAAACATCAAATATGCTTACTAAGACAATAATAATTTAAAAATATGCAGTTATCGATAAAATTATATCAAAACATAGATAAAATGACGATTAATAAAATTCCCGGAAAGGCTAATCAATGATAATTATGCTTTAACGGCTAACACCGTACTTAAAAAAGCTACTTGGTCGCAATATCGTATAGCAAAGTTAAATTCCAATTCCTGATAAGATATTCTGGATAGATAAACTTAAAATCAAATAGCAAAACTCAAAGTGCGCGCATTATCCAGCAATGTATACCTCCAAATGAAGCTCTCGAGACCGCACACTCTGTCAATTAGCAGTACAGAGCGTGAACCTCCATCTTATACTAAGTTACGGTATACAGGATCTTGAGACTAGTGATGGTTAGAGCTGCTGATTGTCTAAAGTGCGGTACTACAGTGTACTACCGTATGCTCGTATATTAGAGTAAATAAGGTACTGTATATTTACAGCCCACTACAGTATAACAACATATTTACCTAATCAATAAGTTATTAAGAGAATCTTATTTTTCCTGTATTGCATATGTACAATAATGTTCATACAGCATGCTTTAAAGTAAAAGCTATGACTGCTTCAATACTAGATATGAATTCCTTTCAGAAGGAAAGCAGTTGTATAATATCACTAAATAATATTGCATTTCTATACTATCTGAAAATTAGATACTTATAGACACATATCATATTAAGTCATAGTTGCTATTAGGTCACTTCTGGATTTATCATTCGTCATTGCATCAGAGCGATTGAAGGGATAATTGCACGCTGTATGATTATTCGACATGTAAAACTATTTGAGAATAGTGTGACGGGAGGATTATGCAAGGAGGCTAAAAAGAACACTATGTATAATTATTTAAATCCTCTACAAAGTCTTGCAAGCAGAGCAATAAAATTATCTGATTTAACGTAACTGAATTTATTCCAATACCTAACAACAATCTGTAGTAATTCGCAAGCAAGCTTAAAATAACAATGTATTGTTTAATAACAGTATCAGCTGTGGCGAAATCTTGTGAGTAAGAATCAAAACAATTTTATTTAACGTAATTTATAGTCGTATCCAATTGTTCCTAGTACACATTAGGAACAGTAGATACTTTTATGACTGGGCCTAAAAACACAACACCGTGTGAAACTGCGATCAGATCTAGCTAGAAAATAAATATAATTATACATTTACTAACATAATCCAGAATTTCGAGCAATTTGCCTATCACATCGTACCACAACTCATCTATTATGACGGTTATTAGATTACAGAATATCCTTTAATTGATCTTAAATACTTGCTTCAAATTAACATGTACATTTCTGGATAGATGAAGACGGAGACTATGAAAGAATGGGACAATCCCACAATTTTTAACTGCTAGCATATTAAGAATATACCAGGAGTGTATATTCGTATATAGCTACAGTAATGCGAAAAATATGATTACTGATTTAAAGCAAGTACTTTTGTTGATTGTAGGTAACTGTTGTATTTAATGTATTTCAATCTTAGTATGATTAGGCAGAAAAGTAACAAATAATAATCTCACGTACGAAACCTTCTCGAAATAAACATAATTGTATGGCACTTGTACTTACAGTTTTATTACTGTCAGGAATGATCGAATAATTTATGTTTATAGTAGTGATAGAACTAATGGACTTTGGCATAAAGAAAAACTTGTAAAGATTATAATACAATAAATATCTAGAACAGATACAGCTGCTATTTATACATTACCTTATGTCGAAATATGTCATTCTCAACTATTAAACATTATAATTTAGTAGATTTTATGGAGTTAAGAATTAAAGTTTGCCTTTGCTGCTCTCTCTTCTAATTCAGTTTGTAACTCGGAAGAAACTTCAGTAAATAAAGTAGTCCATTCCCATTGCCTATCGGTCTTTATTATAGTAAATGATATCAAGTAGTTGTCGTTCAGTAACTCGACGAAATAATTTATATTTTTTCCTATAAATCGAAAAGCAATCATTACCTCAGCGACTTCTTCTGCAGGCGCTAAGCCTTTTGCCAATAGTTTTAAATCAACTTCTCCGTCCTAATTATACATCAAGTTGTTAGTGTGAGAATTTTAAGCTTTAGTACTATTATAATTATTATACAACAGCGATTTATAAACTGAATTACTGAAATTACCATAATTAGTAACGACGCATGTTTCTGTAAATCTTGATCCAATTCCTTATAGCTTATTACCTTATTGGCTTTTATGCTAATAAAAATTTTGAAGTAATACTATTAATTATGAACTATCGAAATAAAAGAGAAAATAATTACATTAGATGAAAAATCGTAGCAGTACCTTGGTGGAGCAGCAATTCCGTAAGTGATTTCTTCTTCTTCCTGCTTGTCCTCGAGCTCCGGTATGACGGGATTATCTACGTTGGTTTTGAAGTATAGATTTAAAACAATTATATTTTTTTTACCGAGGATTAAGACAGCGAGATTCAAAACGTGGTGAATACCTTCGCCGTCATCCTGATTAATAGTAGTCGCTTTCAAACGTTCGCTAACGAAATAGTAAGAGCAAAGATACAGAAGGTTAGTTTGATTGCTGTCTGAAGAAACACGATTCACATAATTATGTACAAGTGATAACGATCTACTTGAGCTAATTGCTTCTCTTACTCAATTTCTGTATCCTTTTTGTTAGCATTTTTCCTGGAATATATATTTGATTTGAGAAATGATAATTTATAAATTTGCTTATAGTATTAAAGCGTTTTAGCATAAATAAGCTTTCATATTGTATTTGCATCAATACGAATCAACAGCTCCAAAATGATAAACTATTGATCCCGCAGCCTACCCTTTCTTAGCATCATTAGCCCATCCGTCTCTCTTTCTAGCCTTTGGAGGGACATCATTGCCATTCTAGATAATATTACAATGTTATAACTTTGCTTATATAACATTTCTATTGAGATTAAGAGTGATAATGACTAGAATAGAACGCCAATTTGCATATATATGATCCAAAATTGTTAAACTTTAGGACCTATTTTCCACTAGCTTTATTTGATACGTTAAGAAAATTAACGTATCATTTTATTAAGACATGCTTTATGGTATAGACTTACTACACTTCCATTAGCAACGGCACTGTTATCTGCTGATCCATTTTGATTTTCTGCATTAGCTTTAGGTTTGTTAGACCTTCTTCCTTGCTTAGCGTCCTATAGTAATGGAGATTAAAATCAAACGTTTTATTATCCTGAAAACTAACAGACGCTACTAACAGTAAATTAACTTCAATAAATTAACTTCCACTTTTATAACACTTTTATGATAGCCTTATTTTTTAAATAAATTTCTCCTACCATCAATGTACGTGGGTAATATTAATGATAACGCATATGAAATCAAGTAAAGATAAGATTATAATATATCAAAATAGCTATTGAAGCAAATCCAGGCTTGAACTGATTTAGGGGATAAGCAGGGATCATCTAATGCAATGAAATCTTTATTATTTTGTGATGTGCGACATATAATTTGATAAAAGTATAGCTAGTAGTTGTTGATATGGTGATCAATTTATGTTTTGCATTATAGTAGTTAAAATGCAAAATAACATAGGTAACACCATATTGGCGAAGGTGATGTTTACATTTACTTGCAGTATAAGTTTAGATCAATTTAAGCAGCACTAATGTAATCATCTTGTACTTTTTTATTACGAGTGATTCGGCTTCTTGAATAATAAGTCATTTACTGATAACTTCCCATAGCTGATTTTAAATGAGGGTTAAAGCAAGTAATAAGTAAATTCCCAATCAATTTTACATTAACGAAAATGATATTAGGACTGATTAAGAACATAGACGTAAAACAACTAATATAGCATTATCTAGGTTATTTTACGAAATTATAAAGAGAAATTTATTTTCACCAAAACTATATCATTTTTCCTGACGTCCTCGTCAATTAGCTCTGTCTGAAAAAATACTAGAGAGAAATGGAAATAATTCTATACTTATAAAGATGATATTTGCATTCATTTGCGGCTAGAGATCAATCCTAACATCATGTCTATTCTATTTGGTACCGTCCTTATACCATAAGCAAGTTACTTTCTATCTGAAGCATATCGATACCGTAGTCAATTTACAACATAATTTTAACGTTGTTCATAAAACGGTCTTATAACTGTGATAGCCGATAAAGTAACTTCTTGTAGAATCATTTCCATCAAGAAGAAGTGATCAAATTATCTCCAGACTTACTTTTTTACCAGGGAATATTCCATCCATTGCTACTAAGTTTGGTATCGATATAGTTAGAAAGATTTCAAATTCCAACCTGAGCCTTGTACGATAATATTCTTTTTACTATCTATTACTAGAAATAGTAATGTTAATCAATCAAGAATCAGTACTGCAGTCTATAGCAGTGAATTAAACTATCTTTGCTGATATTCACATCTTATTATGGGGGATATCCGTTGTCACGGTAATGAGAACAAGCCAGTGCGCGTGCTCGCCCACTGTTGCCATGCTTTTTACCTGCTCGGGGCATAGTGGAGACTTAACAAATTCTTGACCCTCTAATAGCACTTCTCATTAATCGCTTATAGTGTAGATCGGACATGAAAATAGTGGGCTATGTTTAAGTACCCAATCTATGGGGTTCCACAGGTCCATATGCTACTTTGTTGTCTATGGTACTGCCACAGCATATACGGGATATGGTATATTGCGAAAACGAACATGGTCGATAATTATAAATTCAGAGAATAACTGAATAATCCATTCTGCAATGACTACTGTTTGAAAGTTTTGTTGCCAACAGTATAAGGTATATGTTTGCCATATATCATATGAAGCAATGAACATGGTATGAATAAATTACAGGAATTAATACTGCGCGCAGTCACTGTCTTATCATGGTCATCATAGGAACAGCCGGCATCATATGATATGATTAACATTAATCCTTAAACCATAATATACATATATATATATATATATCACTTATGGGAAGACAACATAGAATTAAAAAAATGGACTTTACGCTTCAGGCTACTTTGCAGTGTCTAACCAGTTCTATAAGTGAGTTCTTTGAGCGATCTTATCACCAAGTTATTTTAAGTTTCCCTAGCAGAGGCCTACAATATAATGATCTACTTAAATTATTTATATGGAAAAATAATAAACAAGTTATAAATAAATTTCCTAGATTAGCGATAGACATTCTAAGTATTATATTCGCAACTTGTTTGCTCCATTGGTTAGTTCTGTGAGCTAGCTGAGATGCGTAGTGGTATCACTAATGTGCCAGTTATCATTCTATGCACCATGCCATCTTAATTCCATTTTATCAACTACAGATTTATGCGGAGATATAGTCAGCTTATTTATATAGGATAATATGTAAATAAACGCACAAAGATTTTTTATGTGCCATACTATCCAAAAAATGGTATTCATAAATTCCTGCAATGAATGTTATAATCAGTAATAATGCAGTAAATCGACTTCACTACTCTATCAAAGAAATCGTTTATTGTGTGATAGAATTGCATATTTCATCTACATCTTGGAACCAAATCGAAGGTATTTATCTGTAAATCAAAACTAAATTCTCATACAATATCATGACTCTTTTTCAATAATATGCATAAATGAATAAAAATCAACGTGTGGCCAATTCCATATCTCCTTAGCTGCAAGATTGCTTAAAGCTGTAAAACATGGCATACGCGCATTTCGATCGCTATAGGGCCAGCAGAAATCGTCATAAAGAAAATAGACTTCGTAACATATACTACAGGATCCTTTTGGTTGACAATTTCAGATTTAAGTAATATAACCGGAACGTCCGTAATAGCTATAGCTACTATAATCAAATCTATAAAAATAAATAACTCGGTAATCAAAATAAATTAAGAACAGAAAAAAATAATAACGATAAGAATGAATATTTGATCTTTGCTATGATCACAATTTCTTCTAATTATTCATTACAGGTGTATACAAAATATTAAATGTGTACTATAGAATTTTTCAATAAATTTATGTACTGCACAGCCCATCTAAAGGGGAATCTGTAAAGCTTTCATTGTATTTGCATAAGTAGAAAGAGATTTAAAGTAGACTAATATGACTTTCAAATGGAATCGTTGAAATTGCCTAATCATCCTTTATTACCTGCGAGGCATATATCTACTTTAATCCGGCAGAAAAAGATCCAATTTATATATTAATGATGTTACTTCCAAATTAAATTGCTACTGCATAAACATCTTGAAATACTGCAGTCTTTTGTTAAATAATAAATTGTATAGCAGAGTAAGCCACATTTCTAAATCTGAAACAATGGACAACTATTTTGATATTATTATACAGAACATTTGAAGATTCTATGTTTAGTACGTTACCCAACTGCTACTAAGTGTCTTTTTAATCCGCTATTAAAATGTAGACAAGAGTATAACCTTGCATAAATAGAAACAAAAATGCTGATTAATTATCTAAGTAACGGAAAGCATAGATTTTCTAAAATGTTACTGTTAAAATGAGCAAAAATTTTTATGATGTTATGTTACTTTTAAAAATCGTATAATTAAGAATCAATTTTATAAAGAGAGAAAATGAGGATTTTTATTTTCCTCATGATGGTCAGTTTAAATAGTTTGTTGAAATTATACATTGATCGAATTTCCTTTCTCCCCTACAGTTATTACAAAATTATTGATAAAAAAGTGAAATTAAAATTAGATTCATTAATCTGGTCACTTATTTCTACAAGATGCCCAATTCTTGTAGGTAGACTGATCAATTTTATAAATTAGATCTTAAATACGCCTATCTACTAGTGAATTAATTCCATTATAATAAATCACCGATACTCTTTAAGCCAATTTTTACATTTTAGTCATGCATATTGGTGGACTTTAAATTTCTTACGATTACATCTATCCATTTAGATCGCTAAATTTAATTTAGAATCACTTATATGCTTTTCTGCTTCATTCTATTTCATCCATTCTCCTAACTGAAAATATAAAGTACTATTGTTTTGGATATTTTATAATTTTGTTTATTCTAGTAAATTTATATCCTCTTACCAAATCAAACTTTCCAATAATATTAACAAGAGAAAAATATCTATTTGAGTCCATTTAATAGCTTATATTATTTGAAGCACCATCATAGGGAAAATTATTTATTATTCACATCCTTAATTGGGAAATGAGTCGTTTAATAAAGCTGCAAACTACGTCATTTCATCATGGCAATATTTAGTATCAAATTGACGTTACATATTATCTCTCTGGGTGATCTAATGTATGTGAGAGTATAAATGATTTCAAATTATTATTTTAAATTGGAGAGGATGCAAAGCATATAGATGGTTTTGGTACCACTAAATTTATTTATTTTACTTTGCGGGAGGTTTTATAATTTATTTATACGAACGATGAAAAAGTTAATCCTTTTGCTTATGATGTACTAGATGGTTATACAGTGATGCTCAAGTAGACTAGGTATTAGATAGATCTGGCGTAAAATAGAGCAAGATAATGTTTAATAAATTCTCTGTAATTAGTTCATTTGATATATTATCGTTGTAACAGGAATATTAAGTACAATCAAGTGAACTATTTTGGCTATTTCCTCCAAGATTACGACCCAAATTTTCGATTACGTCCTTGTTCTTTTCATAACTTTTCATACAGAAATAGAACATCCATTACAGTCATGTTGAAAAACGGTTCTTTTCTGAGATTGTTCTTCTGCTATACCATCCTGTTATGCTATTCTCTCAGTTTTGCAAAAGGAAAAAAGGATCACATCATATTGATCTTGACTGATGATCAAGATGTTGTACTGGAATCGATGAAAGCAATGCCTCATACATCGCGTATCCTTGGTAAGCAAGGAGCAGAATTTACCAATGCTTTTGTAACTACGCCAGTCTGCTGCCCATCGCGTTCCTCCATATTAACTGGAATGTATGTCCATAATCATCATACTAAAACCAATAATGCTAACTGTAGCTCTCCAGCTTGGCGTCATGGACCAGAACGATTAACTTTTGCAAAGTATCTACAAGATGCAGGCTATATCACCGGTAACTATTACGCACTATTCAGTTAATATAGACTTATGGTATTTCTACACTAGTGATTTAAATCAAGACTTGAATAATTTGTTTTTTACAATTATTCCGTAATCATCTTTCTTAATCACTATATTCTTCCTCCTATTATCAACAAACGTAATTTGGTATTAATAATAACGATGCTAATGAAAACAACGTAAATGATCCCAACGAACCAGGCTTTTTTGGTAAATACTTGAACGAATATGATGGTAGCTACATTCCAGTAGGTTGGGACCACTGGATTGGTCAAGTCAAAAATTCAAGATACTATAATTATACCTTGAATCGCAACGGAAAATTAGTAAAACATGGTAACAGGTGCCAACAAGATTATTTTACCGATTTAATTGTGCGAGAAAGCATCAGATTTTTAAAGAAAACTACCGAGAAATACCCCAAGAAACCAATTCTAATGGTATTAAGTATGCCAGCACCGCATGGAACTGAAGATTCCGCTCCACAATATCAGAATCGATATGCACGGGCTAAAGTTCCAAGGTATCTAAAATTATTATTATAATAATTTAACGAAGGATTGATTCTGTAGAGACTGTAAAGAATATAGAAATAAATTCAGATTAATATAAATCAAAGTCATTACTTGAATTCACTACATCTTGATAAATTTTATTCAGGACTCCGAATTATAATTATCATTCATTCGACAAACATTGGATTGTACGTATTGCTCCACCAATGTCATCGGTTAAAATGAACTTTACAGGTTAGATATAAAATTATGTAATGTTGGACACAGTCTAAATCAGCAACTTTATCTGCTATTCATCATGAGCTATAGTACATATATATACACTATATATTATGCAGTTCTAAGACCACTGACTGGAGATGAGTTCACGTCAATAGCCGTAGATTATGTCTAAATCAGGAAAAGTAGATTCTCTTAATTTATTTCAGTAGGTAAGCATGATGAGGAGGAGCTATAACTAAGCTTACAGTTAGTTTCTTCAGCAAGGAAGACCATGATTTCCATTTTATTTAGCATTTTTAGATATTTATTAAATAATAACTTTGTACTAGAACTGATTATATCATAGTTATTATAACATGGGCGATCTTGACCTTTGCTATAATAAATTGGAATATTCCCTAAAATTTTAGGGAAAAATAGATTCTTTTAATTCATTTTAGGAGGAAAACGTGATAAAAATGATCTCTATGCAGGCTTATAGTAAATTTATACCTATAGTAAGACCGTAACCTCTATACTATTTAGCACAACATACCATTAGAGAGACAGTACGCCATATTGAGTAATGATAAATACTACATTAGCATTGGATCACTTGATAGTTATTGTAACATGAGTGATCTTGACTTGGCTTTCAAGAAATTAGAAGTATTCCACAAATAAGAAGATCAAAATCTCATAGTTATCCTGTATATTATCTAATCGTTCACGCTATCGAATAAGTGATAAAATGCCTCATGATAAATAGTTGGTATAAAGTACCATATTAATTCGATAATTTTGATCGCTATTAAGCTAGCAAGAAAATGTCCTTCACCTACTTAAGAATTTACCTTTAATTTAACTTCATGTTATCATAATTTATTACTGTGAAGTCATGTTTTATCTTGATCTTATGATTAGCCACTTGAAATCTTAGCTGGTCTTCTTTCATAGAGAGTAATCGATTTCGTTCAATTTCCTGACATCTTCTGTTTCAATACTATTGAAACTAGATCTTTACGTTGACCATGATAATTCCTGACTATATAGTGTTGTGATCAAGATAGACCGGATATATTGAAATAGACTATATACCGAGTACAGAGATTGCATTAAATAACAACTCTATTTTCTAGCTACATGTACTCAATCCAATGATAAAGTTAAATGATGCAATTAGCATAATTACTTTTACAAAACAGACATCTTTGTTATTGTAGTAGAAGAAAGAGAATAAAGTATCGATTAGTCCTATAAGCCCCAAAATATTAAATGCTACATTCTTTAACTGCTTGAACTAGTATTGGAGTCTATAGTTGGTATATGATTAAATAATAAGCTTTTCATCGTTGATAATGTGCTTCTGAAATGATCAAATGCAGGACGACTATTTCATAATTCGCCTGCATTGATATTTTACGCGTAGATCGTTATCGCATTTAAAAACTTTAGATTTAGTGAGAATATCTCATGTAAGTAGATCACTAGAAGAGATTAACTATTGTAAGATATTAGTCATCCCCAGACGTATTTTTGCTTGCCTTACTTCAGATCTTCTATATCGTAAAAGACTGCAAACGCTTCTTTCTGTTGATGATGCTGTGGAAAAATTATATCGCTCAATACGTAAGCTTGACCTGAAAGAGAAAACTTACCTATTCTTCACTTCGGATCATGGCTATCATCTTGGACATTTCTCTATAGTCAAAGGAAAATCCATGCCCTATGAGACGGATATTAGAGTTCCTTTCCTTGTTCGTGGCCCTATGATTCCAAAAAATGTTAAGTAAGTTAATAGTATTGTAATGAGTTAGTTCTTGATGTTATCGTTTCTATAAGAATTTTTAAGCTTGATTACTAACATTAGAATAATCAAACATCAAAAGATTGATCATTTCTCTCCCAATAGTAGTCAATATTAAAAATATATTTAGAATATTTTTACCTTATTATCTACAACAGAAAGCCCTAAAATTGAAAATATAATATATTGCACCTAATAAAATTTATAATATTAACATCTTAGGGTGGGAGAAATTGTTTCCAATATCGATTTAGCACCAACATTTCTAGATATTGCTGGAGTACCGATTCCATCTCAAATGGATGGAGTATCTATTATGCAGTTATTTAGAATTTCCAGGTATTTTAGTGTCCTCCAATATTATTATTAATCGAAACTAACGTAAATTTATTTTAAAATGAATAATGTAAATGTTTCATCTCATCTATTTTAATGCTAACTGCAAATTGGAATAGAATGATATCAATAAATAATATTTCAATACATTGATCGCTGATTTAATCTAATAAGATTAACAAAAATGGCACATAATTCCTTTGCTACCATGCTGATCACTTCGAATAGTCTCTATTAATTGCGATATCTTAAATAAACAGAACCTATGCAAACCATCAATTCTGTAGTTCTAATTTCCAATCATTGAAGAATGGAAGCTATGTAATATTGGTGTTACAATTGCTAACTTTATACTTTGCATTAGATGGAAGTGGTCTGGAAAGTTTCCCATTACAACATGGAGGGACACAATTCTGATAGAACGAGGGTAAAATTATCAACTGATACATGCTAAAATTTTGTTACGTAAATTTGTTCATTTTGGTTCTTAATCTACTTCTATCGGGAGTTTATTACTTTGTAGCATATTGCTTTCTAAAAGAACAAATTTTGTCGCTAGGAAAGCTCGTGAGAAGACTTATGCCGTTGAAGAATGTGATGTAAAAGCTGCAGAATTTTGCAAATCTTCACTCTATAAATCTTCATGTAGAGGTAAACAGAAATTTGTTTGTGTCCGAGACAATCAGTGTATGAAAGTAAAGAAATGTTCTAATGGTAAAAAGACTAATAAAGATCCTATTTGCATATGTGACAAGCAATTTCTTGATGCCATCATTAACAAGTTAGTAAGCGAATAAAGTAAATATCCGTATATTAAAACAGTCATCACATATTAATATATCAAAGGCGATAAAGGAATGTATTAGTTGATCTAATTAGCGATGTGGATAGAAATTTTGTGGTCATAGATTACTACTTTTCTTGGAGACTAGGTTGATATAAACAAACGTTAGAGGATAAAATATCGAATATAAATTGGTGGATCATAAATAAAGACAATAATAAAGATTGCATGCTCACAATGTATTGATTCTAGAATAATCTTATTCTCTCTGCTATAATTTAGTGATTTCACTAAAAGGCTTCAAGATCAGCAAGAATCAGTCAGGAAAGAGAGAAGTATAGCCGAAAGATATCGGCGTCAAATAACATCGCCTTCGCGTCGATCACAAGACTCAACGAGTTGGAGGCTTAGCTTCTTAAACATGCTAGCAGATTATAATAAAGCAGTTAAAAGACTAAACGATATCCATCGACGCTTGCGATTGATGTTATCCATAAATAAAAATTCATTAAATTACCTAAAACCAACTATTAATGGATGCTTATGTGAGCACGAGATAGATCACGCGAATAAATTAGCCACTGATGCAGTTACTAAGGATATTTCTGCCAGTGGACCTAATGAAGATGGCGATAGTGCTCTAATGACTAATAGATCTGACGGCTACTCTGGTAAATCATCTTGTTCTCGCCCACCATTAACTTGTTTCTACCAAACAAAAGATCATTGGAAGACACCTCCATATTATACAGGTTCTGCTCCATAGAATGATTTAGTGATGTTCAAGTTTTAATAATCTATAGCGAGTAGAGTATTAAAATTCGTCGTTTAATATTAGAAAAATAGATATCAGATGGTAAAAGACAAGCTCTAGTTTTGCACTATCGTTTAACTATTGACTGCATAATTTTAATAGGAGGACAATTAGCGATATTCAAATTTTAATAAATAATGTATTGCAATATAGTAATTAAAATTCGTCGCTTAATGTTAGAAATATCTATTGACTGAATACCGTAATTTTACTAGGCAATCCATTTTGCGCTTGCGGCAACGTCAACAATAATACATACTGGTGTGTTAGAACCATAAATAATACTCATAATTTTCTCTATTGCGAGTTCGTAACCAAATTCGTCGAATATTTTGATCTAACCAAGGACCCGTATCAGGTAAATCATATTTACTACCTAATTTGTAGCTATAAATAACAGTTTAAGATTTAGCGTTTGTAAGCCGTGGCGGATTCTGTAAAGTTTGATTAATAGTTTACTCTTTTAATGCTATGGAGATATTTGCATAAAGTATACAGTAAATACGTTCGGGAAATACCGTTGATGAGCATAGCTAAATCTGATATTACGCTAAATTCTTTCTACTATCGTTCTTTAACTCACATAACATGCTGTAAACCGTATGTTATTGTAGATGTTGATGCTTGTAAGAGTTATCAGTCATACAGCATGATTAATAATATCATTAGAATTCGGATTACGTAGGCAAATTACGCAGACAATCTGATTCTTATCGTAAACAAAAATTACCTTTGTAGATTATGCGATAGGCATTACTAAAATTTTATTAGTGATATCAAGTTATGACACTTAAAAACATATTAACAATTATATCTGTAACATTATAGTTAAAAAACACAGCTGCTAGTCAACCAAGATGGAAGTTGGCTGATTTACATAATACCTTGGAGGAGATGAAAATTTGCAAAGGAGCGAGACAGTGCACTAAATACAAACAGTTACCGTCGAAGTCAAAATATCTATGGATTAGCTTATATAATCATAAACATACATAAAATACAAACAATTTTTAACCGAGCTTAAAGCTATATTATAATTGGTTATCCTAAGAATATCATAACAATTCCGTTCTTTGCTAGTATCAATTTCATAACTTACTTCACATAGAACTAAATGTTGCGAACTACAGTGAAAATAGTAATGCTCATAATATACAATATCAACGTGAGGTTGCTAGTGTTATACAGGCCCTGTTCTTCTAGGATTTGTATTTATATATATCTATTACAGTTGTCCATCTGTACATGATTATTTATCTTGTAATCTAAGATAACTTTGTAGAGTTGTATAGTCATGTAATTCAACAGTGATATATTAAAATATCAGCATAACTGCGTCACTTTTCTAACATTAAAATTGTCGGTTAATAGTATTTATTGGCTAAAATTTGAAATGTTTAAATTTATAACTTCTAGTAACGAGTCAATTCCATACCAAGTTGGTACTGTATCATTAGTAAAATCTAAGTCAGCTCGTTAGTGTGTCTGTATAATAACATGTAAATATTTACCAACAGCCAGCCAAACGATATTTTCATGTTAAAATAACCGATAGTAAATCCTGATTTAAATAACAATGTTGTGCAGGTCTGATATGATTTTATATATATATATATATATATATATATATATCATTATCACAAACTATCAGTCCTACTACGCGTACGTGAGTTCGTTTTATTTACATTATCTAATTTTAGTTTGAAAAAACTATCTTGTAATGCTTCAGGAGCAGTTGTTCGCATATTTGGGTCGTAACACAACATTTTAGATAGAAGGTTAAATAATTTCTTAGTTGCTATATCGTCGCTTCTAGCATATTCCTGCGTGAGAGTATCAGTTACATTAGTCATTTTTTACATGAAAGGGCTTAACATTACTTTATCAACTTACATCTAAAGGTTTACATTCTCGATATACATATTTGGCTCCTTCTCCAGTGCTATCCCATACTACTTTTCCCTTCTTATTAAAGTAGTGGGATTTTCTATAAGGATTTCCAAAAGAAGTCTTGATGTTATTAAGCGTTTCAGAAATGCGGCAAGTGAATAGTCTTATTCTGTTTCAGTCAACGCAATCAATTCATTACTTACTTTCCCTTTAGCTGCATTTCAATGGGAATATCACCCAAAATAATTTCCATCATGGCCAAATGCTCACGATTGTCATGTGTCTACAACAATTAAAGTAGCCATTATATCCCGTAGCTTATTGCATATAGCCTCAAATAATTTCTAACCACTTTAGAGCAACAGTAGGGAGATACAATAACTTACTTGAAATAAAGCATTGCCAGTATAATATTCATACAGAATGCAACCGACACTCCAAATGTCACATGGGTAGCTCCAACCTAATTCTTATTTTAAAATTTTCGACGCAAGTAATTACTACATTTGCTTTTTTATAGTAGTTGCATGTCAATGTTAACAACAATTATGCTGAAGATGTAATACCTAAAATAACCTCCGGTGCACGATAATGTCTGGTTGAGACAATTCTGCTGTGGTATTCACTTTTGAAAACCGCCGAACCAAAATCAATGACACAAATATTACTACTCCGCAAAACTCTTTGTTTCTTTTCCTGAAAATAATAGCATAATGGATGGCATAAAATTATACAATTGAAAAGAGAAAATTGCGGAAGGTACACAAGGAGAATCGTATTAACTATTAATAACGTAATACATACCAGTTCTTCATTGTATTCGGAATGATAACTTGAATTTGTAAATAATATATTTTCTGGCTTTAAGTCAGTGTGAGTAAGATTGTTGTCGTGCAGAACTGAAATAAGAAAATACAATTCAGTACACGGTATCAAAATTTTGTATCTGGCTTTTACACTCAACATAAGCAAAGATACTGATACATACATGCAATTGCACACAATAATTGATATCCCATATTCTGTATATGATGCATAGGGTATGGAGAATACTTATTATCTTTCTAAAGGCGTTAAAAAAGACAGAAAAATGATAGCCAGTTAAGGTAGTCTTTGCAGGTTTCAGTAAGTTATTAAAATTATGCAATACGATAGAGAAATACAGTAATATCAATCTTTTTAACAATTATTTAAGGCATCAAGCTGTACGAAATAGCAATAAATAAAATTAAACAGTAGATTTCAGTTACATAATTAATAACATAATGTTAAAATGTCAAGTCATTAATCAGTGTTCAGCGAGTTTGTTAACAATTTCAGTTAGGCTACGTAATTTATGATACGCCCTAGACTACAGAAGATCTATAAAGTATTTATTTGAAAGTATGCCACCACAAATATAATAATTTTACAATTTATTTAACATACAATGATTATAACCTACTATAGTACTAGTTTTCAAGAAATATTCCAATATTATCTTACCATAAAATCAAACGAGCTACTGCCTAACACATTAAATGAAATACAAGTATGACCATAATAGTCGAACCAATCCAACATTCTGACACAAGGTCTATAAGATTAAACAATTTTAGCGCCATTCATTACTAGTAGTATTGTTGAATTGACAGATAATTTCTAATGTTATAAAATACGAAGAAAGTTTGATTGCAAAAACTCACATTTCTGCTTTGGGATCCCATTTGCAAATTTTTTTTAATACGCGTATTTCCAATTCTGCAGCCTCTCTACAACAAAAGAATACAATTAATCCAAAATAGCTTATTTCTATAATCAATTCTCCCTGATATATCTACAAATTTTTTAACTCCATGTTTGCCTTTTACATAGAGAAAGTACAGCAGCAGCATATGCGTCTACAAGTATTTATGGATGTATGTCAGACTAGTATTAATGATTAGCCAATGTTATTCATTCTTTCCAATATTAAAGAATAGACTTTTAAGATATATTAGCTATTACGTGCATGCGGTGTTGTAACTACTCACCTATACTTTTGCACATTTCGAATAATCTTTAACGCAATTTTATCATCACACTGTCTACTCCAATCATATAAGAGATAAATCCATCATCGATTAATTAATATTAATGTGAAATTAACATAGGTTACGACATTCATAGAATAATGGTTTTTCTCTTATAGAACTTATGTATATAGAATACAATTAAAATTAATTCGGTATACATCATCCAATAGCATACTTGTCGTAACATAACGCAACTTTACCAAATGTACCAGTTCCTAAGGTATCTAATATTTGATCTAAAATTTTGAATAAAAATTAAATCAATAACATTTCTTATCGTATAGCAGGTATGCCATAAATAAGCGATCATTGTAGCAAATGAAAATTTGTTACTACATTGAAATCGAAAACAATGGTTAAAGTTATAACTGCGTTTAATACGCGAAGTGTTACTGCCAACGGCGACTAGATAGTGACGAAACATTGGATTTATTCCTTTCTACAAGTAACGGATTATTGGATAGGCTAGGAAATATTATTGCAGCATAGATATCAAAAAGTACATCTTGATTTCAGCCAATCTCCTTTTTGGTATACGAGGTGTCCTTCCTCGTCATCGTTAATTTTGACTTGTCCACCATTTTCTCTCCTCTGATATTCATGGATATGATGATTTTTAGAATGCATACACAGACAGATAAAAGAGTTGTACTTCAGGAATAGAAACACCGCAATGGGATAACATAGCAAACATATTTAGTTGATCAACACTTCAAGCGAACAGGTTTTATTTTCTAAATTATAACAATATACGCATATATTAGCAACAATAATAATGCCGTAGGGAATAAGAGTCTACTGGAGTCCATTTTTCATTTTAAAGTTTACTCAGTGAACAGACCTACCAGTAGCTTTATAATGACAAGATAGAACATAATTGTAAGACTGTTATCAAAACTGAGGATGATCGATGACAATTTTTACAATTACTAATTACTGTATGAACCAAAGCATTTCAATCCATTAATAAAGTCATGCATTAATTGATATTGCTGATGAATTAAAATTGTCACTTTAAAGGTTAATTAATATCAATATGATATTAAAATTTCACCACCGGTTATTGCTTAAGCTACGGTACGATAAAATTTCAATTATATTTCTCAAATCTTCAATTTCGTAGTGATATTAAGAAACGCCGTTATTTCATTTAATTTTTAATTGCCCTCAAAAAATTAAATCCACTGGGTATAGACACCTTTCGGTATCTAATCCTAGTTTGTATATGGCCGATCCCCGGGATTGACCGTAGCATCTATATACATGCACTTTAACATTCTATCGCAAAGTATGCATTTCAATCATGCTGTTGTTGCAATTATTTAATAAAATAAGTTAAGCGGATTGACTGCTACATCTAAAATATCTTCAAATAGATGGTCAGTTAATGATACGAGAATGCTAATACTTTTTTACATGTTATTCTCGAAATTTGCCCTACAGAAGTGGATTGCAGTCATTCCTAATATATGTCTCATTCAACCTACTAGAAGATGTTAACAATAGCATGTAGAACTAAATGCGAAATTTTTATCATTGGTTTGGCTGTAATTGAGATGATAGTTCTAGGTATCCACTCATAGCAATCTGGAATTATTTTATTGAAGACTTTAAATTTTCCCAAACTCTACTCAAGCCAAGTATTGATTGATTTTAATATGGTGAAAATCAGGATGTCCATCATACCTGGGGAAAGAATTGTGCTAATAAATTGAGAGAGTTGACTTATCCGTCTAGATTGAAATAATCTAGTAAACGCAATCATAAATGCGCATACATAAAAATTGATACCATGTTGCTCTATAAGATGCTAAAATAGACTTATTGGCTGAAAAATGGCAATCATTTTTAAAGTGGTGTCATGACGGACAACTAACCAAATTGTGCAAGGGCGATAGAGTGTACAAACAAGGAAATCATTTTTAATCCCATGTCCACTTTTTCAATATTTGTACCCAAATTGTTGACTGCTACGGGAAAGTAATCAAAATAAAGTTAATTAACGATTAGACAGTACTTCAAAAATGATCTAGTACAACATGGAGTAGTTGACTTTGTAGTCTACAATAATAATACGGTCATGGAATGGAGAGCAAGATATCGTAGTTATTTTAGCGATCATTACTGTACGCGTATAGTATAAAAATGATAATTATCCATTTTGTTATCCTACGATGAGCCCTTTAAAGTTACGGATCAGATCTGATCCAAAAGTACATCTTGGTGGTAATCGTATAAGATGATTTACATTGAGTTATTGAATTTCTTAAAGTAATCTACTAGATACCATGCTAATCATTTCTAATCTTTTTCATAATTAATTCATTCTAATTAGCTGAAATAGCCCATCATAAGCTCTTAAGGTAGATGTTTATCTTAAAGAATTCATAGGAAATAAAGCTGATACTGATTTGATGGATTCTTTCTAAGCATTCCATTACTGTACTACAATTGATTTCATTCTGTCATTGCCACGATAGGATCGCTATAAACGTAGAAGATATACTTGTGCTTGAGAATATATATTTATAGAGAGAGAGAGATATCGCCAACTTTGACAGAGATACAAAGTGAAATTCTTTCCAAAGCTAGCTGTAACGGCTTGCAAGAAGCAAGTTTTTCATCTTGATCCACTTATATCATCGTCTTGGCATGTAATAGAATATGGACTAGAATAATTAAGAATATGGCCCGAATATTAATGTGCTACTTCTTTCATGCTCAATAAACGAATAAGTCCCTCTTTACACTGTCTGCTTGAATACTACTTAGTATCAAAGTAAAAAGTAATGATTGGTAGGGTAGTAGGCGCACCTACGTATACTTGCAAAAGCATTTTGACACAAGATGACGCCTCTCTGCTGTTTGCAAGGGAAAAAAGGATATTGAAATCAACTTAAGAAAGGCTCATGGCCATTGCAAGCCTAGAGTGGACTTTAATCATGATGATCCTATCTTATCCAACGGATTTCTATGGCAAATGTCTCTTGACTACATTATCATTAACGGTCCACTTATGTCAAAGATTAGTACTTTACACGACTACGATGGATCCACATATAGTTCCATTTTCAACAGTGTTGGGTGCATCATTGTCCATGATGGTCTAAGATAGATGTAATTTCATTTTGAACATGTTCAATGCCATGATTGCTGTTTGAATCCGTTGTTCCCCTTAAGAGATGGCCATCAGTTTTTGTTGTTGGCCATTTCAAATTGTACTCGGTCATGTTACAACAGTATTGAAAGATTCCATTGCCAAGTTCTAGAAATCCATCATTTTTTCAATGGATACTACAGTATTCTATTTTGTAGCAACTTGTCTAGGCGTAGCATAATTAAAAAACGATTCTAATTGTCCATGAATACTTTTAATTATAGGGGTTTTACTGTCCTAGTAGACAATACTTTGAAATTATTGATACTATCTATTTCGAATGGAGTGGTGCCGGTCAATTTTACCTTTACCGGACTATTCCGTTCTAAACTGTAGGATCAAGCAAAGAAAAGGGTCTTCTATTGCTATTAAACTGTCTTTTGCAATAGTTTCTACTTTATACACATGATGATTCATCGAATTCTACGTATTGCAGACGACCCATTTTGCCTCTAGCTTCAGAAATTCACTTGCAGCTTGCTCCAAGTATGGATGATTACCATATCCACTTTCATCCAAGCGTATAGAATTCCGATACAATATTATAAATTAGTTTAATGGATTAGACTAAGAAAATGAGCTCGTTGTCGTCATTTATCCATGGCCTTTGAGTAGCTACCGATTGTCATCCTATGACAGTGATGGAAAACTCGACTACAGTATCGGCCTGGCAAATATATTTTTTTTTTCACTGTCAACACTCTTGATGATCGCAAGCATAGAATTAAGAGAGTGTCGAAAAATGGAAGGTCCATTTCATCTCACATTATGCCATCAAGGACTGCAATAGGATTGGTCAACAAGACGAAGGAAAACATAAGCAATAACACTTACGTGATGGCTTGCAGTTGAAGAAAGTCGACTATGGTAAGAGCGATGTTTAGAGGGCCTTGAATGTCGGTGTCGTGAATGGTCCTGGCCGCGGCGACGTTCATAGGTGGATCCTGTAGGATTACTTCGATTGCGCTCTCCATCATAACGCCAATGATGTCGATCAAGACAACGTTGGCGTTGGCGCCTACGATAAGTTGGAGATTGACTACGATCAAGATCATGCCTTGCTATCTTCCTTTTCCTAGCATGATCATCTCGGACTTGGTGATGATAGTGATCCGGAGAGCGACTAGAATAACCGCGTCTCTTTCTTTTTCTATCGACACTGGAAGAAGGCATTTTTTTTCTTCTCTCTCTCTCTTGCAATACTTTACAATGTTGTCTACGGATGGCTAAAGGGTATGAATGGCCAGACAAGAGTAGGCTTTGATTAGTCAAGTAATTTGGACGGAATCAAGAGGTAGAAAATATTAATACGATGATCATTAGCAAGCCAATTGGGGGAATTTCCAGTGGCCAGCAGCGGTCTCCATTACTCTCATGGCTGCCTTTCACTGAGCTGCTATCCAGTCCCATCCCGTCCCATGATGGCTATGGATGAGTGCCGTCCAATTGGCCATCCATCCGTCGTCAAACGACTGTCACCTGCGATATCACCATCCACGCCTCACCAGCGTTGTTGGTCATCCACACTTTGGGTCACCTACCTCTACTGGACGTGGTACAACTATACGGACAGACAGTAGGCAGGAAAGACAACGCCAATTGGACTATACGAGGTAGGTATTTTGGGGCTTGCCTCTCCATTCCACTCGACTACACTGAACACTATACAATCAGTAGAGTAGTGCAGTGCAACATGAACACTACAGTAGCCACTCGTAACGGTGCTGCACTGAGCTGAAGAGGCTGACACGCAACGCTTCACTGCAAACATGACACACTTTTCACACCATCAGTGCCAGTCACAAGCGTGAAGCTGACGCTTGCTACTTGACACCAACCAATCCTACGGCACCAATTGCAAGCATGCCCATTTGCTTATGCGTTTCTTGCTCAAGCTGCCATTGTCGATTATGCCCATCAGTTCTTGTACTAGACACAACAGGGCATGCAGATTGGCCATTGCACTTCTTCTTGCTTTGATTACTTACATGTAAATTTTATACTTTCAACAGTAACAAATT
The DNA here is from genome assembly GCF_000150275.1 of Trichoplax adhaerens. Lineage (NCBI taxonomy): Eukaryota > Metazoa > Placozoa > Uniplacotomia > Trichoplacea > Trichoplacidae > Trichoplax > Trichoplax adhaerens. The sequence continues at coordinate 3,730,682 of NW_002060943.1, read as the reverse complement.
CCCTGCAGATTGGCCATTGCACTTCTTCTTGCTCTGATTACCTACATGTAAAATTTATACTTTCAACAGTAACAAATTCCCTGCAGATTGGCCATTGCACTTCTTCTTACTCTGATTACCTACATGTAAAATTTATACTTTCAACAGTAACAAATTCCCTGCAGATTGGCCATTGCACTTCTTCTTACTCTGATTACCTACATGTAAAATTTATACTTTCAACAGTAACAAATTCCCTGCAGATTGGCCATTGCACTTCTTCTTGCTCTGATTACCTACATGTAAAATTTATACTTTCAACAGTAACAAATTCCCTGCAGATTGGCCATTGCACTTCTTCTTGCTCTGATTACCTACATGTAAAATTTATACTTTCAACAGTAACAAATTCCCTGCAGATTGGCCATTGCACTTCTTCTTGCTCTGATTACCTACATGTAAAATTTATACTTTCAACAGTAACAAATTCCCTGCAGATTGGCCATTGCACTTCTTCTTGCTCTGATTACCTACATGTAAAATTTATACTTTCAACAGTAACAAATTCCCTGCAGATTGGCCATTGCACTTCTTCTTGCTCTGATTACCTACATGTAAAATCCATACTTTCAACAGTAACAAATTCCCTACAGATGTGATCTTGCACTTCTTCTTGCTCTGATTACCGACATGTAAAATCCATACTTTCAACAGTAACAAATTCCCTACAGATGTGATCTTGCACTTCTTGTTGCTTTGATTACCGACGTGTAAAATCCATACTTTCAACAGTAACAAATTCCCTGCAGATTGGCCACAGCATTTCTTGTTGCTCTGATTACCTACGTGTGAAATCTATGCTTTCAACAGTAACAAATTCCCTACAGATTTGCCAGAGCATTTCTTGTTGCTCTGATTACCTACATGTAAAATCCATACTTTCAACAGTAACAAATTCCCTACAGATTGGCCACAGCATTTCTTGTTGCTCTGATTACCTACATGTAAAATCCCTACTTTCAACAGTAACAAATTCCCTGCAGATTGGCTAGAGCATTTCTTGGTGCTTTAATTCAGTAACAAAGTCCCTGCAAATTTGCCAGAGCATTTCTTCTTGCTCTGATTACCTACGTGTAAAATCCATGCTTTCAACAGTAACAAATTCCCTGCAGATATACCAGAGCATTTCTTGTGGCCCTGATTACCTACGTGTAAAATCCCTACTTTCAACAGTAACAAATTCCCTGCAGATTTGCTAGAGCATTTCTTGGTGCTTTAATTCAGTAACAAAGTCCCTGCAGATTTGCCAGAGCATTTCTTGTTGCTCTGATTACCTACGTGTAAAATCCCTACTTTCAACAGTAACAAATTCCCTGCAGATTTGCTAGAGCATTTCTTGGTGCTTTGATTCAGTAACAAAGCCCCTGCAGGTTTGCCAGAGCATTTCTTCTTGCTCTGATTACCTACAAGTAAAATCCATGCTTTCAACAGTAACAAATTCCCTGCAGATTTGCCTGAGCATTTCTTGCTGCCTTGATTGCCTAAGTGTAAAATCCATACTTTCAACACTAATAAATTCCCTACAGATGTGATCTTGCACTTCTTGTTGCTTTGATTACCTACGTATAAAATCCATTCTTTCAACGGTATTAAATTCCCTGCAGATTGGCCACAGCATTTCTTGTTGACTTGATTACCTACGTGTAAAATCCATACTTTCAACAGTTATAAATTCCCCGCGGATTTGCCACAGCATTTCTTGTTCTAACTTTACTGCTCAACAGTCATATCCCACTGCTGCAATTTTGATAGACTTTGATAGTATTCTCTTACTGTCGATAATATGAGAGGATCGACTCGTCGCCATTCAATCATAATCATGGAAAGTCGATGAAAATGCCTTGTCCAAAGCATATTGAGTGGTCACTTTTCTACCTACTGTAGTTCTAGAGCAGACATCAGTAATAGTAAGAGTTGGATCGCAAAGACACATTGCCTACTGCTCTGTTGCAATCTTGACTTAAAGATTAGATAAACTGTAGGAGTCGGACGTTACTGTTGATCCCACCTTCACTACCATCCATAAAATGAGACGTGAATGACATTTAGATTTCCCTTTCAAACTTCACTTATGCATCAATCATTACTTCTAGCAGAAACAAGACTCGATGCAGATTTGCCTATACATTTCTTGTTCCAACTTGCTTGTCGTAATCGGTATCATCACTTCTACCAGAAACAAGATGACATGCAAATTTGCCCATGCATTTCTTGCTCAAACTTTTCTTAATTGCAGCAATCAGTACTCATACCAGATGCAAGGTTACACGCAGATCTGCAGGCCGTTTTGTTCCCCGTAGAAGTAAGTATTGATTGATTGACGTAGCCAAATGAAGTTTGAGCAAGATATCCATAGGCAAATCTGCATCCAATCTTATTTCTAGTAGAAGCACTGATTGATGCAATAAAGTCAAGTTTGAGTAACAAATACCAGAGCCAAACCATCAACAGGTGTATCTACATCTAATTTTGGTTTGTTTCGAGCTTGTAGAAGCACTGATTTATGCGATAAAGTCAAGCTGAGACAAGAAATGCAAGGGCAAATTTGGATGCCATTTTGTTTCTGTTCAAAAGTATTGATTTACGCATATGCAATAAAAAGTGAAACTTAAGAAATACAAGGCAAATCTACCAGTCATTTTGTTTCTGTTGAAAGTACTGATTTACGCTTATGCAATAAAAAGTGAAACTTGAACAAGAAATGAAAGGGCAAATCTACATATCGTTTGTTTTGTTTTTGCTATAAGTATTGATTTACGCGTATGCAATAAAATGAGGTTTGAACAAGAAATGCATAGGTAGATCTGCTATAGATTTTCTTCTTCAAACTATATTTTATTGCATACGCCTAAGCCAATACTTGTAACAGATGCAAAAGAATAAACAGATTTGCCCTTGTTTTTCTCATTCAAGTTTCGCTTAATTACATAAACGTATGCTTCTACTAGAGACACTATTCGATGCAGATTTGCTCATGGATTTCTTGCTAAAACTTCGTATGATTGCATTAATTGGTACTGTTAGCAACAAGCATCCATATCACTTTGTGCAGAGATATTAGATATTTAAGTGACCTTCCAAGAGAATGCATTGCAGATTGATTCAACTGTCTCTATCAAGACTAATAAGACAGTTTGATATCCTTATGTGTAATTCATGAGAGAATTTGGTAGTCAAACGTTATTTAGTAATAGTATCTTATTACCCTTAAATTGATCATGATTGCTACTGAAATTGGCTACAGACAGTACCATAATTTTCAAAAAGCTGAATATTTTAAGGGTAGACGCATGTCATTTGAAAATTAAAATCATAGAGGAAGATGCGTTTCTTCCCCACACCGCAGTAGCTTAAACCTTCCAAAGAGAAAACTGTATAACGATCAATCTTTTCAATACTATCTGGACAGAACTTATCATGACGGCCCCGTTGAAATTCGTAGGCTACGTGAATTGTAGTACTTTCTCCGTCGAGCTTCCAACTTTTCATTCCAAAAATAGTTGGATCAGGAATGGCTACGGTATTCAAATATTTCCACCTTTCCTGTTAATAATTCGCTGACTCATCTAGATATAGATACTAAACTATGAATCTCCCTATGGCTTAGCAAACGATCAGATATTGGCAGAAAAGGATTAAGTGTAAGTTTTCGAAAGAGAATATTCATTTCCTGCAAACTGGATGGATATGGAAATAAAACCGCATCATTTTCAAGGTTAAAGTGTAAAATCATGCAAAATGGACATTCACTATAGGCTAACAAGCATTCTAGAGTTCTTTATAAGCCAAATTAAAGAAGATCAACTTTGAATACAAGTTTCAAATAAATCTTTTATTCTCAGACCGTTCGAAAAACCAAATAAAAAATTGTTTCCAGATGTAGTAACATTGGCCATCACTTCCAACAATATCGTAGTAGATGATATTAAGTCAATTTACACGGCAATTGTAATTATCAAACCACTAGAAAAAAACTGGTTGCCGCTGATCAACATATTTATATACACACACACAAATGAAAATAATAAAGGTATTCCACCTATTGAACATAAAATTTTGACGGCATTTTACGTATCCAAAATCAGATTGTGTGAATTGAAATCTACAAATTGACGCCTAAATTTGCATTAGCTAGTTCTATTCAACTTTTGTAAAACTACCTACCAATATTACGCTCTAAAAATGATGTTGTGTGCCTTCAAATTGACGAATTTACGCGTAAATTTACATTGGCTACCATAGTCATATTGAGTATAACATTTCCAACAACTATGCACCTACATTAAGCACTAAAAGTCATATCGTATAAGACAAAATCGATGGATTTACGCGAAAATTTATATTCGCTAGTTGTAGAAAGAGATTTGATTCCGTTGCAACGATATATAGACAAGTAGTCGAACAAGGATAAAATTGGTAACTTGGTTAATCTCGTTTAACAGATATCATCTTCATTATAGCTCGATTCGTTTTTCTTCTATTTCCTTCTATCTTACATTTGTATTATAGGCATAAAATTCAACACTACGGGCCTGAATTATGTTCTAAAAATCATATGGTCTCAACCAAAATGAAAGCATTTAACTATCAATTTACATTAGCTAGTTCTAGAGAAATAGATGATGATGGCGTTACAATATAGACAAGTTTTTTAGCACGATAAAATTAGCAACTTGGTCAATCTCTCCTTTAACAGACATAATCTTCATTATAGCTCGATTTTTTTCTTCTGCTGTATTCCTGCCTATCTTTACATTTGCGTTGCAGACATAATATTTACTTTGTTATTCTGAATTAGAAAGGGCACTATGAACATCGGACTGGACGTAGTCCAAACTGGGAAAGCATCTAGCGCTATTGGAAAGCAAGAGAGTGCCATTTCAACTTTGCTAGAGAGAGAGAGAGCCGATGATTATATTCGCTTAGTAGGCAATTTTCTACCACGACGAAGTTTGTAACTCCTCCAAGCTCGTTGTATAACCGTTGCAGCCTTCATGGCAGCTCGAATCTTGGCAATTCGGTCTTTTTGCTTTCGTACTGCAGACGAATAAGAATTTTCTCGTTCTGTATCAGCAATGACATCATTACTAATACTTTGTACAGTAAATTTTTCAGGGCCTATTATTGACTTTTTAGGTATATTAGCATGCGAAGGCGTTGATTTCTTAAACATTTTTGGACTAATATTAATGCCTACTGGAGATGTTTGTTCTTGCTTGCCAGTTGATGTGTCAATTTTTTGCCTTCTGTCCATGACTATCTGGCTGGATGAAGTAGTCTGGTAGCTAGACTCTGCCAAGGAATGATTTTCATTAACTGCTTTATGATGATGAAGGCCCACATTAGGTGATGTTATCGTTTCATTTTCTGGAGTGGAAGGATATTCCGATAGGGTATTGGAGATACTAAATACACTTTTAGGATTATAACCACGTTTTCCATAGGTTGGTTTCGTCGGTTGTTGCTAAGATTTAATATTGAAAAATAACATTAACATTTATATCTTGCTGCTTCATCTATTTCTCTCTTATGGTACACCATAAGATCAAAGAAAACCTAAATTCTTTTTTCTCTATATGGTATGCAATATTTTAGTCCTAGATAGTCATAATAACGATGAATATCATTGGTGTATCTATGTACCTTCATGGATTCCATCGGCTTTGTCGGCGTGACATAATCTGGGCTACTTGTGGCATTGCTAGTGTTGGTCATAATGGATGTACTTGCATTAGAAGACTGAGTTTTGATACTATTAGTAGGATCCATAGCGAAAGCTGCTGGGCCATAGGTTGGCATAGTAAAAACTTTGGAAAATGAATCCGATGCAGCCTTATTTTCAACATCCGTATTCCAACTACTTCCTGGAGCCGATTGAACGCCACTACTCGTATTCATATCATACTGTTTAGTAAATTCGCGAGGCGCTGATGTACTTCGGCTAGTTGAATTTTTTCGATTATCACGTAACTGAGCTTTAAAAGCTAACAATTTTTGCCTGGTTGATTCCTCCTTAGCTATTAACTTTTGTTGATTTTCATCTCCATTCAATGTCTCCGTTGAATTTAATTTCTATCCGTTAGAAAGAGAATAAAATTATGTTTAATACGCAAAAAATGAAGCATGGTCTATCCTAGCTTAAATTGATTTAAGAAGAAATTATTTACCATTTCATGGGAATATCTTGAACTTTCTTCCGTTGATGTTGGTGTTTTGTTTGCTTGTGCTGCTAATTGATCCTTAGCTTTATTTGGATTCTGTAGTCTTACAGAGATTCCATACTGTTTCATACTAGACTCTGGTGAAATTATCGTTCCATGTGAGGTTGGAGTTCGATAATCAGGATCATCATGAGAACTTTTATTTACAAGAAGTTGCTTTAGCTGCTGCGATACCTGAGAAAGTCGAACTTCGGTGCGATCCTAGTAAAATCATTTATAAAATCCAAGATATATTTAAATCGTGCTTCACTACCCTATCATCGAATAATATTAATAAAATGGCATAGAGACTACAAATAACTTCAACTCTGCGTTTGCTTTGATGGCTCAAATAATAGATCCTTTATTTACCAGTTTATTTTTTATTTGCTTCTCCACTAATTTCTCTCGAGCAATAATTTCGTTGTTGACATTACGACGCTTTAATCTTAATATTTCAGCATGTTGTTCTGCTAGCTGGTCTTCAAGTGTTAAGGCATTTCGTCTATCATGACCATTCAAACACGACGATCAATACGATAGAAGAAGTTTAGGATATACTCTACTTTAGAATAATGAAATTTATTTTCTATTACAAGCGGCAGAAAATATTGTTAGAGCAACCAACCTCAATTCCTGTTGTATGAATGTTAATTCTTGAATTACTGGACCAATTTCATCATCTCGAAATAACCGTTTCTGTTGTAATAAACCTTCATTTTCTACGTTATTCATGGAATTTGGGGGATCATATTGAGAGCTAAATTATGATAGAAAATGAAATCTACAATGAATATCTTCTATGATGCAGTGCTAACTATTACACGCGTGTATTACTAATGTTCTATAGCCGTAGAAATCCATCCACTACTTTATCAAAAAGTACCTTGACTGATTTAACATTCCTTGACGACCTTGAGAAGCAGGTAGTTTCCTATCTTTAGACTCGTTTGTTAATGATGATATTGCGATATTAGAAGTCGATTTGCTTTTTCGATGTTTTACTTTACTCTCTTCTTTGGTTATAAAGGTAGCACTTTTATTTACTGCAGGAGTAGACTTGGTCGATGACGACATGGAATTGGTTGAAGTTTTACTTCTTTTATACTTTTTGGATGGTGATTTCAATAAATTATCGGATCGGTTAAACCCCTGATATTTGCTATTATAGATTTGTTTAACCGGACTATTTGCTAATTTACTTGGACTACTAGTATTGCTCTGATGGGCTAAATAATGATAACGAAGCTGTTGATCATCATTGTCTATATCATAAGATTGTCGGTTATCGTTCATAGTAACAAATTTACTCGATGGAGTCGATTTATTCCTTTTGCGATCATTCTCCCGTGACCAAATGGAATCTAGTGATTATATACAAGTAGAAAACTGAGAAATAGAATGAAATTCGTTCATCGTACAATATTAATTATATTAAAACTCTTTCTTTCGCGAAATCTTGCAATAACTAAATGAAAATTACCATTCGATTGTCCTGTCCTTTCGAATCCTTCAGGGTTGATGTTGTTCTGAGTAATAATAGCCCGAAAAATCACGAAGCATTCTCTAAACATTTCGATACTATTTACACCTAGAAGATACCAAAATTTAAATTTAATTAAGATACAAACCAGGCATTAAATCCTACTTTACAAGATACTGTGTTAAAACTTGCGTTATTAAAGGGTTCTACCTGCTTTAATTGGATCGTTTACTTTTCCGGCTATAAAAGCGTGAACGATTTCTGCACAATCTCTTTTATCCACTAGATCAAGCTTACGACTAGAATTTCCTAATTTTTGTTCATTCTAGGTAATATCATCATTTAATAATAAGAATTAATACATAAAATACCTCGTCAATGGCTATAAATAAAAGTTAGTTATGTTAATTTTCTGTTTAATACTATGGATCAATTATTGTAAAACGAAAAACATAAATTACATTACCTCACTTTCACCAGAAATTAAGTGAGCTTCAAGTTGAACTATTCTCTCCTTTAGTTTCTTAATAATAGTTTTATCGTTTAATTCTTTATTTCGTCTATATTATTAACAAGTAAGAAATGCCTTTTCATGAACAATTTTTATCTAAAATTATAATAACATCCCTTAAAATTACTAAAATTTTCTCGTAAATGCATTTGTAATAACTAATCACTTTACAAAACATGAAATCTTAACAACATAGCGGTATATAAGAAATTCGTGTTTAATTTATGCTAATAAAACTATCTTTCTAGCTCTTATACATATCTATAGGGCTAACGCCATCGTTTACGTGTCAAAGCTAGGATACAATACTACTAACATCCACCATACAATAAAAGAAATTATAACTCTAATAAAATGAAGTGTATACTACTTTGACGACCGTCAAGTAAATTATGTATCGGTTCGAAGCGAATAAAACTCTATCTTTCTAGCTCTTTCGCTTATCCGCAGGACGAATGCTATTCTCTACCTATTAAATCTAGGATGTAGTACTGGCGACATTTAGTATACAGTACAGCAAAAGTAATTATAACTTCAATAAGATGGAGTAAATAAATACTACTTTTATGAATTCGGAGTAAATTATTATGCATCGATTGGAAGAACGCTTTCTATCGAAACTAATTTATTACAGTCAACAACCGTTCGATTCGTGCAATGTTCAATATGTAGCCCCATTTTATGGTAATAGACTATATTACTCGTCAAGGAATGGAAGGAAACAGAGCTGAAATTCTTTACCTCGTCATATAATATCAGGGTGCAATTCATTAAAATGAAGTGAGTAAATACTACTTCAGTGAATATTCTGTAAATTATTATCCACCATTTATAAGTACTTTAGCTACCAGTATTAATTCATTACAATTAACAACCGTTCGATTAAAATAATATTCAATACAAGCCCAATTATACAGCAGTAGTCTACATTATTCCTCAATGAATGAGATAAATCAGAGCTAATGTCTTTACCTCGCATAATTTTCGATGCAAGCAACACGTTGTGAAAATCGAAAAGTCGACATAGTTTCCATTAAATTATGCATATCACTTGATATGGTAGCAACCATGGATGTTAAACAATTACCACCTTATAAATTGCAAAGTATACAGATTAGGATACTCTAAAATTGGAATCAAATATGTATCATTGTAGTAGTCATGTAAACTCTATAGCACCTATGCTGTCTTTCAAGAGCATAGTCAAGAGAGAATTTCGATAAGGCACATGTTTAGATATGTTAACTGAGCTACTACCAGAACGGACTGTATTAGCGCTATTAGATCTTTGCCTAGAATAACATTTAATCATGAAAATAGAGTTATTTCGATAATATCGGCAATCTTAGTAGATATAAAGTCAAACTTAAAAATTCCTTAATTTAGATGAGGTATATTTATTTATCTTACCAACGATTCTTTTTTGAATTAGTTAATGTGGTGTTGGGTCTACTTGCATAGTTTATATCTTCTTGTAGTGCTATAATGACTTGCTCAAGATAATATAGAGAAAGATTGATTAATTTAGCCTCTTCTAAATGTTTGCCCGATAGCCCTGATTTGGAAACTCTTTCAGACCCCGCCAAATCAACAATATGAAGTTTAGATCTAGGAGAAAAAAGTTATAGACAAGATATTTCAATCTATAAAACGAGCATAATCATTACCATTTGTTATAAGTACCAGTACAGAAGATCCTAATTTGTATGTATCTATATTAACAAGCCTTAGAAGTTTCAAATATAAAATCCACTTCTCTCTTAGTACTCACGGCACAATGCTATCTATACTTTTATTGTAAAATATTCTACACCTTTTATCATCAAATCTATCACTCTAAGGTCAAAAGTATCTACAGCTATAAATAAAAAATTTATACTAAAGATGATTAGTTTACAATTTTTCAATACTACTGTAGTATATAGGAGCAATTAGTATAAGCTAACAGAAAGAAGGTAAAGGCATTAATTTAAAAACGTAAAGCGAAAGAGGATTTATGAAGCAGACATTACTAATCTGATTTTGATATTTTATTTCCTATAATAATTAAACTATGAATTTAACGATCAGCGAAAGAACAAAGTTATTTTCTTACATTACTTTCATTAGTATTAATTAATATACTTAAATACAAAAGTATTTTACTTAGGACTCAATAAAGATTCAATTTTCTTTCTCAAGAATTACTGACCTTGTAATTGTCGGGGTATCCTGAGATGTTGTAGTTTGTATAATGGTAAATATTGTATGGGATCGAGATGAATTATGATTCATAGGCGTTTCGGCAATTTTTTTATTAGCTCTGCCTTGGAACATCAGATCTTGAGCAATTCTTTCGTTTGAAGCTAAGTGAGAAGATAAGTTACGGATAAGTGCACCTTCTCTTCCACCATCTAATATTTGAACCTAGCCGGAAATGAGAAAAATAAACTGGAAGTTAATAAAGATTAAATAAGATAATACCATGGTAAAACTCTGTTCAAAATGGATACATATACTGATTAATGCCGGGACAATTAGTGGGTTGCAGTCTTAACGAAATATATAAAGAATAATTTTGAAGTACTATCACGCGAGGGTGTAAGGTTACAAGAGTAAAATGTTAAAAGCTAACATGTACTAGTAGCCTAAAATATAGCTATATATTTGCTAATCACTAGCTGTGAACATTGAAGAAACAGTGAATTATGTAGACCAAATTTTGGACTGTTAGGTAAACAGTATGTAGAAGCTATCGATACAGTTGAATATTGATCTAAAATTATTTTCCACAAGGTTCTAACAAAGTTCCATGGTAATTAATGTCATGAAATTGCTCATATAATTCTTTTACTGGCGAAACTTAAGTCTATATAAGAAGGATAAATTATAACTTTAATTAGGTAACTATCATTTAACTCGTAGTAACTAAATTGGTATTCTATAGCAGTATCATCAAAATATTGGCGCATACTAATCATATTTTCGTAATATTTCTGCTAAATAATATTATGGCTGAAGAATAAAATAGAGTAATGTAATTCTGTAGCCTAAATTATCTGCGTTGAGAACACAGCTCTGAAGACTAAGAAATGATAAATTATTGTACTAAGTATAAAGTCACGATTCGATATTTTAAATAGTCGATTGCAGCAATCTGGTTGATAAAGTAGTATTGTATGTGCTATGCTTAATCTTCTGAAATTTAGATAATTTCTTATAGTCGATATGAACATATCTAGTAAAAGACCAATCGATAAATTATAATAAACGGTCACTCAAAGTGATTAAAATTACTTCAAGTACAGCAAATTGTGAAACGTGTGATACTTTCTTGTGCTTGTTAGCAAACTTAGCCTATACTAATGCAAAAATCTAGCCATTATTTACTATACTTCAGATAGTAACGCTTACAGAACATGGCCTAAAATCTTTCGATGAAATAAGACGTCTGCATATACTCTTCCAGTAGTTATGTATTGAAGTTAACGAAATAACTATTAAGTGTAAAATAAGATACTAGAAGGGATATATAGCTATAAAACATAATAGATTTTGCTTGAAAATAGTTCTAAAATAGAAAGATTAGCTTAAAATTTATTTCCATATTCGCACTTATATTTCTAAACTAAAACTGAATCGAAATAATAATTTCTTAGCATACCCTTGGCAACTCAATAATCATAGAGCCAGCTTTTGTTGCAGGATTGAGCAAATCATATCCTACTTCCTTATATATCTCCATATAAGTAACGTGGATAGAGATATCTTTGCTATCTATTTGCTTGATGTTACCATAAATTGCTGATAGGATACGAGGTATTATGCCTCTATCTTGAAAATATTTTTGGCTACCATCGATGGTATGAGTTTTACCGGAACCAGTTTGACCATATGCAAATATTGTACCGTTATAGCCTTGAAGAAATCTGTCCACTACAGGCATAGCCACTGCTTCAAAAATTTGATCTTGTAAGGCATCAGGTCCAAAAACGCCATCGTAAAGAAATTCATGACTTATGATCCGTTGATGTTGACTTTTATTAAACTTATTGGAGAAAAATGATTCGGGTAAACTAACTCGTATAGACTGATCTGATGCGACAAAGTATTTACAAGGATTTTTACTCGGTTTAACTCTTAAGAATGTTTTAATGTGACCCATGGATCAACATTTTAAGATGGGTTATAGGATTAAAATGGTAAATTGGTAAAGATATTGAAGGATTAATAATAAGTAACTGCAACACGTTAATTCTTTTAATTACGTTCAGTCAATGACGCTAATTTTCTTGACTTTAGCCGGAACAATCATTGAGAGCAATTTGAGCAGAAAAAGTAATAAATGATGATCTTATTCTAGCAATATTATGTTACGAGATATAACGATATGAATAAAATTTTATTAATCCATCAACTCTACTACCAGTATAATATTATTCACCTATCGTTAGATCACTTGTCCACTTTTACTATTCACTTTATAAACTTGAAATTATCTAGTATGAAGATAAATAACGTATCAATCATGCCTTACAATATCATACTGAACAAGTTACTATTCTGATTTTATTTGCTACTCTCCTTACAGACTAATAGCATAATAGGGTAAGTGTCTAGATTGAGATAGACTAGAGTAATTCATATTCAGTTTGACTTTGCGTATTTCATTTGGATAGCCAATAACGGTATTCTATCGACCAATCACTAGAGCCATTTAACGGCTTTATTGTCATGATAATTTTATTTGTTGGAATCGAGATACTCTATCATGCATGATAAGTTGCTAGCAGGAGGTTACCATCACAACTGATCACGCTTTCTTATCACCATAGCAACCTGGTTATTAAAATTCTACGGACATCGAGGAGGTTAGATTCTCATTATGTATCCATATTCATAACCTACTTCTCCATTTATTTTCTTATAGAGCAATAGTTACAATTATCGCTCAAATCATTTTTAAATCATCGATTCGGTTCCTTTTTTATTCGCTACTTTATAAATTAATAGGATCAGTTCCAGTGCAAGAAACATTCGATCTTAATTTGAAATAGAATTTTATGTACAATATAAATCGAATTCATCAGCACAATCGACAACATTAGATAAAGCCTACAAAATGATTGATAGTAATCAGCCAACATTAACTACTTCAACTAGAATTGGATATAACCCTGGTCCCGACGGTCCATTTCCTAGCTCTAATTTTAAGGTATATGCCAATTAAAGTTTAACTTTTTGCTCGAATTAATATGAGAGAATAATTAGAGAATAATATTGTCATTAGGTATAGATGAATTGGGGTAAAGATGTAATTTTCGAATAAAATTATTTGTGTTCAAATTAATTTTCGACAGATAGCAGTCAAATCCAATACTTTTTACATTAAGATTTCTAACTCTAAGGACTTTATGCTCCGTACCTTACTAGGGGTTGTTTGAATAAAGATAGTAAACGCTATAATTGCTCTACTATTAGATGAATTCAAATACAGATGCAGCTTTCTTATAATATTTTTATTAATGCTGGAACTAATTGTCGACAAATAGCGGCCAATCTTATACTCTTTCCATTAAAATTTCTAGTTGTAAGGACTTTATACTCCGTACCTTATTAGCGTTGCTTAAATGAAGATGTCAAATACTATAATTTGTTGTAATGTTTAGGAAAATTGGATTTTCTATCTAAAATTCTGTTATAGTTAGCGGTAAAGGTAATGAATTAGACGACAATCATGATTTTAAATTCCATGCTCAAATCCGTAATGATGAGTAGATCCCTTTAAGTTAGAAATCAGTGTATCGTTTAAATGACTAAGTATGAAATGATTAAAGTTCCACCTATTGATCAATGGATCATTCTTTATTACATTTAGCCTACGGTATTCGCAAAATTTATTGAAACTAATGGACAAATGTCTTCATACATCAGTTAGGCTTCGGAAGGGAACTATGAATTAATTGGATAATATAATTCTCAACAAATGTAACCATGACAGTTTAAATTCGCTTGCTCGAAATTAAAAATAATATCCTAAATTGATATAAATAATTAGCGAAGTAACGTGTGTTTACGGTCCATTCTCTAGAGCATTTATTATTATACCATTGACAACAACTTCGGGGCAATTGCTTGTTAACTAGAATTACAAGCATATTAATTAGCTAAATTTTGATGGTACAAATGCTTCACAATCAGATTTATTACTAAGGCATTTTGTTTTTTTAGGCTCCTAGAAATTCCATACCTCTTGGAATACGAGAAGGAAAATATAATCTGACAAAACAGATGTATACAACAACTAATAATGATACACTGTATAATCATGAAAACCCAAGTCAGTTTAAAAATTCGAGATACACCAAACCGCAACCTTTCTACCAAGTTCAATATACTGGCAATGTTATAGAAAAAGTAAGTCTCTGAATTATATCCTAATCCTAAACTTCATAAAATTAAAGCGATTACCAGATTATCTCAAGCCTAAATTACGAAATAATTTGATACAACTATTTTAGATGTTGCTTACAATTTCTAGCATTTTCATTAACTTATTGTCGCTTGATAAAGATATAAGTGATTCAAAACGAAACTTTATATTGCTATTGACAAGAATTCCTTATCTTTGTGGCCTTAATTAGCTGCAATTGCCAACAATCTCTGATACTATGATTTACTTTGCGTAGATCGATTCGCTTCCCAGAGGACGAGAGCTAACGACAGGAAATCAAAATACTGAAATGAAATCGAATTACAACGGAGAAAGAGATGTCCAAATTAATTTAAGTGCAAATCGGCCACATATCTTAAATGAGCATCATTCTAGATTTCAAAACCAAGTAAGTAGTGTCAACAAGACTAATTTCGATTTTATACGCTATTCGAATCTATTGCAGTATTGAAAGGCCATCGTGTTTGTTGTGATATTATTCAATAAGATTATACCACCTACCTAATCATTAAATGATTCTTACTTAGTTTAATGACGGAAAGCTGAAGCCAATCTACATTAAAGAGTCCGTCCGAAAAAGTAATGTAGAAAAATATTTTGATCCATATGCAACCCAGTCACAGTTGAGCTTTGAACATCATACCCAGGAGAAAATTGCGCCTTATGCAAAAAATGATATTGCTACCTATTGGGCATGCGAAAATTTTCCGAAAGTTCGCGGATTTGGTCCAAAGCAGAAGTAAGCCCATTTGCCTATCAATTGAATACTAGATCTAGAAAATAAATTACAGCTCTATAATATGACGTTTCCATAATAATATTTAACTTGCTATTTTCGAATAAATCTACCTATCAGTTAAGCAAATTTTCTTGAGATAATTTTCCTTTTAGCTAATCTATATGCAAGGATAAACTTTATGTCAGTTATTCCGTTTGGACTGGTTTTTTTAAGCATTGACGAACATAAACTAATATTCACTCCTGCAGCGTACTACCTAAATTACCAACTCCAACCGGACCTTTAACAAATAGAAATCCCTATTTTTCTAAAATTAAGGAGATTCGAACTCCAAAATCTGCAAATTTTGTACCAAACAGGTAATTCTAAATGTAGATATTACCGTGTTATGAGAATAGAGTTGCTCAATTTTATGACCATTACATCCTTTACAGCTACATTAATTTAAATTATTTAGTGTTATATTCTTTTAGCAATAAGAATAGATAATTTTACTTAATTTATTGAATTTTTTCCTTTAGTGGTTTAAAACCAACGTATTCAACGTATGAAAATCATGATCTTAAACAAGTCCAACAATCACAAGTTCATGATGTTAGTCGACCTCGACAATTTTCAGGTAAGCTTTTTCTTCAATGAATATATTGATCACCTTCGCATAATTTCTCATGTCTCTGATTCTAATAACTAATCGTGGATCCTAAATTGATCGTCTAGTAACCGATCATGGAGATTTTGCAACACTGCCTAACATGTATGGTACCACTTATCGAACGTATGAATTATCTACAGAAAAAATAAAAAATGAAGGACTAACAACTTACTTTTAAATTAGATCAAGATCACTCATTTTTTTGTTCTATCTAATATTAATAACGGATTTACTTCTTCTAGTAATATAAATATGTAAATCAACATTAACATTCTATTAACAGACACAAAGTGACTGTGTCAAAGAACTGCTTCAAAAATCTTATATCTTAACTGTGTAGTACGGAATCAGCTTACTTAAGTAACACACTTACTACCGTGCCAATTACTGTAAACATCTTAACTGCCTATTTATGAAGATTAGAAATATTCAACTATCCCTCTTTTACTTGTTGCATGTTATTTGTGTAGTATAATAAAAAATGAATATACTATTAGAAATAGGTTACTGTCGTAGTTAGTGTTCTGAAATTATGGCTTTAGTCTGTTATTGTATGCTAAATCGGATAATTCTTAGATTATACTTATAGAAAACCTTAGTTTTGAAAGCTCATCATGAAAAAGATATTAGGAATGGCCATTTATTCTTCAAAATCAGTAGCACAAGTAAATAATGATCAAGTATTACATGAAAAAATTTGCTGTACTCTAGGTCTACTTGAAATTGAAAGTTATATTAAAGGCATAATTTATCATTTAATTGACTTTGAGTTTTTTAACTATTGATTTTATCTTATAAATAAGATAATTTTAATCATATTCTGCTTAATAAAAATAGAAATTTAAGTATACTTGAGTATAATTTGTCAATATAGACTTTTCTATGACTTCAAACTGTTATTACTAATCAATCTCTTTATCTAATAGCTAATTTTAAGAATTTAGCTAAAAGAGGTTAAAAATTTTGAAATATTCTATTATCCTTCTTCTACTTGTCGTAAATTATTTGTACAATACCGGTACAACAAGAATTAAATATTCTATAACGAATGATTTTACTTTCGCAGATAGTGTCCTGAAATTTATAACATTGGTCTATATGGCTGCTTTGAGATATCTTCATATTACATACCTAAATCGAATTCTTAGATCGTACTCATTGAAAACCTTTAGTTTTGAAAGCTTTCATGATAAAGAAACATTCGAAAGGGCTACTTATTCTTCAAGATCAGTAGCACAAGTAAAAAATGATCAAGCACTTGTGATAAAACTACTATACAGTAGATCTACTTGAGATTAAATTTTATATTAAAGGCTTAATTTACCATTTAATTGACATTAAGATTTTAGCCGTTATTAATTTGATCTTATAAAGAAGATGATTTTAATTATTTTAGTGCTTAGTAAAAACAGAAATATAAACAAAGTTGAGCATACAATGTCAAAATAGACTTTTCTACGACTTCAAATTTATATTACTAATCAATCTCTTTGTACGATAGCTAGTTTTAAGAATATGTCGAAGAGAGATTAAGTATTCTTAAAATAAACAGAATTTTCAGCCTTGAAATAGTGTTAAAGGTACAAGTAAGCTTTCAGCAATGAATTCCAATTCGTCGCAGTTCTTGTCATATCTGATAGAGCGTCATTTTAAAATTCCATTATTGAATATCTGGATCGAGTTTAATTAGCTGATAAAGTTATCTCATCTTATAGTAATGGTCCAAAAAATGCTTAAATTAATCTCATATAAACATATAGCAAACTACAGTATAGGGCTTGATAAATTTGATAAATCATGAAAGTTAGTGCTGCCATTTTTAACCTTTCAACAATATTTGATATGGATAATACAATAATATATTACCTTAGCAGGCAGCAGCACCATATTTATCTACTCTCTTCTAGAAAAGAGTAAATTTCAATATTAGTTGAATATTTATAAATATTATACGCATATCTGTTGATCTACAATATCACTTAAGTAATAAACTGGAATATACCGTGCGATATGCTCCTAAGAACCCTGAAGAGTAGGAATCACTTATTTTAGCTATATTAAAGCAGCCATAAAGATTACAATATAACCGATACAGATAGCCCATACTGCTGTTGACCAAGCTACCTATAATAACCTTTGGTGATTTAGTCACGGTTTTCATGATAATTATTTCTGAATTCATAAAATCTCATATAGTACAATCTCACAATGATTTAAATGCGTTATAAGACTAAAATTTTTATCAATTCCGATCCTGTAACAAACAATGTTTGGCCATATTCTAACTGAAAGTAACAAATTAGATGTATATTGAAGATCTTTTAATGTATCTTTATTTCTTTTGTTCAATCTTGAGTCCATTGCTTAATATTGACGTAGTAAGTAACAGCGAAAATTATTATAATAATTAGAGCAATAGAACCATAAAATCATTTCTTTCATAGTAATTATTATTTACAATTTATAGTTTTTCAAAAGAATTATAAACAATCATCCATTATCATGGTAAGAGATTTTATATGATAATCTTAGAGGAAAGCATGAAGGTTATATCAAGCTGGAGAAAAATGAAGTACCGCGTTTTAACTTTAAATATTATTGAATAGCACTATTCATGAAATACATAGAATTAGAGAGAAGAATAGTCAACAGCAGAAATTAAATTTCTTGCTTTTACTCATGAAGTGCCATAAGTACAACCATTGACATTTAGTTAGTGGCATTAAAATAAATCCACCAACATGGTGCTAAATAATTTGCAATCCTAAGATTTTAAATGTGAAGAAATCGATGTGCTTACTGCTACCTATTATAAGTGAGAGCGTGCGACTATTGAAGTCTGGTTAGCGGCATTAAAATAAACCATCCAACATGGTGCTGCATAAATTATAATCTTAAGATTTATAGAGAGAAAAAATCGATGTGCATACTGCTGCATAGTAATAACAAATAAGAAATGAACAGTAAAAATGATGGTATTCCTCTAGATAATAATCCCGCAAGGAATTTGAGTAATACCGCCAGTGATGGGATATCAGGAAATAAGTATCATGTCAAAGGTTTACAACATACAATATAGAAATTGCATTTCTTCCATCAACTGTTTAAAATTGTGTGAAATTACTACGCTATCAATAAAATCAGTGTGATAGAGATTCATATGGCAATTGCCATTTAACTATCGTAACGAATTGTTTGCGCTTGTATATGCCTAATCTCAATCTTGCTAAAGCTCTTCTTGGATATTTTTTATACAAACATACAGTATCTGCACATACATTTACGTGCATTAATACTTATACTTTTAGTGTTAATCCATACTATATTAATTTTATAGATGTGATGAAAGGCAATTTAAATTCGATAGAATAAATTCTAGACAGGTACAGACTCTACTAATTATAATGTTACTATATTTTCTCGTTTATGAAATTTCTTTCGCTGCCTATGTGCAATTTTTTCTGGTGTTACAGAACTATAACTATCATATTTAAGGCTACAATCGGAGTAAGTGCTACAACGATCTCGATCTTGAAAGTCAGAATTTTCAGCTATGCTTGAAGAGGATACACTACTTGGTGGTGGAGCATATAAGCCAGTATAAATATTGATTGTACTCCCATCCGAAAATGCACTATCGGAAGTATTTGGAGGAGGGTGATAAAATTGATAATCCGAATCAGTCTCAAGCACTGCAGTATCGGTTTCATCAACCAAAGTACCTTCGTCCTCGTCTTCAATATCATAATAGTCATCATTATCCGAACTTAGATTATTAGGTGTAGGTGGTGGATTGGAATGAAATGTTTCCAAGCTCTTGGCAGAAATTTCATTGCCATAAATTTGTGATAATCCTCGACAAGTAGAGTAATTCTCAGGTAAGGGCAAGCGATTAATTGAAACTGTAATGTTATTTCCATTGGTATTGGTTTGATTATTGCCATCGATGTTGCTTTCTTGGTTGTCATTTCTAATGTCACCTTGTCCGATGTAAGTTTTGCCACTTTTTGTTTCTAGGACATCGTCTACTTTTTTATTTTTTCGTTTAGAACAACGCCATATGATAATTCCAACCAACAAGAGGACAAAGGCCACACTAGCAACAGAAATGATCACCAAGTGTTTGAAATCAAAACCTTTAGTTTGTGAATCAGTAACGCTTGTCGGTGGTTTGCTTGATAACGTAATAATTGTTGTTGCTGCAATCGTTGTGGGTTTCAAAACTATAATTAATCAAGATAATTGTCATCAATGAAGCGTTACTATAATTAGCTAAAATCGCAGCTTAAATGATCTCACAATGAACACATCATATTAATGAATTAAAGACTGAAGTATAAATAAAATAAGAAATAGCTATAATAAATATAAATAAAAATCGTGAATGAATAATAACGTTTGAATAGAAGATAAATGCAGTTATTTTCACTCTAATTTATTCTGTTCAAGCGACTAGCAAAATCAGAACTTAAATCATGGAATAGATTAATGTTATGAATATCCAAAAATTAGCGCAAGCATTTTAGCAACTGTAATTAATAAAGAAATCGTAATAGATGTCCACCTACCGCAGCTAAACTCATCGGAATTATCATCACAGTCATTAATGCCGTCACATTTTTTATGCCATGGTATACATTTATCGTTTTTGCAATGAAATTGGAATGGTGAACATTTCGCTATCCATTTTAGTATTGATTCGATTTGCAAATAAAAACATAGGAATAATTAGAACCTAGTTACTCCATTTTCTTGATATTTTATTTAATGTAAGAAATTTCAACTTACGACAATTAATTTCATCTGAATTATCAATACAATTGATTATATTATCGCATCTTGATTTTTCATTAATACAGGTAGAGATGCTAGGTGATCGGCATTTAAATTCCCCTTTCCCACATTCTTTAATTTCTAATTATCAATAGAATAAAAATAGGAGTTGATTTCTTAGAAATTAAATTACTCAGTAGCCAAGCTTTTTAATACGAGTAGTTTGAAGAAATAAGTAATGCGTTAATCTAAGCTAGTATCTTATAAGACGTATCAAATCTGATTATATTTACCTTGACATGTTCGACTATCATTGAGAATACGATAGCCAAATGGACAAGAACAACGAAAAGTTGATTTTTGATAAGAATCTACTATGCACAAATGGGTGCAGTTATGATTTGAGCAAGCTCCGGAACCTAGTTTTTCAAATGTATGTAATGTTTATTTCTCAATGTAATTGTAATTTTATAGGTTTTCTCTCTATATATACAAATATATATATATATATATATATATTTATCTTAACACATATATCGACACATAAATATATGTTTAGAATTGAAATTAAAAATTCATGCTGTATACTGTAAATTGAGACAATCTTACCCTTCATATTAAAATTGTTGACTACATTAATCCCAGTTAGATCACTCAAGCGATTAAAAACAAGTTGAGGTACTGCATAAAGCGGGCTCTTGGGTAATTTATAGCTTCTATAAATGGCACTATCTTGAAGATCAGCCCAATAAATATACTTGGAATAAATAGCCACCGAATATGGGTTGATTGGGCTTTTAACGTTGAAATCTAGATCATGTCGGTTCGTGCCATCAGAACGAGCAGATGAGATAGTTCTAGTTCCAAGATCAATCCAATAAAGCCGATTGGAGGAATTTGAAATATCGATTGTTAGTGATGTTGGCTGATACAATTCGTTTTCGATAAGAATAGCGGAATAGGTCGCATCGTAGTTGCAACGATAAATCTTTGGTGAATCTGCTGAGCCAGCATGAATCCAGTAGATATGGCTGTAAAATAATTAAGATCAAATTCCCATTAAAAACTGATCCACTATCTACATAAGTCAATTATACATAGTTTAATAATCTATGAAATTCATGAGAATAGGAGAAGCAAGTAGAAAAGCAAATACAATTGCTATTATACTCAAGAAATGATTTACCTTTTATAGGGATCAATCGCAATTGATCTTGGAGCATACTGATACCCTATTACAGCATAATAACTTTTCCATTCGCCTATTTTAGCAACCTGAATACTGTGTAAGTTCTCTGATGACCAAAAGAGATAGCGATTAACTGAATCTAACGCTATATCATAAATATCTTGTTTCTTTTCATTAACCACTTCTTGGTATTCTACAAGCTCTGATGTTGATTTAGCAGCTCGATTAATAACTGAATGGCCCTGATCATTTTTATCAATCCAATAGTAATATTTTTGCACTTCATCATAGGTAATGGAATGAATTTGATGCTTTGATTTTATAAAGTTTTTCGTACCAGGATAAACATGCATATCTTGAATTGGTAATAACGTGTGAGGATTGCTTTTGCCATCTAAATCGGCTTTGCTAATTGTCTCTTGCTGAGCAAACAGCAGATATGCATTGGGTTCTATAAAATGAAAGCCAAATAAAGAAAGCTTGGTATCATGGTAAGATAGACAATTATAGTTAAAATTAGATTTTGTACCCAAACCGATAAACGATTAGTGTAATACCAACAATGCCGTCTTCATTTCAATTTAGTGATGAATTTATTACCTACAAATCGATCTGATCCTTACCTGTACATTTACCACCTTTCGCCACCAGATGAGTAGAGCATTCACATACTGCATCTTTACTCGAGATTGAGAGGCATAGTTCCCTACAAGGGTTACGAGGTTTATCGCAAGCGCTACCATCTACTCGGTCAAGAATAAGAACAGAAAATCCATAAATTTTACTTGGACGCATTAGGGTATTATTTCCGAAAGTAGTAATCGTATCTACTATGCTTAATGACAAATGTTGCTTGTTTCTACATTGGATATAATTATAACCATTTTAGTTTACTGTTATTTCTATCTTAACTCTATTTTAATAGACAGTCATCAAACTACTATCGCTTACGTTTTTGGCGATTTTTATGATATACCAATAAGTTGTTGGGATGATCGTCAAAATTCCGTAAATCGTGCACATGCTCCCTTTGAAAATTAGTTTTATTTGCTTTCATAATGTGGCTTTCTTTGCTGTCAATCCAATATAATTTATCCTCGTAGATTGATAAAAAGTTAGAGCTAGACATGAATTCGGGAATCATTTCCAGATTGGTACCAAGGAGTGATGCAGAATAGATACGTTTTCTGGTAGAATCAATCCAAAAGATGCGATCATTATCGAAATCGATTTCTAAACTGACTGGAATGCCTGCTACTTCTACGATTGTCTTCCGCTCTGTTCCAGCTAAAGTAGATCTTTCTATTTTAGCCCCATCAAGTACATTAGAATTATGATTGACCCAAAATAATAATCTATAATTAGGACAAATAAGATTAAGGATTAGATAGTTATTGCAAAGGTAATGACCAATTTACTGATATAGTAGTTGCGGTAGAAACTTTAGAAGTAAAGTTTTGCTTATAGGTGCATTCTTATGGCTCAATTGGTTCTATCATGGTGAATTGGAGGACTTTTTGAATTTACAATAATTCAAGTCTAAACATTGACTGCTAAGGAATTTTATCCCATGTAAACTGAATATGACTATGTTGTGATGTAATTTAGATCACTACGTACTAAATTTTAGTCATCTCCATTTATTCAAAACTAAATGGATAACGAATTAAATCAAAGCTACAGCACAGTTCATTTCGATTCAATAATTATATCAATACGAAAGTGAAATACAGAGCGCTTGATTATAACTTACCCCTCCTTCGGATGTATCACAAGATAGCTGGGCTTGTACAAGTCTTGCCAAATCAAAATTTTACGAGCTGTTCCATCAGACTTGGTAACTTCAATTCGATTAAGAATGTTATCTGTCCAGTATATATATTTGGTAGTCCAATCGAAAGCGATCGAATTTGGACTAGCTAGATCAAATTCAATAATAACGTTTCTATTCGTTCCATTTAAGTACGATGATGAAATTTGCTTCAATTCAATATCACTCCAATAGACTTCTTCTGTTCGACTATCAAACGATAGTCCACTACCACCTTGAATACCATTAATAGGCAATTTCTTGATATCATATCGATCATTTAGTGATAGACGGTATAACTGCTTGCTTGTTAGCAATAGAAAGAAAGCGTTCGGAACTAGAATGAAGGATACAAATTAGAAGATACAATTAGTCATGATGGTACCAAAATAGAACTTGTTATTCATTGGTAAGCAATAAAGAAAATAACTTGTCGGAATAAGAATAGAGCAGCCAAGTACACAAATAAGTCTAACGTATTTTGCAAATAACGAGACCAAAGTAGAACTTCTTACTAAATTATTTACTGGTGAGAATAAAAACATTTTTTGTCAGAATAAGAATAGAGTAACCTAAAGTAGTACGCAAATGAACCTAAGACATTTTGCACACCCTTAAAATGGATTGATATAGTATAAAACGGCTAAGATCTTCTAAGCAATTCTATATCATTAAGTCAGTTCTTTTTCAGTAGCGTCGTATTGTGTACGTGTATAATAACTTCATCACCTATATCTTCTAATGATATATATCATTGGCTGATCGCTCTTGAATATTAAATACTTACCGAAGCAAGTTTTTTCATCTTCCTGTAATTCATAGCCGAAAGGACAAGAACAAATATGGCCACTGCCTCTAAAAAAGCAATAGTGACTACATCCGCCATTTTTATGAGCACAGGTATTATTTCCGGCGCCTGTTTATATCATACTTAAATTTAGTATAGGAATATTTCTGTATAATGATAATCCTTATGCAAAGAGGAAATAGACATTGATATTGATTACCCTACCCTACCTGCTCGTTGGTAAAATGCTAAATCGACAGCAGCTAATCCCATTAAATCTGACCGATGGTAGACCACTTCAGGGGTGGTTGGATTACTCTTATGGATTCTTTCCACTTTTCGCTTAATCCAATCTGAATAGTAAATGTAATCACCTTGCAAAGTCAAACCAAAAACATGAAAGAGATTGTTTTTGACCAATGTCTTCCTTCCATGACCGTTTAAATCAGAAATTTCAATGGTATCACGGTCAGCATCAGCCCAGTAGAGTATTTGCTTGTCGTAATCGATCGCGATGCCATTTGGCCAAACGATGGAATCATTGACGATTACTTTTCGATCAGAACCATCCAAATAAGCTCTCTCGATCTTTGGTACTTTTCCCCAATCACTCCAAAATATGTATCTATATCATAGCGTTATGATATGCAATAATCTCGATTAATGATACTATCTACATAACGAATAATCATCATTCATTCTTCTTTATTTAAGTAACTATAATAAAAAATTAAAGTTTTATGCGTAACCATACGCTGAAATACTACTTTGAAATTTTGATCAAAGAATTACTACTGAAAAGTCAAGGACAGTGAAAGGATAATGTTAAAAATGATCACTTTGTCTACTTTCGCGGATCTTTTTTTATCTAAATCTACTATTTCTTGGTATGTTCAGATAAATTATAATTATTTTACATGGATTAATTGTTCTTATTTTTATTTATTCGAGATGAAATTAGATTGTAAATTCTCTTCTGGAATCGAAAAAGCTTCAGTATACTACGCTAATGTATTCATTATGCGGCTTTCCAACTTCAGCAAAGTACGACCTAGCACTAACTTCGCTTTATAGAACAACAGTATTGAATTCAACATTCTAAATAGGCTATCGTTATACCCTCGAAATGGATCGATAGCAATGGCTCTTGGCGTATCCAAATCGGTCTTAATGATAGTTTTACGTTGAGTTCCATTTAACGTAGCTACTTCAATTTTCTTTTCAATCTTGTCAGTCCAATAAATTGTACGAGCTATCCAGTCTATAGCTAGTCCTTCCGGTGACTGAATATTTGGTATAATAACTGATGCTCCACTACCATCTAATTTTGCTCGTAGTATGGCCTGAATGATGTTGTCAGCCCAATAAATATAATGATCGACTGGATCGTAAGTTACGTCGAAAGCATGCTTGATATCTTGAATATTGATTCTAACATCGATAAATTGTGGTGCATCCAACGACATCCAGCGTAAATCACTGCGCCTTGTAATCAGTAAAAAGTTAATTGGACCTACGCAATCCATAAGAAAGCAGAATGAATGGTTTTTTTTTTAATTATTACCACAGTCACAGTGGTCTTAATTTTAAAATTCTAAAAATACAAATTCAATGACTTATTTTGAATGCATTTAAATTAGTTATAATCAGAGATAAATAGAGGAGTGGCATTTCGAGCAAAGGTAATGTGAAAATGTTATGAAGTAAGATAGGGATCGGATTGTTTAATCAGTAATTGCTTTACTATTTTAGGGTACAAGAATATAATGGGCGGTGTAAATATTAAGTAAATAGAGCTCGCATCAAGTTGGAATATTGCCAGCTTTTTCAAGATGTAGAAACCTACTCAATTTGCACAAGTTATCAAAAGAATAGGTAGTATTGCTGGATGAGATGGCTCTGTCAATATTAAAGTAATTTACTTTCTTTTTTAAAAAGCGATAATACATCATATAATACAGTATAATAAAGCATTTTGAATGATATTCTATTGGGCCAACAGCAGAAATGCAGTCAATTTACCTGAATGACAAACTTTTCCCGATTTAAAGCTGACACCAGTTGGACAAGCACACGTATAACCTGTCGATTGGCTATTATTTCCTTGAGATGGGGATATTAAGCATAAATGGCTACAGTTTCCGTTATTATGGCCACATGGATTATGGGCTATTTTTGAAAATAGATAACTAATGTTAGCATAATTTGAAATTATAAAAGGAGACATCAAATTTACTGCAAAAGAAGGAAAGTAAATGGAAATGAATAAGATCGATATAAAAATCGAATTAAAATAGTACTACTGTATGTAAATTTCAAATAGAGAGTAATCTATGCATAATTTGAAATCATAGATACAATTTTACTGCAAAAGAAGGAAACTATATCAAAATGAAATCAAAATAGCACTACTGTATGCAAACTTCAATGAGAGCGTTCTATAAGTTAAGCTCGATATGAACCTCTGGGTTGATGCTTCGGCGCTAGACTTTTAATTCCCAAGGGAGTCTTATTACCAGTTATAATTTTACGACCTTCTTTACCACTCGTTTTATGGCATGATTGTATTGCAAATGCTTCCCAATCCGTCCAAAATAATCGTTTACCATGAACGGTGATGTCATGTGGATGTTGTAAGTTCGATTTTATGCTGACAAAATTACTACCATTCAAATCTAAACGATAGATTGCTTTGGTATAGCCATCGGTGAAGAAAAGCTTTTCAGTTAAATAATCGATGGACAAACCATTGGGCCAGTACATATTGTCACTTCGAATAATTTGCTTTGCTGAACCGTCCATGGCTGCGCGAACGATTTTATTCTTATCGCCCCACTCAGTCCAATAAATATACCTATACCAATAAAGATAATACTTAATGAAGTATAGGACAGGTATAAAAACAATCACAAGATTATACATCGAGGTGTTCCATGAAATAAAATAAAACAGTTGAATGTGCCCAACAATTGAAACACTCAATCTTAACAAATGTTAAAGAAGTTTGTATACTCTCTTTGGGCCAGTATATCAAAATTCCCAAACACTACATTGCTCGATAGCTGCCTTTCCAATCAAAGTTGTTTTATCATTAATATTCCTTACCCTTGAAGAGGATCGACGGCAATAGCTCTTGGATAGGCAATCCCTTCAGTGAATAAGGCTTTCGCATTTGTTCCATCTAGATTACTAACATAAATTCGGTGGTTATCATCGTCGATAAAATAAAGTTTATCGTTGATCCAATCAACAGCTATTCCAGCCAGCGAATCAAATTGGAGGTTAGGCACAACTTTAGCCTCTAACGCAGTATAATGGGCATTATTTTTCAAAGCTGACATGTCCTTGTAATTAAAATGGCTTATACGGCCGGTTTTGGAGTCTGTCCAATAGACAGCTTTCTTCTTGAGGTGGTAATCAATGGCAACTGCGTAATGTAATCCTGAAATTAGCAATCGATCACCTTTCCCATTTGTGTCAACGATACGAATTTCACTGGGATTAGTATAAATCAGGTATCCGGCTGAAGCTGCAGGCAGAAATTTTTCAAATTAGTAACCATAAATGCAGCTGTTAGTGATTAATTGCTGTCATTTAACCTAGTAATTCATTTACTAGCATGGATAATAGTAGAGATACCAACATGGTACCAATTCAATGAGGTAAATTTAATGTAATAGCTTGTGAATCAAGTTTATAATGGAAATTGATTTCATTTATTGATTGTAATTAATCAATATGCATGAAGTGGATACGTAAGCAATTAAATTATAAATATCTTTATTTAATTCCTATCATAAATCAGTTATTTTTTATTTATTTTTTATAGATCTCAGGTGATTTTCAATATTGTTTGAAAAAGATTTTTATAATGTACTTCCTTGGATTAGAGTTTAAAATATAAAAATTTAATGGATAATTTAGTTAATATTCTAAACAAAGTTTTTATCCTCGATTTCTTATAGATCTTAAATAATTTTGGCATCTTTAAACACATAAGCAAAGGCCAAACTATGCATTCAAATTTATATTCATGATTATTTCGGATAAATTCTACGTAATAACTATTAATTAATTAATTAATTAATTAATGCTCTAAAATTTTTTAGCATGATGGGAAAATGGAGAGGTAACGTAGAATTATTTTTAATCACTTCATCTGCAGGAAATTTGGGAATTCTTAGAATTCTAAAAGCTATTATTTGATTTTTCCTAGATTAGTTAATTAACACCAATTTGCTTCACAACATAATTTATTAATAAAAAATATTAATATAGAGTATTCATATGTATATTTCCATATTTCGGATACGAATATTTCAATTTTATCACTATGCGTTGCTAAATTCAAGCTAATATTGATCGAATGTTATAGCAGTGGCGAAATTGCATCATTGAAAGGATTAGGATTGAAAAGATAATGTTGAAACGGGGAAAATCTATTTTATTCGAAACTGAGGGGTACTATGCAAGGATACATGGGATCATCTGAAAACACGCTGTCTATCCTGTGCTCATTAGCTTGGATAGTTGCTGCATGTCGGTAAATGTTTTCAAGTTATTCGGAGTTAATAAATAAGATTGAACAATAAAAATTTTCTGTTAATTAAATTTCATCAAAGCCACACCGTATTTGGCAAACAATAATGATGAATAATTTAGCCTGTTTATTATTTAGATTGTCTTATCTTAAAGTATAATATTAGTTTTCTTTGATGTTATCTGATATATACAGTACAAATTAACATTTCTAATCACTATAAAAGATAGATTCGACATTGCCCTTAATTACTTCAATGATGTACATACTCCTTGTATCCGTTCTACGCCTATAAAAACTATTACACTGACTCTAATTTGCTCTCACTTTACTACAACCATCATTACCAGTACAGGTGCTCTTAGTCATAATTAGACAGTAAAACAAAAACGTTCTGGAAAGCTTTAGATCATCCGAAATGCGGTGGCATTAAATAAATGTGATGATACTGAAATGTTATTATTAAACTAATAATTGAATATGATCTTTTAAGCATGGCCATAGAAATGCGATGGAAAATAAAGATGCGGTAGAAGGCGTTAGAAGTATAGGTATACAGATTCGAATTATAGCATACATCAAGATTTATTATATTTCGTTGTGTTTTCAAAATTTTCAGCGCCATAGGTCGGCATTGAATTTCTTTCAAACACACATCAAATAATTTCCTTGTATTTGTTTCAGCATAAACCGATAGAAGGGATTAAAGTCATCATCCGATAAGCCTGTTCATAATTAATAAATTAAGATGAAAAAATGACTGTTATGTGTTTTCTTAGAACGACTTTTCGGAAATGTCTATTCGATTTTCCTACATCGTTTTGATGATGCCAATTTATTCAAATTCTGTTTCTTCGGAAAACAGTTGATACGAATTTAGTTTCCTCATAACTATTACTGGCTTTTCTTTAACAGCCTTTAATAAATACCCTTTTCAGTACTATTTGCTTTATTTTAATCGGCTTTAAAATCTATATTACGAGGAATATGATGCGCAGCATGTTTTTTCTTATTTGTTTTTAAAAGCATCCTATACACGAGGAAGCTTTCCGCATTATATGAATAAAAATGAGCGTTCACAGAAATAATGTAAAAGACGAATTACTTTGAACTTAATGCCTTGACTAAAAATAGACAAGTGCGTGTGTTCATTATTAAATTGTTCCCTTTTATACAAATAAGTGTGGTGTAGAAACCAATCACTCATCATATGAAGGCAATTTTGAAATTATAAAAACGTCTATATAATTTTGGGAGGAAGAGTGTCATTTGGAGGAACAATCTGAGTAAAATGTTTAATGGAGTACTCTTTTAGCAATATATGGTCGGGATAGCTATTAAATATATAAGTTACTACCTTATTACCAATTCTATTATTGCTAACAGATCTGTTTAAATAAAATGACTAAATTATCGTTTCTGCCATATAGCTGAACATTAAATATTGCTACATTTCAAACTATCAATAGTCTATGAAATGCTATTTAACGTTAATCTCAAATGATCGATACTATTTTCCTATGCACCCTAGTTTATTAATTAACAACTATTCTCTTTTTACCATGGTCAATATTTAGGATAGAACTACGACATAATCATAGCGTTATTTCTAAATAAAAAAGTAAATGTACATCCTTTACCGATTAATTATCAAAGTGGACAGTTGTCTGAATTGGACAAATAGCCTAAGTAATAAAATTGATCAATATTTTGTTTCCTTTACATGAAGGATTAAGTTGTAAATGATAAAAATGGGATGTTATTCGTATCGAAAGATGGCTTAAAAGATTAGAGTAAATTGATGTAAATTTTAAATTTCGTATCAATAGCCAACTTGTTGCCGATCATCGTAATTAAATGAGATAGAAAAAACATCACGATTAACGGTCTGATAAAGCTCTATACCGCGCATTATTGGCTATCAAGATTGATAGAATGACTATTCGAAACGATAATAATCTCGCTTAATACAGGATAGTTTGGATTAATTAAACTCCATTAAGTGTCGCTAATATTGGAGGTAGCTAAAAAACTTTTAATCGTAATTTTTACATCTTAACCGACAGGTACAGTCTGTAACTTATTATGAGTTGTTAATAGAAAACTTTAGTTACTAGCAAACCTTTCTTTTCATGATTTAGTAAATCTAAAGCTAGGATCATAGTACAGATGTTGATACTGTTACAATACAATAGTTGTTTAGCAAGATCACATCATGGGAGAATTTAAGTGCGACCCATCTGGTCGTCAACGCAGTGATTCTTTTAAAGGTTACATTCATTATTCCTATTGTAAGAACCATTTTATCATGCATTAACTTTGTACTATTGATGAAAAATTGATGTATTAGACTGTCACGTAGAAGATTTGGATTGAATATACAAAAAAAAGAGTTATGGCGATGCTAATTTTATACTAATGTCACGATAGCAGTTAATGGAATGGATTGGTCAAGTTAAAGTTATATCTTGTAAAATACAATTCCGCCATGATGAATTTGAATATTTATGCTAGCCTAAGAACTCGTTTAGACCTATTCTATACATAAAATTAGGAATTAATTAACTATTCATCCTCACCTAAATTATTCCATATGAAAGCGAGTGATAAGAGAAATATTGGTAGAATAAAATTCCTCATATTGCCGTTCAAGATGTTTTCAATCCTCTTTTATCCATGGAATTAATCTATTGCACTACTTTGAACTACTAAATTACTTTTGGAGACAGAGGTAGTTTATTCTGTATCCCAGATTAGCGATTACTGAGATTTGTTATTGACTTGTTGACTTATATACCTGTATAAAAGTTGGAGTCAGTGGCGTAGAAGAGTCTATAAGTCTGCGCGGATGATCGCGTCTATTCATTAGTACTATAATTCAATACATACAGACTACCTAGGTCACTTTCTACTGAGATAATATTAATTACAAGCCTTTTTATGTGCGTATCAAATCGTTAGACAATCAGCTCTCCATCCATATTAATGCTATGCTTTTGTTATCCACTGTTACTCACTAGGTCCGTTATTAATATTCATTTATGGAAACGATTTCATCACGAGGCTGACAATAAAGTCTTTCTGCTAATTCATCCATTTTTTGAATAGACGTATTAATGCTTTTACTGATTAAGCTGGAGCATAGAACATTAAAATAAGTGTCTGATATAATCGGTGGACTAACATTAACATAAAAACATGGATAAACAAAACTGCAATTCAATTATTTTTACATCAGTTAGGAACACGTGATTAATTCTTCTTCAACAACTGCTAAATAATTCTGCTTGAAAGACAATTTAATTGTTATTCATCGATGATAATTGGTTAGATCTATCATCATATTGTTTTTAGAGCTTGTTTTCATTATCCCTTTTCATCTCTGCCGTGCCATTTACACCAACTTACTAACTGATTTTCAATCGAGTTCAACGTATTAGCATGAAATCAACTTCAATCTATTTGATTATCCTATTTTACGATACGGTGAGTTCAATAAACTCAATACATATCTGTATTTAGCTTGGCTTACAAGATCATCGTACTCTAATCTATCGTAGTGAATATCATCTGATTGTGCAAGCATTGAAATTAACATTTGATCTAGCCAAATTAACATCCTTTATTAATATAATAATATGGATTAACTGCCTTTGACTTATGATGCCATATTATGTACAAAATCATCAAAAGTTTATTGTGCATAATGATATGCTTTAAAAATATTTGTACTTCTACATCAACTTGACTGGAATTTTCAAGTCTACAGAATGACTGAGGAAACTGATTTGTTAAATATCTTGTAGAGAAACAACATGCTGTAGGGCACTATGCAGAAGAAGAGACTATGTCGGAGTTTATAAATAAACATGATGTATCCATTAGCAATTATTGAACTCACGTATATCTTCTACTTTCAATACCATTATAAGCTATTTCTTTAGGTAATTGCTTACTCAATATTTCATATTTCGATAAGAATGATAAAATAACTTACAGATTTAAAAGCTTTTTAATTAATATTAATTGTAACAATATTTTCTATTTACCTAAATGCCGATGGGATGAAGTAAGAAATGAGTAATGTGAATAATAAGCATGACTTAGATTTTAACCCATTAGACATTCATGTCATAATGCCAAGATCATTTCTTAAATATAAATTGAGCAGACATTTTCCTGTCATTATAGATGGCTTGTTGAAAAATACGAAATACG